>NC_044013.1:40011570-40312690 GCF_900496995.4 Aquila chrysaetos chrysaetos
TTCTGTCAATAGCTGAACTAATGGTGGCTTCTAACTAAACTAATCCTTGGTCAGCGAAGGTACTTGCCCATATGGCACTGTGACTTTATCAAGCTGAGTTACTGTTAGTAACTGTAGCAGATATTCTGACCTACACCTAGTTTCCCATGATCTCTTATATTCCTCTTGGGCTACACTAGCATGTGCTTAAATAGCTGCCTCCTAAAACTAGTAGAAGTTGGTCAGAACCTTCCTTATCTTCTCAACAGGAAGAAATAATTTCTTATATGCCACTGCATTGTAAAAACTGGTAGAAATGACGGCAGGTGGCTGTTCAGGATGTATGTATGCACCATTCTATGTAATTCAGAGAACTTTTTCCTCTTACCTTCTAGAGCTTGTGTTGGTCACTAGATTCCTTTCCTTGCACAGTTTCTGTTAGTCTGGTTTGCAGCCAGTAGCTCTGTGTCCCATTAGTGCAACCTAAGGGTTTTGGTTCATGAGTCTGAATTACAAAAGCCCTCTGCCCACTTGGCTGTTGCATGTTGCGCTTTTTTTATACTTAAAACAGATGTGGACATAGTTTTTAATGACACCGGCATAGCTCTCATCACAACTTTCAAGATACTCAGCATTATTGTAACCTAGTTTTGTTGTATGTGAAGTATCGTACAACTGAAGCTCTTGTCTCCTACCAAGTTGTCTTCCACATCTGTTTGGTAGCTCAGTAGTGGCAAATTGGTAAAATTAGCCCTAGGAGTGTGGTCTGGTTAAAAGTAATAGCTGATCACTGAAGATACTGCCAGTATATAACAGCATTTTCTTGAAGGAAGTCACAAGGGTTTAATATCATAGTGCAGCTCTTCTACTTTTAACCAGTGCTTGAAGTAACAAGTGGAAACTGTAACATGGCAAACACTGTTGTGTTTTCTAGCTGGGAAAACGCTTCAAATATTTAACATTGAAATGAAGAGCAAAATGAAGGCTCATACAATGACAGATGATGTCACCTTCTGGAAGTGGATCTCTCTGAATACTGTTGCCCTTGTAACGGATAATGCAGTCTACCACTGGAGTATGGAGGGGGAGTCCCAGCCTGTGAAAATGTTTGATCGCCATTCTAGTCTTGCTGGCTGCCAGATCATCAACTACCGTACTGATGCTAAGCAGAAATGGCTACTGCTAACAGGCATATCTGCACAGGTACTTTACCACTAGGGAGGCCTGCCATGGAAAACCCAGAGCTTGTCTTGTTTCCTCCTTCTATAGGAGCAGGACTGATATGTTTGTTTTCTTTCCTAAAACATTGTTGGGAATGTAAATGCTTGTCTTGATCTTCAAATAACAAACTTAAGTGTAACTGAAAATATTGCAATAATGGTATAAACACTAGTACAAGGTTAAGAGTCTTAAGTGATGCCTTTGTAAGAGAATGGTACCTCATGGCATGGTACTTCAGCTTGATATGACAACATATTTACTAACACTAACTTAAATGAAATTACTGGCTGAGTGCTTGTAATTCCTGACTCCTGTTCTGTCTTGTCTAGCAAAATCGTGTTGTGGGAGCAATGCAGCTATATTCTGTAGATAGAAAAGTGTCACAACCAATTGAGGGACATGCAGCTAGCTTTGCGCAGTTCAAGATGGAAGGAAATGCTGAAGAATCCACTCTCTTCTGTTTTGCAGTAAGAGGGCAAGCTGGGGGTAAGGTAAGACTTGGTTCTAAATATGCTGTAATCTTTAGTGACTCACCCTGGTTATCTGCTTCCAGGAAACCAAATGGTTTAATGCACAAAGTTGCCTTTAGGGGAAAAAAGTGAAGGACTATATGTCAACCTGGATGCTATATATCTATGTATGTGAAAACTGGTGCATACAGAGCTTCACAGCAGGGACTACCTGATGTAGCAGGAGTCTGTTTCGAGTCATGAAGTAAGGTGGCATGTCATAACCAGCCTAATTAGCTGCTTGAAACACGTGACTCTCAGCTTCGCAGGCTAAGCTTAAGGGAAAAGCTGTTGTAATCTTTCTTTGATGCTGATCCCCAGTATCAGGCTTAACTTACTTCCAAAATATTGGATGCAAAAAATTGAACACTAGAGTTACAAGGCTAACTAGTGGTCTAATACTAACACTGGAATTATGTGAGCTACTTTGTGACAGCTAAAACAAGGTAAAACCAAAGCTAGATTCAGAGAAACATCTTCAGAACTGTCTCTGTAAAATGTTAACCAACTTGAAAGAGTGCGTATAGTGACCTAATTGAATCCTTAAACTTCTAAGTAGCTAGGGGTAACTAAAGATTATGCTTAACTGTTTCCCTCACCTATGGTACATCAATACAGTATGCCACACACGTTTAGCCAGTGAAAATATTTAGGAAGACCGACTTAGTTTATCTTTGCATAAGCTTGGGATTAAGGCTCAGCAGCAAAAGAATTGCTGTATCTTTATTGTTGAATCTATTGTCACAGAAATTAAATACAACAACTAACAGACTAATCTTATCTATTGCACAGTTACATATCATTGAAGTTGGCACACCACCCACTGGGAATCAGCCATTTCCGAAGAAAGCAGTGGATGTCTTCTTTCCTCCTGAAGCACAAAATGACTTTCCTGTTGCCATGCAGGTATGACAGCTGCAAACAAGAGCACAAAAATGAGTCCGTAGCTTCTCTTGGTGGATGTGACACTGTAACAGGGCACTGGAAGCCAGGTGGTCAATATATTGACCTGAGGCTTAGCACTAAACTGTTGTGATTTCTGCCTCTGCTTCAGTGGTGTTAAAGGAAAGGTGGAGACTGAAGGAGCATTCAAAGGCAGCATGTTCCTGTTTATGGAAGAAATATCCATGTATATTTAACTTGTCTTTCAAGCTCTTAAAACATCATTCTACTGTGATAGTACTCCAGTATTAAGTAAAAATATAACAGCACTTCTAGTTCTCCTGAAATGGCATAGCTATCTTCTGACTGTTAAAAGCACTTACTTGCTTTATCCAATATCAAATTTGATTAATCTATTCCTGTTTTGCAGATCAGTGACAAGCACGATGTGGTGTTTCTCATAACAAAATATGGCTATATCCACTTGTATGACCTGGAAACTGGCACCTGTATCTACATGAACAGAATCAGTGGAGAGACTATATTTGTTACTGCACAGCATGAAGCAACAGCTGGAATTATTGGAGTAAACAGAAAGGGACAAGTAAGGAAGCTTTGCCCGGAAACCACTTGTTTAGCTAATCCCACTGGCCCTTAACGATACACTGTAGTGTTCATATCAATGTCTAAAAGTTTACGTAAATTAACAGGACAGAATAGTAGAATGAGGAATATGGTAGTGTTGGATAGTTGAACAGGAGTGCAGCTTGTCTGACTTCTAGTTTCTTCTACAGCTCAAGTTCTAGTTGCATAATTTGGGGGGTTTTGTAATGGCAGTCAGTGGATCTAAACACTGTCCTACTGTTGAGGATGGAACTAGTATATACCTCTCTTTTTGGGGGCAGATTGTATCCTCTTGCAGAGCATATGCTAATGGGAGTCTTAAATACGTTAACTTTGGACTCTGTTGAGAATATCTGGTGTCTGACGGTATTCTGAGCCCTAAAGAAAATCTGCTACTGTATCTCCATACACATCTAACTTAACTAGTTTAAACTAGTCTGCTAACATTGTACAGCTATGCCTTTAGACTGAATTGATTTCAAATGTTGTTGCTTCTTGAGCATGGGTAATACAGAGCAGAAGTCTTGTTCCTAGTTTATCCTCCACGATTGGTTACTTAGGTCACTGAGTACAGGTTATAGAAAGATAGTACTTACGTCCCTGTATTTCTGACCTCTGTCAATACCTCAGTTTAAACTGACTGTTAATCATCTGCCTTGATGCAGTCATTGGATGGTAGAGGTTCCTTCTAACTGGAGGTCTGTTTCTTAAATAGAATGACACAACTCTGCAGTTATCAAGGGATGAAAAAACTTTCCATGTATGCTATTGCTTTCCTTGTAGAGGTTAGCTTAGCTTTTGGCTCACTTATATTTGAACTAACTGGAAGTTTTCCTTGATTTATTCAGGTGCTCTCAGTGTGTGTGGAAGAAGAGAATATTATTCCCTATATCACAAATGTGCTGCAGAATCCTGACCTAGCTTTACGAATGGCTGTCCGCAACAACCTGGCAGGTGCTGAGGAACTCTTTGCCAGAAAATTCAATGCACTGTTTGCACAAGGGAACTATTCGGAGGCAGCAAAAGTGGCAGCTAATGCACCAAAGGTAATAGACTGGTATTCAGAACAGTACTGAACTCTACTGGCTTACACTGCTTGCTTCAGGAAACCTTGCTGAATTTCATAAGTAGCAAGATGAGAATCTTGTTACTGCTCCTGTCCTAACGTAGTACTTGACATACCTGTGAAGAACCTGTACACAATGTGCTGAGAGTACTGATTGTACACTGGAAGATCTTAAAGCTTCTATGAAGCCCACAGAGGGGGAGAGGAATAAATGATGAAGTAATGGCTATGAGGCTTAATGTTTCTGGTACTTATCTTTACTTTTCCAATGATTAAAAAAGTTTCTATGAAAAGACAGCCTCTAGCTGAGGTTGCACCTGGAAACAAGACAAAAAGGACAGACTAAGAGACTAAATTCAGATGAGAGGAACTTGCTTGCAAGGAAAAGGGTGTCTTAATTCTGTAGGACAGTCCTCTGAACTTAAATCTGCATTGCTACTGATAGGCTACTATTGCATATCTTCTGTCAAAACATCTCAAAGGGAATATCTGAGCTGATGTTATACTGCTGCTGACTTATTCCGGGCTGGCAAAACATAATGTTGCTGTGGCAAGCATTTCTAACTTCAGCTTTCTGGAGAAACTCTTGCCAAGCCACAATAGCAGAAGAGAAAACTAAAGTGCATCTTATTTCTGGCAGGGAATCCTGCGTACGCCAGACACCATACGCCGGTTCCAGAGTGTTCCAGCTCAGCCAGGACAGACTTCCCCTTTACTACAGTACTTCGGCATTCTGCTTGACCAAGGGCAGCTGAATAAGTACGAGTCGCTGGAACTCTGCAGACCAGTGCTTCAGCAGGGACGCAAACAGCTCTTGGAAAAATGGTTAAAAGAAGATAAGGTAAATTTGGGGTGGATACCTTTAGAGCCCTGGAGGCGGAGGGACATAACTGCTTGACAGCCTCCCCTCCTTCCCAGGAAAACTCAATGGGGCAACTCATCAATGTGCTAGTGTGATCAAACAGTTGAGCAGTAGGTGTTCACTCTACCTGTAACTATGACCCATATTGTTGCAACAGAATTGATCAAATACTCCAAGAGCTTCACTCATTCTACTTAAAATTACAGCAGGGTCAACTTGGTGTGGAAAAGTTCCTGAGCTGCTGCCCTTTTTTCCCAAACCACTTCAGGCTTCTTTGGATACTCACTTGCATATGCTTTGAGCCCTGGTTATGTTTCTGTAATTAGCTGAAGAAACATGCTGATACAATGTATCATCTAATTCTTTTCAGCTCTATGAATGCATTTCTGACTCCTGTAGAACAGCGTAAGGAACAGAGCCCCTTAGATCACTGCTGAAAGAGTCAGATAACGCTATCAAGCTGGGCCTTAATTTTTTTTTTAAGAGAAATCCAAAAGGAAGACAAATGAGGAAGAAGGTAGTAATGCATTTATTTCAGCATGACACTGTCAGGGTGGACTGACTGTATTTCTGTCTTTAAACAGCTGGAGTGCTCAGAGGAGCTGGGAGACCTTGTGAAATCTGTAGATCCTACACTAGCACTTAGTGTCTATCTGAGAGCCAACGTTCCAAACAAAGTCATCCAGTGTTTTGCTGAAACAGGACAAGTCCAGAAGATTGTTTTGTATGCGAAGAAGGTGAGAGGAAATGAAATTGCCAAATCTGTCCTGTATTTCAGAATAACCAGTGTATGTTCCAATGCAGCTAAAAGTAATTGTGGGGGGAATCTGAGAGCCTGTGTAGTACCTACTTTGACCTAAGGTTTTGTTATGAATAATTACAGCTAGACTTCATACATGTATCCTTTCCTACTTCCCTATGTAGCCTCTTCCAAATGAGGAAATCCTGACTGGGTTGTATAAGCTACTGACAGTAGCTTTTACTGAGCTCTGTATTGAACAAGGCGTGCGTTCTCGCTGAGTTATTACTTTTCATTATCTCTTCAGGTTGGATATACTCCAGACTGGATTTTTTTGCTGAGGAATGTAATGAGAATCAGCCCTGATCAAGGACAGCAGTTTGCACAAATGCTTGTTCAAGATGAAGAGCCTCTTGCAGACATAACACAAGTAAATAACTTTATTGCTATGAAATGTTAACTTCAAGGCCTTAAAATTGGTAAGAGGAGCCTTACTCTTACCACCAGAAGATTTTGAGCAACAAGTTTGGATTTACCTTTCTGGGACAATGCTGTTTCTTTCCTAGTTTTAAGAACACTAAATGGCAGCTTAGTGCAGTGCCAGAAAAAACAGTTTAGCTTTGGAAGCTGCACTTGGATGTTATTTTGTTTAAATATACTTCCAGTTTCTAATCAAAAGCATAAATCTTCATTTGCAGATTGTGGATGTCTTTATGGAGTATAATTTAATTCAGCAATGTACAGCCTTCTTGCTGGATGCACTGAAGAATAATCGTCCCTCAGAAGGTCCCCTGCAAACACGTTTACTTGAGATGAACCTCATGCATGCACCTCAGGTATGCTTTTCAGAGTTATCGGATTAGGCTTTTCTGTAGCTAGACTAGCCACTGTATTGTGGTCCATATCAAATGCTAGTGATGGTGTTTCGGAACTAAATGAAACTTTTCAATATTCCTTCTAGGTTGCAGATGCTATCCTGGGAAACCAAATGTTTACTCATTATGACCGCGCTCACATAGCTCAGCTGTGTGAGAAAGCTGGCTTGCTACAGAGAGCACTTGAACACTTCACAGACTTGTATGACATCAAGCGTGCAGTAGTTCACACTCATCTTCTCAATCCTGAGGTATGAGATCAATTATGCTGAATTTAGCAAAAGCTAGGCCATTAATATTGCTTTCAACATTTGACTTCGGAGTGTGGAGTGTTCTAATTTGATCTAAAATGGCTTATGTGTCTTTGCAGTGGTTAGTGAATTATTTTGGTTCCTTATCGGTAGAAGACTCTCTGGAGTGTCTGCGTGCTATGTTGTCTGCTAACATTCGTCAGAACCTGCAGATCTGTGTGCAGGTAGCTTCAAAATACCACGAACAGCTGTCAACACAGTCACTTATTGAGCTGTTTGAGTCTTTCAAGAGCTTTGAAGGTAAGTTTGTGCTCTTGCCTCTAGCAAAAGGAGCTAGTGCTCACCTCATCATACGTGTGTGTATGAAGGACTGTCTCTGCTGAAATCTAGAAAGCCATATTGAACTTAAGTACCTAGGCCTCAAAAGTGTTTTAAAACCTGACCTAAACCTTAAAGTTTCCCTGTTAAGGGGGGCACCAACATTCAGTGTTGCACTGTTTGGTTTTCTGAAATCCTACCAAAAAGCTTGGAGCTGTAGACAACCTTAAAAGTTAACTGAAGAAGCTGCTGGCCTTTTTCCTCTGTCCAAAATGGTTGTCCTAAATTTGTGTAGGCTTTGGTTTTGGGCTTTTGTACTAATCAACAAGGTGAGCTGTGTATAGTCTAGTCAGCATGGTGGTATGTCAGTGCTCAAATCTCTGCAGATATGTGGCTGAACAGCATCTTGCTAAGCTTTAAAGAAAACCTTAAAGACTGAGAACCCAATGTAATCTTGGACTCTTGGAATCTGGAGAATGTTTAGTGGAATAAGATGCTATTGTAGACAGGTTTCTTGCATAGGCAGCCTATGTGTTTTTTTCCAAAAAACACGTGAATCTTTCTTGACTAAGTGACTTAGCAGTCACTTGTCTAAAGTAGTCAAGTAGTATATGGCATCAGCTTTAAGTGAACTTTCGCTGTGGGTCCTGGCAAGCAGCTTTTGCACTGTGTGTTTGTTTTAGTGAAAGGTGTGCTGATAGCTTTTGGTCACAACTATTTCTGGTTTTCTAAACTCTTCCTTGCCTCCTGTCTAGGGGTTGTATGGAAGGCACGTGCTGGATGTTTTAACAAAGCTGACCTATGGCAATTGATGATAATGCATCAGTATTTATCGAAGTTACATCTAACACACTAGTCTGTGTAATACATGGGGAGGAACAACAGGCTCATCTCAGCTAGGACAATCTGTTCTTAATAAAACAATTACAATGCTTGAATCTTTTTTTCAGTTCTTTGTAAACTTCTGCAGTAGTCAGATTCAAATTTTCATGTAATTGTAACTTGGAAGGCTTGCTTAAAAGCTAATATCGATCCAACTCAAGTGCTTTAGCAGAATAACATGTTGACTGTTTTCCCTCAAGGTTTGTTTTATTTCCTGGGCTCTATTGTAAACTTCAGCCAGGATCCAGATGTGCACTTCAAGTATATTCAAGCTGCGTGCAAGACAGGGCAAATTAAAGAAGTGGAAAGAATCTGCAGGGAAAGTAACTGCTATGATCCAGAACGTGTTAAAAACTTCCTCAAGGTAATGTTTGGGTAGCACTGGACTGTCTTGGTCTGTTTGTGGTTCTGATAAAACATGGTGTGTGTCACCACTGAGATGAGTTAGCTCTGTGAAAATACAGATGAGTTGTAACCTTTGCACTTAAGGATCCATCTGTTCTCTTAAACCAGAGGTATCTAGCATGTTGGCAGTACCTCCTAATAGAGCCTGAGCCTGGAACAGTATCTCAAAAATGGAGAATCTGTCATATCAGTTCCTCACTGCTCTTAGTAAGGTTAACCTGGCTTGAACTCTTAACCTGTAATAACAGCACCAGCTCATCTAGAACTTGTTGCAGACGTCTGCTATAAAGTAGGAAACAGGTAACTTGAAGGTTGAGAGCAACCATAATACCAAATGAGTTCAAAGCTTAATGCTTATTTACAGTGTCATCAGCTTCAACTGAGTAGCTACAGAAACAACAAATGAATAGTGTCAATTAATTCCATAAATGCCTTCAGAGTTCAGGGTTGATGTGTCTCAAGTCATTTTACTTGTACACGCTTACTGAAATTTTAGCCAGGTGAACAGCAGTTTAGCTCTGCTAGGATGTGCCAGTCAGCGTAAGTACACATGCTAACTGACTTACTGCTAGGATTCAGAGCGTTGCTGAAACATTTCTGAAGACTGGAAAAAGATGGTGTGCTCAAAGTTCAGATTCTGTAGCCTGTTGTTAGTGCTGAGCTTATTGACAAATGTAACACTGCTAGAAATACCTGAGAAAGCGTGGGAGGGAAAAACTTTTATCTGGGAACATTTCCTGCCTTCATGTTTGTCGGTTACATAGCATAGTCTTAGATTTCACTGATCATATCTGAAGATGGCAAAACTCTCTTCAAATAAGAATTCTATAAAAATAACCTGGTGTCATCGAGGTGTAAGGTATGTAAATTGATCAAGCCACCTAAGATATGTTATCAAGCTGTCAAATTCCTGATGAAAGCTATTGTTTTTTGTGCTGTTCCATGTCTGGAATGTGCAGGACATGTACCAGGTAAATCTCCCAGTACAGGCCTCCCTGTGTAAAGTCCTTAAGTGTAATTTATATGTAGGATTATATTCTGGGATGTGCATGTTCGAATAAGTGATCTGAAATATGCATCCGGAATACTGTCTGCCACATAGACTAAGCTTCTGTACTGTAATCGTTGTAATCTTATGCTGAAAGTTGGAATGCTTTTAGATAACTAATCTGATTAGCAATTTAAGTAGTACTGCTACTAGCTTGATTCTTACTGTTCTCTAAATCCAGAGTTGGAAGGTATCATAAGACACATGGTACTTGAAGTCAGTTCTGTATATAAGTTTATGAACCACAACTTAATCTAGTCTTGGTTAAATTCATTTTGAAATCCCAGAGTGCTAATCCTGCACACCAAACACCAGTGGCGACTAAAAATGGTATCTATAGCTTAGGCTTGTAATAGTTGTATTGTGTTGTAAGACTTTGTAGACTCTGCCGTGCAAAGGGGCAGGGTTAAACTTCAGAAAGCTTCTTGCTGTAGGCCCTGAAGTGGGTGTGAGTACTCCTACTTGCTACATGTTGCAAGCAATTAGTTGAACAATAAGCTGTCACTATTTGGTTGACTGTTGAATTTTGGCTTTCCAAATTCAGCTGCTTTAACAGTTTAAGTGACTGTATTTGTCTGCTTAAGCCCAAGAACAAAACCAAATTACTAAAGCTCTTCTCTTTATAGGAAGCTAAACTCACTGACCAGTTGCCACTCATCATTGTATGTGATCGCTTTGACTTTGTCCACGACTTGGTGCTGTATTTGTATAGAAATAATCTCCAAAAATATATTGAGATTTATGTACAGAAGGTAAGTTACAATTTGTCACTTGGCTTTAACGAGTCAAACAGATCAATCTTTCTAGTATTACATGCAACTATAGGCATTATGTTTGTAACTATTCTGCAAAGAGCCTCATACTTGAGACTGACACTTAAGTACCTATTAGTGGCCTCCAGTAAGTTAGCCCTTATGTGAGTCACATCTCTTATTCTTCAGTGAAGCTGAGCAGTAACCCCTGCTAATGTGCATCTTGCAGGCGGAAGGCTTGGTAGAGTAACTTTGGAGTTCTTAGGGTAGTTTTAACTTCCAGCATTTTAGGGGGTGGGGAAGTTCCCCTTTATACTTCCTGCAGGGACAAATCAGGTTGCTCAGGAGCTCTTTCTATGGGGACTGAGCATTAGTGAGCCACTGAACTGTGGTGTGATCCCCTGTTGACTGAAGAATTGACTTGCAAGCTTGTCCAGAACCTCAGGAAGCTGGAGGTAAAGGCAGGAAGATGAGGTCAATCTTAACAAGCAGCCTTCATGTGTACTTCTAGGGATAAGTATTGACTGCCTATGCTGCATGACAACACATTGACTTCTTTAAATGATCCTGTTTAGGTGAATCCAAGCCGTCTGCCTGTTGTTATTGGGGGACTGCTTGATGTGGATTGCTCTGAAGATGTGATAAAGAACCTTATCCTTGTAGTGAGAGGTCAATTTTCGACTGATGAGCTTGTTGCAGAGGTTGAGAAAAGAAACAGGTATTAAACTTCTATGAGTCTTTTAACACTGCCAGACTGTTAATGGTTATACTGCTCATCCATCAGTGCATGTCCTCATTACATAGCTAAAGCTGGTACTGACATAAGGAGCTGCCATTGGGTAGAGCAAGCAGCAAAAGTCTGCTTTACTTCTTGACTGATGTGGGGATCCCCCTTAAGCAGCTTCCAGATAATGAGAGTCTTGGGCATGTGATGTTCTTCATAGTGTCAGAAGGTTATACCATTATAATAATGAACCAGAATGCAGGTCAAAATGGAGTACTATAACTCTGGTTTAGTTACTGACTCTATCCTACGCTGAAGTTGACTTCTATAGTGAAGAAACTGTGCAAGTGGATACTTGCTTATTCACTCAACCTCTCTAATGTGAAAACTGCTTCCTTCTAGGCTGAAACTGCTTCTGCCCTGGCTGGAAGCAAGAATTCACGAGGGTTGTGAGGAGCCTGCGACTCACAATGCACTGGCCAAAATATACATTGATAGCAACAACAACCCAGAAAGATTCCTGCGTGAGAATCCTTATTATGACAGTCGCGTTGTTGGCAAGTACTGTGAGAAGAGGGACCCTCACCTGGCCTGCGTGGCTTATGAGCGTGGACAGTGCGATTTGGAACTTATTAATGTACGTATGCCAAGGCAGCTGACTCATGGGTTAAGTTCTAACCTGAGTATCATGGGATAGATATTCGGGTTTATGACTGACAAAAGCACTTACTTCATAAAAAGTATTAAGCTAGGAACTGCTCACTTCTAATAGAACGGGTAGCTATTTAATCTCCCTCTGCAACTTAATGAGAAATGTGGGACTCCCCTGGACATCCTAGAATGGGAAGCTGATGGAAGTATCAAAGCCTGAGATTTCTAGTGTGCTTCTCAGGGAGGCTTAGTTAATGTTGCAGTAAATTATCTCATCCACTGTAGGCTCAAGAGCTGTGACCTCACTCTGAATTAACTTTGCCTTTCACTAGGTCTGCAATGAGAACTCCCTTTTCAAAAGTCTTTCCCGCTACTTAGTTCGTCGTAAAGACCCTGAACTGTGGGCCAGCGTACTACTGGAAAGCAACCCTTACAGAAGACCGCTGATCGACCAGGTGAAACTGACAAAACATTAAAAGCCTTTGCTGTCCTAACTTGACTTGCTGGTACCTGACTTAACCGATTTGTCAATGGCTTGACTCTGCCTACAGGTTGTACAGACTGCACTGTCAGAGACACAGGACCCTGAGGAAGTCTCTGTTACTGTGAAGGCCTTCATGACTGCAGATCTTCCTAATGAGCTTATTGAACTGCTGGAGAAAATAGTTCTTGATAACTCTGTGTTCAGTGAGCACAGGTGTGTAAAGTCAAAACTAAGTCATAGGAAACTTGAAATTATACCTGGTGCAGGTGCCAAATTGCTGTAATGTAGAACAGCAAATAAACTAATACCTTCTGCAGAGGGGAGGATGAATTTCTTGATCATTACTTGGTATGTACTAATATTTTCTCCCTCTATTTAGGAATCTGCAGAACCTTCTCATTCTCACAGCTATTAAGGCTGATCGCACCCGTGTCATGGAATACATCAATCGCCTGGATAACTATGATGCTCCAGACATAGCCAATATAGCTATCAGCAATGAGCTTTTTGAGGAGGCATTTGCTATCTTCAGGAAGTTTGATGTCAACACATCAGCTGTACAGGTATCTTAAAAACTCGCTCTGTAATAACTCCTTGTGACGTGTATCCTCACACCAGGATTTTGCTGTTAGCTTGTGACTTCAGTACTTAACACCAATTAGCAAAGTGACCAAAGTTGCTCAGTGTCTTGTCTTATGAAGTAGAACAAATGTTGTGTATTGAAGCCTCTAGTAAGTGAAACTTTGTAAGCCTAAAATCACTTATGCTGTGTGTTGTATAGAGTAGTCCCTATTTTAAAAGCAACTGTGGATCCATTGAAGAACTAACATAAATATAACAGCTCAGTGTCTGTACAACTGACCTTTATAGATAGTGGCTGATCATGGTAACCCTTTCTTTAGGTATTAATAGAGCACATTGGAAACCTGGATCGTGCATATGAATTTGCTGAACGCTGTAATGAGCCTGCTGTGTGGAGTCAGCTGGCTAAAGCACAGCTTCAGAAGGGGATGGTGAAGGAAGCGATTGACTCGTATATTAAAGCAGATGATCCTTCCTCATACATGGAAGTTGTTCAAGCTGCCAATGCCAGTGGTATGATTAAGTCTTATTTAAATCTTTCCTGTTGATGTTGTTCAGTTCTTTTGAGTGGTCTGTTGCTCAAACTGCAGTTCTGTCAAACCTATATCTTGATGCAAGTGGAGGAATCTGGTCCTTTCAATCTCGTCCTAGACAAGAATGGGAAAAGACAGTGTATTCCATTTGCAGATAATCAGTGGTCTTTTAACTACCTTCTTTAGCTAGCTGGAGACTTCTGTCAGAGCAGTTGCTGCTAAGGAGGTCTTTGCATGAAGTTAAATACCAGGATATATTTAGTTAGGCCCATTGTAAGGTGACTTTATTAATCTAATGTAGCATATGCAGTATGAAGGCTAGTCTTGATTTTTGGGGAATAGCTGTAGAAATACTTATGTCAAACTAGATTGAGCTGGTAGTATAGTTTAAACACAACTGTCCTCAATGGTGGGAGGTAAGCATTCTGAACTCTGTTTCATAGGAAACTGGGAAGAACTGGTGAAGTATCTCCAAATGGCACGCAAGAAGGCCCGGGAGTCATATGTGGAAACGGAATTAATCTTTGCTCTTGCTAAAACAAATCGCCTAGCAGAGCTAGAAGAGTTTATCAATGGACCCAACAATGCACATATCCAGCAAGTGAGTGAGACTGAGTTTCAGTTTTGCTGAATCACAGCAGCAGGTTCCTTAGGCCTTGCTAACCAGAGGGTTGTTGGGACTTCTATCTCTTTGGATATGCAGATAGATCTTGGACTTCAAAGGCATTTCCATTTTGATGATGGCTTGAATGCTACACATTTTATGTAAGCCCTTGACTGAAAAGCTGCAAGAATAACCTGGTTATGCTCTCCTGTAGGTTGGCGATCGCTGTTATGATGAAAAGATGTATGAAGCAGCTAAGCTGTTGTATAACAACGTGTCCAACTTTGGCCGTTTAGCCTCAACTTTAGTTCACCTAGGTGAATACCAGGCAGCTGTGGATGGTGCTCGGAAAGCAAACAGTACTCGCACGTGGAAAGAGGTAAACTCACTGATTGAATAAGTTAAGGGACTTCAAAGCTGTACCCTCTTCAGAAGCTTTGGTTATAAGCGATAATGCAATTGTCAATTCCAGGTCTGCTTTGCTTGTGTTGATGGAAAAGAGTTCCGCCTGGCCCAGATGTGTGGACTCCATATTGTAGTACATGCAGATGAGTTGGAAGAGCTAATCAACTATTACCAGGTAATTAAGCTGACTCCTGTTACACAGTCAAAGTCTAAATTCTTTCATGGCAACTCTGTCCAAAACTGGAGATGTAGTCAGGTTGGTTCCTAATGTGAAACATCTCTAACTGTCTGTATCTCTTAGGATCGTGGTTACTTTGAAGAGCTGATAACTATGTTGGAAGCAGCACTTGGACTTGAGCGAGCACACATGGGGATGTTTACGGAGCTAGCAATTCTCTACTCCAAGTTCAAGCCACAGAAGATGAGGGAGCACTTGGAGCTGTTCTGGTCGAGAGTCAACATCCCCAAGGTGAAAGTCTGAGGCCTTAAATTTAACCTGAGATGCATCTGTCAGGATTGTCTGTACCCTAGCTTTTATAATAGCAGATCTTGAGGTTATTAATAGCACTAAAGCCTGAGCGCTGACGGACACTGATAGCAATATATGTTAACTGGAATTTCTAATATGCCTTTTGCTTAGGTTCTGAGAGCTGCAGAACAGGCCCATCTCTGGGCTGAACTGGTATTCTTGTATGATAAGTATGAAGAATATGATAACGCCATAATCACAATGATGAATCACCCAACAGATGCTTGGAAAGAAGGCCAGTTCAAAGATATCATCACTAAGGTATTACTTTCCTAGTGAAAGGAGGTAAATTTCTTGCTATGTGCACTTCAGTTCTCTTCTTTCATTAGTAGCCTGTTTAAAATTCAGTTCTTGATATTGCCACATAATTTCAAAGCAAGTCAACTACAGTAACTAAAGAGATTTTCTAGGGACAAGAATGAGTCTTGGATGGGTGGCTCACTTGTGCTGGAATACCTAAGGTTATGTCTGTCTCTCATTTGGATTTCTCTACAATCAAGCTTCTGCTCTGAATGTACATCCTTACTCATCTCTAGGTGGCCAATGTGGAGCTGTATTACAAGGCAGTTCAATTCTATTTGGAATTTAAACCTCTGTTGCTCAATGATCTGCTGATGGTGTTGTCCCCTCGGCTTGACCACACTCGTGCTGTCACCTTCTTCACAAAGGTAATTTTCCTACTATCCACATCAAAGAAAAAAGTTGCAGTTGGAAAAGCGCTTAGCTGTAGTAGCATTTTAAAATACTTAGCGTCTTCCCTGTGAGGTAGTGAAGTAGCTAGGAGACCTCTACAAAAAGTTATCTTGACTTAAATTTATCTATCTGATTCCTTGAAGGTTAAACAGCTACCACTGGTTAAGCCGTACCTGCGCTCAGTTCAAAATCACAACAACAAATCAGTGAATGAGTCCCTGAACAACCTCTTCATTATTGAAGAAGACTACCAGGTATGTCTTGTCTTGAAACAGTAGTATCGGGAACAGGTATCAACTTGCATGGTGTGTATGCTTCATAACAGAGGCAGCTATTTCTGAATTTCAAAGTTCTATTCAGGCTGGGACTTCTGTGTCAATATTAACCTAACATTCTCAGTCTGTTTAATGTCTAGAAACACAGGTTTCTTTCTTGTTTTCAGTAGATTTTACCTGCTTGCTGTTAACTTGAATTCCTATAAGTGTATGTTCTTTGACACTTCAAACGGAACTAGTGGTGACTAGCCAAGGATTAAGTGGAGAACTGTTAGTGGCTTTCTAGGAGCTTTTTGGGTCATTCCTACTGGGGATAGACTGGCTACTTTGTTATGAGTGTGACAGATCAGCTTTTATTTAAGGCAAACAGTGGGTGCTAAGGAAAGAACTCACAGAAAGCACAAACAGTTGTGATGTCTAGCTGTTCTACTGTTTTCAGAGAGCACCTGTCTGGTATTTGGAGGCTCTTAACCTCAGCAATCACTACTGAAAAATACTAACTGGAATACCCTAAACTACATGTGCCAAACACCAGCTTCTCAAAGGAAAAAAAAAAAAAAAATCAGTCTCTCTGCAAGTCTGGCTAGAATACTTTATCCTCCTAGAAGTAGGAATACAGAACTGAGATGTATGGAAAATGTTTCTGTCTTTGTGGATGGGGTCATACACTTGAAGTGTGAATAACTTTTTTTCTACTTAACTCAGGCTCTTAGGACTTCTATAGATGCTTATGACAACTTTGACAACATTTCTCTTGCTCAACGTTTGGAGAAGCATGAACTAATAGAGTTCCGAAGAATTGCTGCGTATCTCTTCAAAGGAAACAATCGCTGGAAACAGAGTGTAGAACTCTGTAAGAAAGACAGACTGTATAAGGTAAGAGCACTACACAGGTCTGGTTTAGCACACTTGGCTTGTTTGGAGACCTGTGACTTTCTAGTAAAGTTGCATCATTTTGGATGCCACTAGGCGGTGTTTGTTGCTAATATGGCAAATCTTCCTTCAGAGTGGCAGTAGATGGACAGATTTCTTGGAAACAAGGCATAGAATGCCTCCTCTCTGCTCATGTCAGTAATAGGTTGCAGCTTAGTTAAATATCGCATCCATGTGAGTGAATATACTATGGCACCTGAGGCTAAACAGACTCTCTCCTGTTGTAGGATGCAATGCAGTATGCTTCAGAATCCAAAGATACTGAGTTGGCAGAAGAGTTGTTGCAGTGGTTCTTGCAGGAGAACAAGAAAGAATGCTTTGGTGCTTGTCTCTTCACCTGCTATGATCTCCTAAGGCCAGATGTTGTCTTGGAAACAGCGTGGAGGCACAACATCATGGACTTTGCCATGCCATACTTTATTCAGGTCATGAAGGAATACTTGACCAAGGTAAGAGCAGGTGCTTCTCCAACACTGAAAGCTTGTTAGTCAGTGTGGTGTATGCCTTGAGACTGTCTGCTTGCTACTAACATTGATTTGGGCTTTGTCAGATGTCTGTCTGTCCATGTCCACACTTATTTTTCAGTCCATCTGGGGAGAGACTTCGCCCTCTAAGAGACTGAAACACTTGCAGACTCCACCCTATCTACCAATTACAGAACCTACATCAGTAGTATTTGCCTGACCATGGGCAGTGTCTTAAAGTAGGTCCAGGATTCAGGCTTTTCATATGCTGTGTCAGTCAGGAATCCCAGCTGGGATCAAGCTCTAACTAAATTCTAGACTGTATACTAAAAAAGCTTTATAGCTAGATCTTGAGTTAACTTTGCCTGCTGCACATTTAACCCTAAAATGTGGCTCTCGTACTTAATGGCACTAATTATGACTCAGCTTTTGTTTGAAATGACTTAGGATGGGGAAGTACTTGGTAATGCTCTGACAGACTTGAACCAGATTTGAGTTAAATACCAACTGTCACTAGCAAGATTTGCCCAGCTGAAGCTTTTAGAGTATCTTTTAGTGAAATGGTGTAAATTCCTTAATGATTAAGACTCTGTGAGAAGTAAAACTGTAACTCAAGCATGAGTCAATGAAGACTAGAGTGGCTGTTTGTCTAGAAGATTTGCTTGGCTGTTACTTCTAAAGGCAGGACTACTCTGTAGTCATATAGCAATCTGCTATCCTTAAATGCTGTATTTTGGGGGAGGTGGGGAGCTATCTAAGCAATAGCACTGCTTGTCAGATATACCTGATGTACCAAGCTAATACTAGGCCTCTCTTGAGAGTAGTAGTCTTGGAGTAGGATTCTTAAAGATTAAAATTTCGTGTTCTGCTAAACGATTAGGATCTAACTGTAGTGTAGCTAATGAAATCAATGCAGTAAGATCTAGCAACAAGCAGAGCTGCCTTTCTAAAGCAGATACTTCTGGTGTATCTTTGTTTTTATTCACCTGTACCTTAATTATTTCTTCCCTGACGCTTTTGTTTCTACCTTTTATATGCTAAATATGGAATTTGATTTTTCTAAGCTGCACCTTCTGAATTCCTTTGCAGGTTGATGCAATAAAGGAAAAGGTGAAAGTTGATTCTTGTTTTCCATCTTTAAGTCTGGAGGACTAAGTCTAAGGATTCTGCATGAGTGTTTTTCTTTCCTATGTTTACTACACTGCTGCTACTGCTTTTCCCCCAAACAAAATATCACTAAAGCATATGCAAATTGTTTAACTCCACAAGTAGCTAGTGCTGTAGGACAAAAGTAGATTCATTTGCTACTAATAAGCTAATAGATCCTCAGGAAGGGCATACAGGTGATCAGTTGGATCACAGTCAACCTGGTATCGAAAGGATACACAAGTGCTACTATTTGACAGCCAACCTGACTGGAAGAACCTCCTACAATAAGAAATAAGTCTTGGACCACTGCCTCTGAACCATAAATCAATATGGCATTTAGTAGTTTAAGGACTGTGATCCAGTTTCTGATCTCTTGACCATTACTAATGCGTGCTGACAGTAGGCAGAATAGATACTAGCTGCTTCAGAAGAGACTCTTCCTCATTCAGGTGTCCAGTTCTTATGGTGCTAGTCTAATCCACATGGTGCTCTAGTTCACATAGCAACTTAAAACTTCAGCTATCAGACAAAGTCTGTGGTTCTCTTCTTTGTAGTAAATTTCTTGTTGTGCAAAAAAGACTGCCTTCCAAGCTCTTCAGCTTCACTAAACTTCTCTTGCTACCTCATTAAAAAAAAAGAAAAAAAAAAAAAAAAAAGGTAATACTTATTGCTCTTCTGAGGCTACTCTGAGGCTTGCCTTTTGCTATGCAATTTTGCCCTTCTGAAGGGCAATCTTTAAGGTTTCTGTCCATCTGCTTCTGTACAAGTACCACTCCGATTCTCCTTAGACCAGAGGTCAGCCCTAGTGTGAGTTTTCCATTAATGTGATTGAGCAAAGGGCGAACAAACTGACAAATGGCTTGAAGATGGACTAAATGCAAACTGCTTCTTGGTGACGAGATGTCTGTAATTACACCACTGGAACTCAAGGCTAACCTGACTAAAATGTGTAGTGTAAGGTCCTTCAGCAGCTAGTAAGTGAGGCAGTAAGAAAGCGTGTGTGTGAAAAAAGGTAATTGAACTGCAGTGTTTGCATAAACTACGCATGTGTAGCAGTCATTGCAATTACATCCCACTATTCCTTAAGCTACAAGGCATTGCTGTGGGCTGCGTGTGGTTTTTTGGGGGGAGCCTGTATGGCAGTCATCTTCAGACCTCACTCTTGCTTCAGTACTTTTGCCTCTTTTTCATGCACACATAACACAATAACATTGAATGCATGTTACTTTTCCTCTGCAGCTTATAGCAGTCCCTGTGGAAAAGCCTTTAAAACAATCTTGCTACAAGTGTATAGGGTACTGAACCTGGTGATGCTCAAGCAAATGGTGTAAGAACCATCCTGCAGGCTGGTTTGAAACTTGTGCTTGTTATTGTAAATATTTGTTTAGTTCTGAGGGGAGGCATCAAAACTGGGTCAAAGATGCATTTAATGTCCTGGGCTGGAGGCTTTCCAAGTGTGTGTAAGCCAAATGCCTCTGCTTAGGAGCAAACTCTGCACATTCTCCTTGGATTTGCATCTCTAAACTTGTGCTTCTGTGTTCAGTGTGTTGCTATTCAAGTTAAAAACAGTGCATTTCTCAGCACGGTGTCTGGAAATGAGTCTTGAAGCATTGACATACGCTCCTGTGCACTTTGACAGCAGCAAGCCAGATACTGGTGTGAGGCAACAAAAAGGCTTGCCATGAAAGCCCAGTCAATGAATGAACTTGTAAAGTTCAGGACTTACACCACTTCCTGGATTTATGCCTCTAATTGAGGTTACAGATTAACAGGTTTATGGAACACATGTTGTAATTCACAACTAAACGGAAGAAAGCTGTTAGAGCTGCCTGCAAATATTTGCTAAGGTAGCACAGTTAAGCTGAAAACTGTTCAACTCCTGGACGTTGGTGTAGCTGAAAAAGTAATGCTGACCCTGTGTAAGTACAGGAAACCTGTCTTCAAACTCCTTTATTAAGGACACAAATGAAATGAAAGACTAATCTGGTTTGTGAGTTGTCTTACTGTCTTAAAAAGTAATTGGCATGATTGTCTCTGACTTTATTCTAGATCTTATCTCCCAGGTAAAATATCAATATCTAATTTTTGTGGTTTTAGTTTCAGGGCCTACCTTAGACTGTAGTAATGCTGAGTTTCCTTGGATCTGTTTTAGTAACAAGCAATATTTCACTACAGAATAAGTTTCTTCTCTTGCCTTTCTGTAGGGGTGGGCTAACAGCACAATTGCACTTGCTGTGCAGCAGAGTGAAGCTGGCTAGTCTTGTCTTGTTACTGTGTATTAAGCTCAAACAAGTTGAGTGAGTATTTGTGGGTTTAGGCTGACTGCCACACAGTTCTAGAGTGGAAAAAAGCAAGTCTTATACACATGCATTCTCTGCATTTGAACTTAAATTGCATGAGTGAATGGGTTTGGAAAGTGAAATCTTGAGGCTCAAGTGACATGTCGGATGCTATTGCAGTCTGCCGTATACAAACACCAACTTCAGATTACTTTGCCTCAATGTTGTATTCAGGGAAACTTCTCCAGGTCTGGGCATTATCTTAGCAATTGCTCCAACACCAAAGGTCTCCAACTGACGTTGTGTTAAAATCTGAGTTTGTGCCCTAAGGCTGTTGGTTTGAAGCAGTTGGAGCAACAGTGACTGGATGAGCTTACTGATGTCAAAGCAGCTCTAGTCCCATATGGGACCTTTCATACAAAGCTTCAGCCTGGAGTGAGCTTTCAAAGCAGTTCCACAAATCCCTCAATTAGGGGTTTTTTTCAGGAAACGGACAATCTTGACTGCACCAGTACCAACATTGCTACTTGAATTGATCTTAACTTTGTAAATGGTCTCCTTTTCTTGATGGGTGTTAACATACCACTAAGGCTTTTCCACTTCTCTGCCATGAATAAGTACCTCTTTTAGAGGAGTTTTTTTAATTGTTGGTCTCAATTCCAGGTCGATAAACTGGATGCATCGGAGTCTTTGAGAAAGGAAGAGGAGCAAGCTACAGAAACACAACCTATCGTTTATGGTAATGCTTTAGTTCATGTGTTGTCAGTAACACATTTCACTTTTAAAACAACACTTCTCTACTCATGTGTTTTTCCAAGGAAGTCAGGACATGGTTTAGTGGGCATGGTGGTGTTGGGTTGACGGTTGGATTTGGTGATCTTAAAGGTCTTTTCCAACCTAAATGATTCTATGATGCTAAGCCTTTGGAAATGGGAACATTCTTCATGTGAAACCAAGTCTTAAAGGAATGTGTTCCAAAATACTAGATAAAGTACCACTCTGATGCTGCTGCTGCTAAGATTGGATATGGACTGCAGCATTTAAGATTGTCCTAGCTCATTAAGGAAGTGCTTTCTAAAGAAAAGGAGTGTGGGAGCTGTACTATTCCAGACTTCCAGCAAGTGCGTTATTTGGATCTTGCTCAACACACTTTACGTCCGTCTCGGGTATTTCCTTTGTATCCAGGTTATTCCACTAATTCTAGTAAGAGTTACAAATATGAATTCCATCCAGTGATGAAGGAGCCTCCAGTGTATAGGTGACATCTCTAGTCACCATACTCTGAAGCAGCACAATAATTGTGGACTATTGGCCATAAAGCCACTGGGAGTGATGTTTCAAGACCTAGCTCTGAGTACTCATGTGACAAGTAACCCGATCTACACTGTCTCCAAAGCAAAAAATCTTGCAACGGTTGTCTCTATGCACACTTAATATTCTTAATATGTTTGAATTGCTACTATAAGGCTGAACTAACTAGTCTGGAAACTGTATCCTGGCCCAACATGCTATTATAACTGCGAACTCTTGGGCTGTCTCATTAAATTGTTATCGTAAGTAGCTGAAAGTCAGATGTTTGACAAAGATGTAATTCTCCAGAATGAACTATTCCATTGTAGTGAATGTGGCTTATGGGCATGTTTTAGAAGGTGTTTCTGTACTTCAGGACTGCAGGAGTCAAGCCTCTGCATCAGGCTCACTGTAGCATAGGACTCTGGCCTTAAATTAAATAGAGTTACTAATACAATTGGAGCAGGAAATGCTATTCCAAAGCCAAACTGATTCTGGGACTGGGTGAGCTCACTGCCTAAGGAATAGGAAGCTGTTCTGTTCTCTCTCATCAGGTTTCTAAGAACTTAAACTACTTGCCCCAGATTTCAAGAATCTGTCGGTGTCCATGTACTTCACAGTTGTAGTATTTTTAGCTATATACTCTGTTGTCCTGAGGTTTTGTGGGGAGATACCTGTTCTGGCTGCTTAGGACTCCAAACCAAGTCAATGGGGACTTAACTGTTAAACATACAAACATCTACAGGGAAGTTGCGGGAATTCTGCTGACTGAACTCTTGGTACCGAAGAATAAAGACCAAACTGTTCTGTCTTCCAGGTCAGCCACAGCTAATGTTGACAGCAGGACCCAGTGTTGCAGTTCCTCCACAAGCACCTTTTGGCTATGGCTACACTGCACCTCCATATGGGCAACCACAGCCTGGCTTTGGGTACAGCATGTAAGATGCAGCACAAGTCAGTTTGGAGCTAGCGTATTTTCTTACTGAAACTCCACCGTCCCTCCCCGCTTTAACTCATAACAGGGAAAAGCAAGAGTTCTGCCTCGTGTTCTTGTAACCTTTATTTCATGAAGGACTGTTTTTTCTAGCGCAAACTATTTGAATCACTTATGTTAAATCTTTTTCACATTCCATGTCATTTAGACTTTACTTTAAAAGGGGAATAGTTTAAACAACTTTGTTCAAGTGGGCTTTTGCAGGACTGCTTATTACCATTAAGTCTATTGTGAAGATTCTGATTTGCACTCTATAGTGTTACACTCTAATATTGAATCTTAAGTTCATTGTATGTGAGCAGCTTACAGTATGTACTGTCTATTCTAAACGCATTTAAGTCTCACTGTATATTCGGAGAAAGCTAAAGTGAAGATACTTGTATTTGACCTTGCAAGACCGCTGACAAGAGACAACACTAATCAGCATATCCTACCTTGGTTGGATTGCATAGCTCTAAAAGAATTTAAAATGCGTACAGACAACCTTGCCTGACTTAAAATGAGTAAAAGTTTTTTTTCCTTAACCTATGCAGGTTTTTCCAGTTATGCATATAGAAAATGCTAGTGTCTTTTTGCTCACTCCATATGTAACAGATGCCCTTATGTTGTGCTGTATCCTGTGCTTTTGTGGGACATTCCATTCAGGAACAGAGCACCATGATTCCAATCTGTGTATTTACTAACCCTGCCCTGAGGTTTGTGTATGTTGGATATTGTGGTGTTTTAGATCACTGTTTTGAGTGTACAGAAGAGAGAATTCAAGCATATTGCTGTTCAGTTTTGTTTGTGCAATTTGAAATTACTCAATTTAAAAATAAATTACTGGACTGTGGACATGCTGCATAGTGGTAGCTTCACTTTACTGTCTTCAAAAAGGACCTTCGAACTCGACCCAAGTATTACAGTGCTAGTAGTATGGGGCATGCAAGTGCGTACATTCAAGGGTATGAGGGGCCATTAGAAGAGCAGCAAGGGAGACCATTAGTGGTGTCTTGCACTGAGGGGGCAATACAAGAAAATATGTAACGCTTTTTCTGTAGAAAGATTATGCCAGAGAGAAGAAAATAGCACTTTTCAATAGTTGGCTGCATTGTGGTCAACTACAGCATATTTGACCAGGTGATACGTTAGGATTGTAGTAGGGTGTGTCAGTTAATTTGAGATCATGTTCTAGGTATGTAAGTTGCCTTAAATATATTTAGCTTCAAATAAAATTGACTTAAATGTTTCTCTATGAATACTGTCATATTTGAGCGTAATGAGTATTACAGCACTGGCTGTACTTGTGAAAGCTGTTAGAAGCTTCTGTCTCTTAACCAGGAGTCGTCCTCAGTGTCAGGTTCCAGCTCTGAGGCTGAATGCCCTTCCTGCTTGCTCCTGTGAACTCCACAGTTGTATTGTGTGATGCTGTCAGCCGAGCACTGCAGCAGTTCCATGTGTAATGGTGGGTGTAAGAATCTGGGGGGGGCTAAACCTGCCACAGGCTGTAGGTCTTTGTTCAAGAGTGAGGAGCAGCAGAAGTCTGCAGTGAGTACTGTCAGTCTTTGAAAAGTATTATGCCTAAATAAGAGGTGCAGTATAAAAACTTCTCTATTTTCTGTGTTTATTGCACTTGGTTACGCTTGCGTTTCAACACCTCTGACACTCCCTCTGGGTCTGTTAACTTGACACTTGGAGACAAATCCTTCCGTTCTCTTTTTTACAATGTGTTTCATGGGTAATCAACAGGAAGACATGGGTGAGAGGCTGTAAAAGATGTGCTCAACAGGATTCTCAAAAACCAGCTTTGTTACAAAACTGACTCGTAGAAAGTCCACCTAATTTAGAAGTGCAGGGAACTTGCCTTTTAACAGTGTTAGAGCTGCAAGGGTAGAATTTACACATGAGCCATGATCAGTGTGCTCTGAATTTTGTCCGGTAACATCTGTTACAGAGTACTTCCTTAAACCCAAGAGGACCTGTTTAATTCTAGTAAAACAAGTTTTAAGTTTGCCCCCGTGTGACAAGCTGTTTATAGGTAGTATTCCTTGGCTAAACGGGGCATGCTGACCTGCTTGCAGGTTCCTGCAAGCGCAGTAGCTACACAAACACCTCCAGCATGGAGTGTGGCCTACAGCTTCTCCCCACGACTGTTTACTGGCTCTTCTTAAGGTCTGGGCTGCAAAACCTGTTTAACTTGGTCAGTCTTGCACCACATACAAGCTATTGCATCAGTTACTCTATTGGAAAGTGTTTGTGCAGGAAGTTGGCTACAGCTACCCCCAGCTATATGGGGCAATTTTTAACTGCTTCAGCAGCTCATCCTTTCTGAATTAAAGAACGTATCTCTTCAGAAAAACCTCCTGTAAGGCAGAGAGGGGGAACCTGTCATTCTTAACCCATGGGATAAATGCGCTTAAGCTTTACTAATGCTTCCGTTCACCCAGTAAACCAGACACAGTGCAAAATCCTCAGTTAATTGCACAAGTCTTAGATGTACTGGGTTCTTTCCTATGGGTAGTAACATTCTGCCAGCTCTGCTCTCCTCACCTCCACGAAGCCCAGCATTTTCTTTCCCACTTTAGAACAAAATATAGAAGCTACAGAAACTCATGGTTTGGAAATCTGAATCTCTTACAAAACTTGGTTATTTTATTTATACTGAGGGAACATATGGAGAAATCCCCAAACTTGGGTTTTATGCCTTCATTACTGACATACACCAATGCATTCAGATTTCTTTGGTCCTCGGTTTAGAAGAGTTTTAGGTGACCAGAAACTTTATCTACTACATCAGCTGGTCCCGGTCCAATACCAAGGACTGTCTGGGAGCCTGGAGCTATCTGAGTACGACCCGCGTCTTGTATTAAGCTCACAGTCAGTCCGAGGTGTTTAGCATCAGCCAGGAGTTGGATCAGAGTCTCTTCATCAGGAGCTTTGAGGACCACTTTAGGTTGTCCGCAGTACTCCCACTGTTTCAGGAGTTCAGGATTTCTTCTCTGAACTTGCTTGTAGGCGGAAACAGCAGCATGGGAACACTGTGCTGCTACTTTACCCTTTCCCATCTTCAAATCGTTGCGGACGATCAGCACCATCTTGAACTCCCCGGACTCTCCCATGATGTTAGCTTCGCTCCCCAGGCTGTCGGCAGGCGCAGTCATTCCGACTTTGGACTGTCTTAAAAGTCTCCCGCGAATGCCCCATCCCAGGCACACTCCGCACGCAACTCCGGCGATGACACTGAGGACCCCGGGTTTAGAGAGATAATCCATGATGGATTTTGGAGACTGGCTGAAAAGGGGAGGGGGGAAAGGCAGGATTTACTCGAGCATTTTTTCAGCTTGTGAGAGTGCACCTGGTTATTTGGAGACAAACGGCATTTGTTAAAAAACAAAAGGACTGCTCCGCGTTCGTGCATTGGGAAAGGATGTTCAGAGACACCTTCCTCGGCGCACGGTCTCCTCCTTTCCCAGCGACAGCATTTTAATCGCAACCACGTCACCCGTGACGGTGCAAAACCTACCGGCGATGGGCTTCAACTGGGGAAGCAGAACTAAGGGAAAAAAAAAACCAAAAAACCGCAAATTATGTGCAAGTTACACCTAAAAATGGCGAAAGAAACGGTAAAAGCGTGGGGGTTTTTAAAATCAATACCCAAAATCCACTCGAGGGCTGCCTCCCGGGAGGGAGCGGGGGGCGGAGCCAGAGCCGCCTCCAGCTCTAACGAAGGCCGCGGCCCCGCCACCAGGCCCCGCGTACCGGCAACCCCCTCGCCGGCAGCGACTTCACCGGGTAAATCTAAACCTGGCGGAAGAAAGAACGCAAAAAACCGAGAGCGAAACCAACCGCGGACCCTCAGGGAAGCACCGGCGGCCGTGAGGGGCTTCCCCCCCCCCCCCGCGCTTACCTGCCGCTCGCCCACCAGGCCGCCGCCGCCGTCGCCCGGAGATGACGTCACCAGCGCAGAGGCGGGAAGATGGGGCTGACCGGCGGGAGGGAGGAAGGGAGGCGCGCGGGAAGTGACGCCTCCCGGTGGGCGGGAAAGGGGTGGGCTTGGCCCCGCCCTTACTTCCGGGTTGGCCCGGGCTCAGCGGGAGCCGCCGGTGCGGGAGTGTGGTGAGTGCGGCGGTGCGGGCCCGGGGCCCGGCCCGGGTTTGGCTCGGCTCGGCTCGGCTCCCGCAGGGGTTTCCCGGGCGGCTGTGGATCCGCGCCACCGCTCCCTCAGCGGTACCCGCCCGGTTTTCCCTCAGCACCGACCTCGGGACCGCTCCCCTCACGGCCGCCCGGGGTCGCGCGCCACCCTTTCTTCCCCCTCCCCTCCTCCCCCCCGCCGTCCCGTTTCCGTTTCCATGGTGACAGCGAGCGGCCGGACCGGGGGGGGGGGGGGGGGGGGGGAGAAGGATCGGTGGCCCCCCCCGGGGCACCGTGACCCAGGTCCGGCCCACGCCGGGTTGTGGAAGGCTGGGGGTGGCGGGAGAACGGCGGAGGGGGGTGTGTGGGGACGGGGGGGTAACCGGGAGGCGAGGGCGGAGTGAGGGTTGCGGGGGTGAAGGGGAGCGGGGTGGGTGGGTTGGGGGGGGGGGGGGGGGGAAGAAGCTGTGCTGCTGCTAATTCATCCCCCGGCCCACCGGAGACCTGCTCCGCTCGGGATGCTTCGCCTCCCGCCGGACAAAAAAACCCGGAAAGCGTGCGATAGACTCGCCCCGCTTTGGCCCGAGGGACGGTGCTTGATGACACAGTGAGAAATTCGTCCTCCCAGCTGCCAAGAGCCGGATACCGGTGGTCTTTGGTCCGCTTCTCCGGTAGAAGCGTGTCGCGCTTTCCTAGCTGGGTCGCTGACTGCATCCTCCGCGTCCTCCTCGTTCCTGTAGTCTGCCTGTGGCTTGTCTTTCGGGCTTGGGTGGTTAGGCCCAAATCCACAAAGACTCTTCATGTCTCATTTCTGTTGACTGAAGTTAAGCGCCTAGATGCGTTTGTCTGGTTTTTAGTTCTCTGGCCAACGTCATCTAGCGATTACAGACGAGAATAAAGCAGTAGGATTCCCATTTCATTCCAGTTTTGCCTCTTAGATGTTTGGCAAGTCATTTAGGTGACCTGAGGGAAGGGGATAGTAAGTTTGATAGTGGCTGTTTATCTCTAAAGTGCCATGAATCCAGGTTATCCACTTTGAACTGCGCATTTCTTCAGGGTTCTCTCCTGTCCTTGTTTTCTCTGCTATGTGCTTACCAACAAGTGGGTATCCTGGTTTAGTTAATGTTAATAATACGGGTTGAGCACTCAGAGGTGGAGAGAGGGCCATATTACTCTCTTACGGCTCAGAGCATATCAATTTTGTTTGAGCAGTGGCTTTTGGCGCTGTTTTACTGTTAGGACTTCTGCTTTTCTAAGGTTGTTGCACCCCAGTTCTTGCCAGATAAGTCGATTGGGGGTTCTCATGCTTTATACCATCTTACCTTACGATAGCATATATAAGCTCTTCTTAATGCATTAATTTGCCTATTGAAATGGGCTTCATTATGTCAGTCCTCTTTCTTTCAATCCATTATTTCTGCAGCATGGGCTGGACTTTTCTCTATTCCTTATTGGTCTTAAGTGACAGTTGTAATGTGATGGCTTCATCCCATATTTTCAGAGGAAGGTTTGAAAAAACATGTTTCCAGTTGTGCAATGGGAGGTGAGTGGTACTTATTAATTTGAGCTAAGCTGCTTGTCCTACGTAACAGCTGAAATCAATGGTACTTGTAATTTCTGTGGGAAAGGACAGGAGGAGACTTAGTAGCTTTTAAGTGGGTAGTAGCAATGAGGAAGGTGAGTATACTGGGAGCAAGCGTCTTAGCTGGAACATCCACACTATTTCCACCTTAAAGCTTTTTTTCCTGTGGTTGTCTTTGAATATCTTTTGAGTGTCATAACTCTTGCTGTGACTGCATCTTGTGAATACCTCTCGTTAGAACGTTCTGTGTAATTAGTGCATGTTTTGAGGTCTCTTCTTATTTCTTAGAAAGCTTTGGTTTTAAAACAAAAAACTATTACTCCTGATGTATAGTAAGAGTAGGCCAGTTTTTCTGGTATAGTGGTGATGGGAAACATACTATTATCTGCAGGTTAGAACTTTAACTTGTGTTACTTGTGGAGAAGTGTGAGCTGGATGGACTTTGCTATTCCATGAGAACAAAGGGCATGGCCTTGAAGCTGTTGCAACAGTAAGCTTTTTGTATTCCTATAGCAGGTTGCAACTGTAGTCATGGGGCAGCACCTTGCAGGTTTTGGTGCTGCACTGACGAGGTGCACCCAGGAGACGGGAAGACCTTATTAGCAAGGCAGGCAGCTGTTCAGTGTCTCTCAGACTTGTTGAAAGAATATTCTGCTCTCTTACAAAGCTCAGAATTAGCCTCTGATTCACCTTGTGTGAGAAGTGTATTCTCATTGAACGGTCAAGGCAGCCGTAGTGTAAACTGAATTGGTTCCAGTTGGAGACCGTTAATGTCTATGAAAAGCAGAAGTTGTCATCTCGGGAGCATGTTTCAGCTACTGTTTTCTGTGAGGTTTGTTAGGCACTTCTGTTCATTCCCTTTCATCTGTGCTGTGCTTCCTCTTACAGAAGAAGCGCTCTGGATATAATGGCTGGGCAGGTTCAGGCGTCTTCTTGTGGGGAAACTATCTCCCAGCACTTACGAGATAGTATAAAGGCAAAGTTCCTACCAAATCTGCACTTTCCACCAGCTGCTGGAAGAGTCAGAGGTGACAGTTCTTAAGGCTGCATTTATACTCGTATTTTTCTGACTCTTCGTTCTTTCCTAGTCAAATTTTAGCAAGCCTCTTTTGTGCAGGATGTGTTAACATCTCGTGACAATTCCTGTGACCTTTCTTTCGTCTGTGCCTTTTGGTAGCACAGGGAGGCTGACAGCGGAGAGCTTGACTGCCACCTTCTGAACGCAGAATGCAGTCTGAGGGCTGTCAGACAAACATCTTGGCAGATAGTATGCGCATGGATTTCTGGATAGCCCTCTGGAACTGAGGATGTGAAAGATACTATGTGTGTTTAGTCACCTGAATGTTAAGTTATGGTCTTTTTTCCAGTGCTGTGTGACCCCTCGCTCCAAAGCCTTTCTCTCTGCTCGTATCAGTCTTTCCAAGTCAGCAGTTCTGGTGAAAGGGCTGCTTGGGCATACGTGACGTGCCCTCCCCCAGAGGTATGTTATTGTGGCACTGATCAGCGCTGTGGTAGTACTTCTCACTGAATCCCTGTTTGAGAGAGGACATGAAGTACAGTGTATTATAATGCTGTCTCATTCAAAATCCGGATATAGCTGAGCTGGGTGCTTGGGCAACCGAAGGTAGCACAGCAGTAACACTAAGGAGGTCTCCTCTGATCTCCTCAGGTCACGCTCTCAGCAGCATATTTCACCCTCTCTGATAACCTTGAAGTGGTTTTCTCAGCAGCTGGTTGAGCATTGTCCCAGTCAGCAGAGGAGCAGTCTCATTCTGTAAGCTGTGATCTGCACCACAGGCTTGCTGCCTCCTGCCAGCCTAAGGAGCGCAGAACTGATCTGTGATCTGCAATCTGCATTGTAGCTTGAGATGCTACACTAATAATGCTCACATTCACAGTTATTTCAATTTCCTTTCTTTTATTTAATTTTTTTTTTTTTTTGGAAGTTTCAGCAAGAGATCACTGCAAAGACCTGAACAACGTGGATTTTTTCTTTCCTACCATCTTCCATGCCTTTTCATCTATATATTGTGTAATGACCCTACTGTATTATTATAGCACCTGATTCTACTGCTGGATCTACGCAGACAACCATCAGTATTCATGTTTCACCTGAGAAAATCCACCAAAGAGAACAGTTTAATATATGTGGCCTTAACGGCAGGGACAGGATTTCTGCAGGGACAGGATTTCTAGTAACCTCAAAAGAAAATGTGTGGCATCCCTGAAACTCGTGTTTCAACAATATTAAATCATTCTTTCCTAGAAGAGATCCCAAAGTCCTTTTGGAAAAGTGGAAATTTTAACGCTAAATTGTAAGATGACTTTTTTGAAATGGTATTTGGCTAGGAATTGGAAAATAGGTCTGGTGTACAGAGGCATAACCCACAAAATGGAAACCTGTGGTCTTTAACTGAATTACTTTTCCTTTGAGGGATTAAACTATTTTAGTGAGAAAAACATTTTTAGTATGGGAATAAATGCACTCATATCAAAGTAACCCATTATAGCTAAATCTATGGAGATTTTGAACATCTTTCAGATGTGTCCTAATTTATTTTAATTGAATGCTTCCCCTGAGTGTTAAAGGACTGGAAAAAATCAAGCAGTTACTTTTTCTATTTTCTGTCGCCTTTAGGAAAGTTATTAACCTTCAAGTTAGGGACTGTGTCAGTTTTGGATCACATGATGAACATTATTATCTTACTCTGTAGGGACAGAAGGTTTGGAAGAGCAGTCGCTTTGGTCTTGAATGTCTACAGAGCTGAGGACGTAGTTGTCTGTTCCACTGGCTTCAAACACAGAAGTAGTGAAGAGTGACATAGTTGTACGGAGCTGAAAGGGTATGTAATGCTTCACTGCAAGACTGATCTCATCCTTTACCTAAATGTGTTCATGTGCCAGCCAGTCTTTGACTTTAGAGGGAAAGTGCTCTCCAAACTGTTACTTTGCCAAGAAACTGTTAACTTACTCCCTGTGTAAATTGTTGCCTATGTGTAGAGCATTTGATGACTGAAACAAAACCGTATTACAGATGTGTAACGCTGTCTAGTTTAGTACAATTACTTACCCACCTGTGAAAATCTGTTTTTTTAATCTTTATTGTAATTGAAGAACAGTGATGTAGATAAAGAAGAAGGAAAGGTTATCAGAAAAGTTGAGGAGAAAAAAGCAGCAGGATACCGGCAGGATTGGTGCATTTGGCTTAAAATGCAAGAAATTACAAAAGACTGAAAATGGTGTGTTGCTAAGGTGGCTGGGAGAAAACATCAGCAGAACGGTCTAAACTATAAATCTGGTTCTAGCAGCTGTGTGACAAGTAACTTTGATGGAGATGAGAGTCAGGGTTCCAGGGTCTCTTTAAGTAAGAAGCGGTAAGAATTAGTGATTCAAACAATGTCTGGGAAAGCAGTGAGATCATTAAAATAGTTTAACAGCTTCCCTGTTGTTCCAGCACATCGGAAAGGAGTCCTCAAAAAATCCTTAGTACAGAACATGAGTCCACATTCTGCTCCTCCAAGTGAGAGTGCAAGCACCCAACTGCCTTGTCTTAAACTGTTTCCTTTTACATAAGTGCTCCCAACACTTGGGTGCTTCAGCAGCCTCCCCAGAGCTTCAGAAAGAAGAGACTTTGGTCCTTTTCCCCGATTACGGAGTGCAGAGATTGCAGAGCCTAATTTTGTTATGTTCTCATGCTCTAATAGCTTGTTTTGCTTTGTCTCACTTATGCTGTGAAGTGCCAGTCACAGTTACCATAAGCCCTTTTTGTTGACCAATTTATGTTTTTGACTAGCGATAATTGTCTTTTTATACTTAATGTTATGGATTGCACTAAAGCTGAATAGTGTATTGTGGGCTATTTGTTCAGCCCTACAAAGAAGTTCTTGTGTGAGCACAGCTCTGACAAATGATCTAAGCGACTCTGATACAAAAACTGTTCAAAGTTGTTTTTCTCACTCTTTTAAATAGTTTATTTTTATGTTTTCTGGTAACTACTCAATGTATTAGGCAAATTTATTTTTAGATATAGACTCTCAGCATTCATAAGAAGTGAAGTTCTGTTTAGCAGATGGAATTTAATTTCCTGTGGGGAGCTCTCATGGATTTGGTGTAGACTTGAGGATGTGGACTCACTTAATGAAGGATAACTTCATTTTGGATCAGACTCCCACTCCAATTAATCTCCATGGGGAGACATTAGTGCAGGACCTACTGATTCTAGTAGGCATCAAACAGAGCAACCGATCAGGGAGCTGAGCTTTCTGGACGCACATCCTCCAGTTCCTTATGCTAACATGCTTTAAGTATAATTAGACTTTGGTAAACCAAGAAGTCTTTTCTGAAACCAGTAAGGGTTTCGTTTCTGAATTGCAGCCCCTTCGGACTTGCCATGTAATAGGTATTAAATCTCCTAGTCAACTGTATTCTTAAATACAAGTTTTTAGAGCTTTTCTGCAGAATTGTTGAACTTTAAGACCTTCTTAACAAGTATTTGCCCTACTGAAGTGTGCAAGGGGATTATTTATCTGCTTTGCTGTAAACGTTGACTTGTGTGCTTGAGGTAGTGTTATGCAAAGCTAATCCCAGATTAGTGCCTTTCCAAGCAGGCAGGGTAAAACTGGCTCTGTTAGTTGAGCTTGTGAAAGCTGTAATATGTATGTAACAATGCACCTGAGATCCCTAGAGACTGGTGATTTTTATGTGCCAGTAAGATGTTTAATGGATTGCAGTGGAATTCAGTTCATGATGAGGGAGTGTGTGCACAGCCTAGATTTTAGCATCAAACATGCAGAGCAGTTTGTGTTACAGTAAATTAACTTTCTTGAAATGTAATTAAGCTGAGAGCAGAGACCAAACCAATTGAGACTTCAATTTTGAAGGCTAGATTTGCACAAGGAAAAAAGATGAATTTCAAAATGAGGAACATGTGGCTGAAGTTTTTTTTGTTGGGTTTTTTTTTTTAAATGTTTGTTATATTTAAGCCAACAAAATGTGACTGAAGTTCCCTAAACCAGAACGTTGTTTTTAGCGTGGCTGTGTACAGAACAGCTCTGATAGCTTTTGCCTCCTAAGCACTTTCTGTGAACATCAGGCTTTCTAACTACCCAATTTCAATATTCCCCTCTGCAATTTGAGCTTTGTGTGTGTAAGTGTGTGTGTAACGTGTGTAAGTGATGTACATAGGTGTGTGTGTTCATAAGCTTATATTGTGTATGGGTATAAATACATATTTATATGTATAAAAAATAAGTGCATGTAAGTGCAGTAAGTAGAAACAAAACACTCTACCATCTACAGGGACTTACTGTTCTAATGAAATTAGGAGATGCTGAACATTTGATCCTTGTATCACCGTAGCAACTGGCCGGTTACCCTCAACTAAGTCCTGGTGTAACGCCACTGACTTCCAGAGTGTCAGGCTGCCATAAAACTGATCTGAGGAGAGAAACAGGTTCACATTTCTCTGGTGGTTGACCAGCAGTTCAGAGCAAACCTTCGATTGCACGTGACTGCAGAATGATGCTGTAGAGCTCTTAGTGCAGCAGGTCAGTCCTCTGCCCTTGGCTGACTATAGAACCCTTCAGCATTTTTCAGAAGCAAACTTTTGCAAAGCTGTTTTATTAATTTTCTTGGTGGTTTGGGTGTTCTGGGGCCCAAATTTCAAGGAATAAAAACTGTAACGTGCAAGAGATTAGTTTCTGCTAGCTTGTTTAACTAGACAGATTTCTATTTCTGTGCATTTCATTTCAGGAAGGAGGTGTTGGAGGAAGGACTCCTTCCAGAGACCTTGATGCTTTTGACTATTGGGCTTTAAGTAAAACACTTTTAATAATCACATTCTAGATAGCAATTTTATCTGTATTACAAGTAATGCACGAGGCTTGTACCTGTTTGGAAGACCATCTGTCTAAAACTGACTTGTGAAACTGTGGAAATATTAAACAAACGCAGTATCTGAAATCTCTTAACATTTTATTTAAAAAATTGACAAAATTATTGCAGTCTGAATCAAAGGGGCAATCTCACTCCTGTTTACCAAACCTGAGTTGCTGCTTGGCTCTTAAGCCTAACATAAATCAAAGGGGAAGGTTTTTTTTCTGTAAAACTTTAATTTCCTCCACTAGACAGTTTTATATAACCTGTCATTTTAATATTGCACTACTTTTCTTTCCAACAAAAGCAGCGTATCAAAAACTGTAAATCATGTTTGCTTACAGGGAGAAATGCAATGCAAATAAGATGCTTTAGCTTTGTGGGACTCTCTTTGCCAAAATAAAATTCCAGAAACTGTTTTAAGATTCAAGAGAGGATTTTTAAAGCAAGGAGTCTGGCTACTTTCTTTGTGTTTGATTGCATAAGAATTGTCAGCTGTTCAGGTTTGGTGGTGGGTTTTTTTTTTAAGGGGAAAAAAAAAGCAGCTCTTGCAACATTCTGGTTTATGCTGGCTTCCAATTATTGCACTATTTACTCTCCTGGATAAGGAAAACCGTAGCTGTTCTTTTGGGCTTTTTAAGGCTGATCTCACTAGAGAGAGGCTAAACTAGCAGACAGAATGTATACTTTTCAAAAAAGCTTTCCATCAGAGAGCTCTTGTTCATTGAAGAGTTTATCTTTTCTGGTTTAGAGATATTAGACCGTGCAAAACGTGAGATGCAGTTCTGTATCTTCGTTACCGTATTGAGGGCTATTTTTTTAGGCTGTGACGTTTTTGAGGTCTACTTGCCATACTAACTACCTGGAAGCTTAGTGCCAGAATAGATGCTTTCTAATATGAGAATCAAATCTTAAGCATGTCTCTCGCAGGATTGAACTGAGGTTTGTATGAAGCTCTGCTGCTTCTGGAGCCCAAACAGTGGGCTGATTAGTAGAAGGGATTGGTTAACAAGCTTTTGTTCGTTGTTAGAAGTGAGGGAGTTTTGTCATTTAAGTGAAAAATTTAGATTTATGTAGGTGGAAATGTTTTAATCTTTGTCGTTGTGGGAATTGAATCACTCTCTCCTTTTTCATAGTGTAATGCAGGATAACTGTGATTTGGATTTGGAGAACTGCTGGATATTTGCTTGTATCCTTTGACTATGGAGGAAATGGAGTCTTCATAACCAGAAATGGAGACATTATGCTTTTTGGTTTTGTTCTGCTATTAGATCCCCATACGTGATTGATCTATGAAATGGCAGAGAATGGAACAGATTGTGATCAGAGACGCATAGGAATGATCAAAGAACAGCACAATGGAAACTTTACAGGTAGGTGGAAAATGACTTAATGTTCTCAGCTGGTCAGCTTGGTGTGTAAAATGGCCAGCGCAATAATCAAAAGGAATTTATGTTGGTGCACTTTATGCTTCGATAATGCAAAAAGCCTCAATGCATGAATCCATCTTGAAAACTTCAGTCATTTCTAAATCAGAAGTCTAGAGGATTTATGTATTGTAAAGCCACAGAATAGTTTTATGCCCTGTATTTCCATTCAGTTTTCTCTTATACTCTTTTCTCCTTCCAAAGTTCTTACTCTGTAGTTCATATGTACGTGAGCCCTGTAAATCTGACTTGGGTACCAACAGGGACTGCAACAGGGCTGAGCTAAAAAACTAAACTATGTTGGCAAATATGTGGCTGTAGAAGTCAGGCTATACAGCCCCACCCTTTGGCACTGAAAAGTTAGTACTTGGTAATAAAAATCTGTTTTACACGGGGAGAAATCCAGTTACTAGTCTCCCGGTTTCTAGCTTTTCTGTTGACATTTAGCTTCACTATAATTTAGAATTGTAGAATGGTTTGGGTTGGAAGGCACCTTAAAGATCAACTCGTTCCACCCCCCGCCATGGGGAGGGACACCTTCCCCTAGAGCAGGTTGCTCAAAGCCCCATCCAGACTGACCTTGAACACTTCCAGGGATGGGGCATCCACAACGTCTCTGGGCAACCTGTTCCAGTGCCTCACCACCCTCACAGGGAAGAACTTCTTCCTTACAGCTAATCTAAATCTACCCTCTGTCAGTTTAAAGCCATTACCCCTTGTCCTATCGCTGCGTGCCCCTGTAAAAAGTCCCTCTCCAGCTTTCTTGTAGGTCCCCTTTAGGTACTGGAAGGCTGCTATAAGATCTCCCCGGAGCCTTCTCTTCTCCAGGCTGAACAACCCCAACTCTCTCAGCTTGTCTTCATAGGACAGGTACTCCAGCCCCCTGATCATCTTCATGGCCCTCCTCTGGACTTGCTCCAACAATTTATCAGTTTCAATGACAAATTACTAACAAAACCATTAACTACTACATCTCCTGCCTTGCCTCTGTTTTTCCTACTAGTATATCTGAAGTGGGCTTGGGTTAATGTTTAGGACTCATGAAAAATAACCTGAAAACATTTCATGAAGAGCCTTGTGTCACTGAATTATCTGTGCTGTGTAATATAGCATAAAAATGATAATCATCTTAGTTTGCTTCCTGTCAGCCTTGAATGTGCCAGTTACATATTTAATTAAGTTTTGTAACCAAGTGATTTCTCAAGTTGTATGCAGCTTTACACCAGTGTCTTTTATGACCTTTACTAAAAACAAGGTCATAAAAACCAAGGTTGAAGCATTTAGGGAATAGAAATTCATGAAGCAATGAATGTGGCAAAATTTAAAGAGAAACTGGTATATGTGTATGTATGGAACAAATCAAAGCCTTTTACTTAAAGGCTTAAATCATTCTGTAACTCTAAGGCAATGTGGATGTTATCCAGTATTTGCCATTGTAGGATTTTTCTTAGTTCATCTTAAGCAACTCATGCTTTAGCTAAAGCTAAGATTCTTTTAGCTAAAGAATACAAAATTAAATGGGCTATGTGGCTAATGAGGTATGCAATTTCTATGTAAATATTAGCATCTGATAAGGCAACATGTTTCAATTGCTGGAATAAGACTGAAATAATACATCTTGGGTCACGGTATGCTGGGGATTCAGATTAGATTAGTATTTTAAATGCAACAGCTTTTTACAAATTTAAAATTTATGAATATCGCAATGCTTTAAATGTATGCAAATCAGAATACATACATTTTGTCTTTGTGTAGTAAGTGATGTTTAAACAAGTTTGGTGTCTGTTTGGATACAAGAGTTATTTTTGTGTATTTTTTCCATTGTATTGTGGTATTTTTTTTCTCTTAGTTCAGAATTCATTTTCTTTAAAAGTTTAAAAATTATTACTGCTCATTAGCTTGACGACCTTTGAACAAGCCATTCTCATCCAAAAAATAGCTAGGATTTTTATTAATCTTGAGTGTACTGTAAGCGCAAAATAACACATTTATTAGAAGACCCTTTCTTCTATGCTTGTATGGTAGTGTACAGTGACTGCTCTTACAGGAGTGTTGAGCACTGCATTATAACCAAATCACTGCAATTAAAAGCAACCAAATGTATAGTGTCAGTCCAGCAAAGGACTGTGGTATAAAAGCAGGTCCTTTTCATGGGAGCACTTCCTGTCTGCTGGGCTCATTTTGGAGAAGCTGAACAGCGTGGCAAGGCGTGCCATAGCCTGAGGATCCCGACTGGGCGAATAGATGCTATTATCCAGTTACACGGTGACTGAAGTGTATAAAGAGCACATGTAATTCAATCTAGTTCGATTGGAGAAGTCTGAGAATAGCTTTGGAAGAGAACCAAATTCAGAAGTTCAAAGTGAAACGTCGTCTCTGTAGTGGGTGATAGAGTCGCATTTGACCTAATGTAATAGCTGATTTGTAACTAGTAGGGCAGTACCTTGCATAAAAGCTAATAGACATGCCAGACTTTTTTGCACCCTGGGCCAATTAGATTCTTGAATGGTTGCCAGCTACATGGAGGAAAAAAACCACCTTATTTCCTTGGCTGGAGGTCACCTGATTTCTGATGTGATGAGTAGAAAAGATGACTGGGAGCTCACATTAACTTCCTAACAAAACAAACAAAAAACAGAAAAAAAAAGAAAAAGTCGGTATCTTTTTGGGTAGGATAGAATCTGAACTGTCATCCCGTACTTTTACATTTCTGTTGCTTTTCATTTGCAGATTCCTCTTTGTTGAGTGAACGGAAGCGAAGGGACCGAGAAGAGAGGTTGAATATTTTACTGTGGAGACAACCGCTTGTTACCTTGCAGTATTTTTTCCTGGAAACTCTAATAAACTTGAAGGAATGGACCATAAAGTAAAGATCATTTCTTTAACTTCTACTAAGCGTTCTGGGGAAACCCATGCTCTGATTCAGTAGGTCATTCTGACATCTCGCTTTCCCTGATGATTCACAACTTTAAAATTCTTCTTCCCGAAAACATATTTATTTTTGTATATTTTTTTTTATATTTTGTCAGTGGAAGAAAATTGCACACTTCCTTTCTGAAGAGTTGAATATTCCAATTTGAAGGAGTGGGACAGTGTTTAGGGATCCTTAAGGCAAGAGATACTGTACTTATGACTGCAGTGTTAAGTACTGATCTATTAATGTATGTGTTAGTATTGCTGAATGATCTTCAAATAGCTCAGCTAGGGCAAGGTTCAGGATTACGTGGAACTTGCAGTGATGTTTATGATGCTGCAAAGAGGACTTTGCTTCTAAGCTATGTGGTCCCTTTCACAGCAGGAAAGGATTTATTAAAGCACTTTCCCTAAGCATTATTTACACACTGGATAAAACGGACTTTTATTCCGGTTAGAAAATTTGCGAGTAGCAGTCCTAACATCCCCTACTAATGCTGAAACGCATAGCTATTTCTTAATGCACTAGGCTTGAGAGGGTTTAAGAGTGCTAAAAGGCAAATGAGTAAAATTGGCAATGGAAAAAGCCAAGAGTAGCAGCCATGCTAGTGCTTGTGTTGGTAACTGGAATCTCTTGTGCTTGGGATCGAGTTTATAATCATTTTCCCAGTCAGAAGACAGGATCCAATATCACCTTGGGTGATTCTGGTTGTTGGACTGCTCCTTTGCAGAGTGAGCCGAGATTGGTGATAATGGGCTACGCTGATTGACCCTTCTGGGCTAGGTTTGAGGTGCTGACACATAAGATCCACTGAGAGAAACTTCTGTTTTCTGTTTTGATCTTCTGAAATGATTTGTATGAAGAATACCAGGTTTACGTAGTATAGTCTTAATCCCCTTTTACACCCCGCCCCCCCAATCTAACCCCCAAACCTACTTATTTTACTATGTGCGTTCTTTTAGCTATCATTAGGAGTTGTTTCTTTGAGAACTGTTTTATCGGGTCTTACATTAGCCATTTCTGACAACCTCCAAGCATTTAAACCCAGCAGAAATAACATTTGAGATCTTATTTTAAGCTATTACCTGGCTTCCCAGACATCAAATTCTGTTACAGATAGCACTCGCGTCCTCTGTCGTGCAGCACATTTATGTTGTCTAGCACTAGCATGACAATATCTTTACAGAAAATAACACTGACTATTATAAGCTATTAAGTTGAGACCTCAGATTGACTCTTAATGATCTCCTGTGTTCCACTTGAGTAAATTGTGATTTAAATGATGACAGTCACTTGAAAATGCAATTGTCATACTAACATAAGCAGTGCAAATTATTTTAAAATTAAAGGGAAGTTAGACTGACTTTTTTTCAGCTTGTTTAATATGAAACATTTGTGTATTACATGTCTAATTTCTTTGTCTGTCTGTCTAAATAGATAAGTTACATTCATAGTTTGCTATTTCATGTCTGAGATTTTTAAGTGATGCTAGCACTTGCTTTTTTATAGCATTAGGTGACAGTATAATAGTGTTTCCCAGAAAATAATAAATGCATTTGCTCATCCACTGTATGTGGCCACATACACGTCAAGCAGAGTGTGTATGTAAAACTAAACAGGCCCAGAAGTAATTTGGTATCGGGTTACACAGGAAAGCACTTTTCTCCCCTTACTGTATTAGCTTCCTAACGCTTCATAATTAGCTAAAATGTCTTTATTAAACTTTGAGCTGTTACGAGAGATACTAATTTCAATAGATCAGGGGAACCAAAATAGTGTAAAGATTTGTTCCTCTTACTGTCACTGTGGTTCTACCCAGCAGCACACAGTTTGAAATTAGCCCTTCTGTATTCCACCCACAGCTTGTCCCTTGCCCAGGGCCAGCGCAGTGCCTGCTTTGCACTTTCCTTAACCATGGATGTTGTTAATGGTCCTGTGTTTGAGACTGTCTTGGCTGCAGAAGCTGAATATTTGTTTTCAGATTGTGTTTGTTTTCAGACAGTCACTTTGTTTTTCTTTATTTAAAAAAAAAAATAAATGCATGGCTGAACTTTGATCTCACTTGACAATGAAGTAGAGATTTTTTTCATAAAGAATGAAGGCTTCCCAGATATTTTATTGGGAGGTTTATGCTTTTATAATAGCAAACTTTTCAGCTGCCATTGTCCTTGCTGACTACATCCATGCAGACCAAGTCTACAGGGTTAACTAAGTTACTTTGAAATGCATGCTAAGTTATGAAAAACCCTAATTGCCATTTGTCTTTTAAGATTGTGGCATCGGCGAAGTATCTTGGTGTCTTTTTTACTGACGCTTGCAGTGCTTACAGCTACGTATTACATTGAAGGAACACATCAACAGGTACGAGGTTTTCAAGTTACTTTCCTTAGTGACTAATAGTTCCTTTCCCTGTGCTAAAGTAGACGTACTGGGAATTGAATGGGGTCTTCAAGAAATTGTAATGTATCTTTTGAACTCCTACTCGCTAAGGATATTTGTTCATTCATGTCATGACTGCTCTCTGTGTGTGGATGATTTACGTTTTAGAGATGGGGAATGATCAGCTGTATCATTTGATCTATTCTCTTGTATCTGTAGGTGTTCCACTTCCCATCTGTTCCTGAATAAGCACACCTCCAATGCTGCAGCACTCCTTCACATCTGCTGTTAACAAGCTTTCAATAGTGCTGTGAGCTCTTGAGATATAATGTTAAACTGAGTCATGATAGAACTTTGTGGTTCCCAAGGAATGTTTCTTCTGTTTCTATGGAAGGGTCTCCTGAACAGCTAGGATAGCATGTATCTAGACATAAAATGGTTTCATGCTCAAATCTGTTTCTGCGATGCTTCTCATACCCCAATTGTTTTCAAATGGTTGTTTAAAAACTTTTCTGTGCTTTGGGTACGTGAAGACTTATGCTTTTGCATCACTTGAAGTGTAAGCCACTGCTTAAGCATAAGGTGATGGTGTCGTCTACACCTTTCCCCTCCCCATTTCTCTTTGAGTTTCAGATTTTCCCTAAGGGCGGACAGCCCTTTTAAAGCCTGCAGAGCATTTCCTTGTGCAACGGAATCATCTTAGTGCTCTGACTCTGAAATCAGCAGGTTCCCAGTTTCAGAGAACTTGCTTACACCCATACTGCTGTGCTGTGTCACTGGCTGCCTGAGGGACATGCAGATCTGGAAAAGGAGTCCTGGCTTCCTAGGACGGGTCTTGAAATGCAGTGAAGTTAGTTGCTTCAGCTCATTGCATTCTTGCTCGCTCAATCCCACGGCTGAGACCTAAGCACTTACACGCAGACCAAGTTGGTAGATGGTAAATTGGTGGCCAGTTCCTGATGGACAAATACCTGCTTCATTTAAAAACTGCCCTGGTTGGTGGCCTTGTCAGCATGAAGGCCAGAGCTTGATGCACTCAACATTTGCTACTAGATGGCTCTTGCAAACTGGTGTCGAGGCGCATGGCCCCTCTGAGCGGGCTGCTGGCCCTCCGCTGTGCCAAGGCTTGGCAGAGTGATCCTGCTCAAGGTTTCCTTGAGCCTGCTGGGAACAAACCTGTGCCTCTGGGACTGGCGAGGCGAGCGTGACCTGCAGCGGTCAGCCAGCGCTTGGAGCTCCTGTTACAGGTGGTCTCAGTTGTGTGTGCCAGCAGGTACCTGTCCATCCCTCTTCCCCCAGAGCTCCTTCCCTAAAGTCCATGTCCTGGTAGTGCCTCTACCTATCTCTGTGCACCAGCTACATATACTTGAATATGAGCCACTTTTTTTCAAAAGCATACTCAAAATAGCAAAGCATACTTGCGGTTTTCACTTGGCATTTTCAGGATCTTTTTACACCCTGGCAGAGTGAAGCCTGGTAAACATCTTGGTGCTGTTGGTCCATGGATGGTATAAAATGGCACCTCTTCTTGGGGCTGTGGTACAGACAAGTTGATGGCCTGGCTCATCCTCTTAGTATTGCTTCCATGGCAGTGAGAGGGAGATATTGCTTCCTGTTTCTCCAGTGTACCCAGCTGGAATTCTTATGTCCAGACTTTCCCATGTCCCCTCATTTATGCATGTAACACACAACCAACATTTTAATCTTTTCTTAAAAGTAACAGACCTGGTTACTCACTGGTCCAAGATAAAACATTCAACAGACTAACGGAGAATGCAGCTAATTCTACTCCTTTAGTTAATCTGTTCAAGCAATTCCCTGAGCTGTCTGCTTGCTGCTTGGGCTCCAGTAGACACTGTCTGGGGCTTGCTGCTCACTGTTCACACCTAGTATGCCTGTTCTGGATTTCAACCCCCTACTACTGAACCTGAATTTTTCATCTATCTCCTTGGAAACTTGCTGATTCTAAGGCGTGTGGGCTTTTCTTTTGAAAGTGCGCTATTTTCTGTACATGTTTGTGCTGTACTTGTAATAAATTGCAAATAGAAGTATCTAGGATTCTATTTCGGTTGTTGTAATCCAGGTAACTATCTGTCATAGTCTGTAGCTTTAACTTTCTCCCCTAGGAGATATCACCATTCTTGGTTTTTTTCTCTTTTGTGACTTTTCTTTTTCAGTATGTGCGGTATATGGAGAAAAAGTTCTTCTGGTGTGCCTACTGGGTAGGATTAGGCATTCTGTCCTCTGTTGGACTAGGAACAGGTCTCCACACCTTTCTGCTCTATTTGGTAAGGACGTTTCCATACCATGTTCTTTCTGAATCGAGTATTTTAATTGTTGCACATTTTAAAATATGTGAATAAAGAATATTCTGTAAGTCCTAAATGTTAAGTACTTCTGAAGGAAAAGAAATGCTTAGTGTAATGCTTCTGGGCACTAGTGAATGCTATTTATGTTTTATACTGTATAACCTTGTTTTGTAGTTTGTATGCTATGTTTGTTGAACTGTAGATATCAGCCTGCTGTTAATCCTCACTTTGAAACAATAAGTCAACATCTGCAAGGTCTATCCTCTAATTTCCTAATTTAAATGAAACATTTTCTAGTGTGTGCAGCTCAAATGTTCCCATTTAAAATTTTTCAGCATACTCTTTTTTTTAGTAGCTTAAAATGATCATTTTTCTAGCTGAAACCACCAAAATAGGCAGCTATTTTAAAGTTCAGTCTGTATTAATTTTGCTTTGAAAATAATAGCAAGAAAAATGTTTGTCTACAAAGATAAAATAATGTCTGTTCTGAAAATCTGTATGATGTTGTTTATCTCAACTTAGCTAGGAAAGTTAGGGAAACGTTTGGGTGTGTTTTGCTTTTGGCCATTGGATTAGTTCCTTGTTTATGAAACCACTGTCCTGTATTTAAGAAGAGGATTCGTGGCCACAAAATAATTAAAACCAGTTTATTCAACAAATGTCATCTTGTATTTGGAACAATTACAGATGTTTACTTTCAGAAATGCTTTAATCATTAACAATAACACAGAAAACACTACAAGAAACAAGAAACTCGTGCTTTTCCACACAGCAGGGCAATGCCTGTTAGATCGAACGGCATCTGCATGGGCTGCATTTGCAGTAGTCTTAGACTTACTCTTAGTGTAGCTTCTCTCCTAAAGACTGTGGAGGCAGAAAGTGCAGAGAAAGGAAACTATTGCTAAACAGAAACAAGCTTATGCATGCACGGCCTTCTAGACAAAAATATTACTGTCAGTCTAAATGATTGGAAATGGAAATTCAGTAAAGCCAATGAACACAGCGTCTAAACACTTTTACGTAACACTGGATAGCGCTTAGCAGTGAATTGACAATGTACAGGTCTTTCTGACTTGCAGAGACGATGCTGTTAATAGCTTAGGGACAGTAAGACACACGGGCTGGACGGAGGCAGAATCCATCAAAATCATCAGTCCTGAACTGAGGTGCTCTGTCTCGCTGGAGAGGCAAACCAGCATCGAGTGATGCGTGAGGTGGAGTCAGGCTCACAAACTCTGCTCACTTTGGGTTCTCTGCCAACCTACGGTGGGAGTAAAAATGCAGCAGGATTGGGATCACCAGCTGTTCAGCAGGACAGAGGGAGGAAGGGAAAGTATAGCAATTCCAAGTTTGCTGCAGAAATCATTGTCATGATTTAAATCAGCAAGCAGGAAACAGTTTAAATGATAGATTTTAATCTTGTTGTGCTTTTTCTATATTTTATTAGGCTATCAACCAGTGAGAGTCAACTTAAGATTCCCTCTGACCAAAGATTTCATGTATTTAGACATCCTCTTTGAAGCACTTTGGAGAGCTTATCGTGCAGTTCCTATTCTTAATTTTTACACGTGTCAGAAATCCAGTAAATAAGAAACATTATCCACCATTTCTAAACTGTATTTGAAAGTGGGTAGTGTTTCATTACTGTACATTGATCTGACACAGGGCAGCAAGAATGCTGTCATTTTATACCCTAGGCCACTCCAAGATGATTTTGTCACATAAAGAAGTCTTCCTAAGACAGCACCACTTCTTTTTTCCTCTAAGAAGGTGGAATGAATTGACCTTTCTTTTACTCTGTATTTAAAAATCCAGATGTTTAAATAGTTCTAAATTACTTTAATAGAACACAAATTTCATAACATATAACTTACGTTTTCCTGTGGGGTATGTGAACCTAGTGGATGTATTAAGGCCATGACCTGAGCTGACTTTAAAGAACCATATATACAAAATATAACTTCTCTATTGGCTTATTAATATAATTTATGGTGGGTGTATAGGAGGTGAACAGCTTTGTGAAGATTATAGGGAGGTGCACCACCTAGGAAAAGAAATTTAGTTTAATATTGTTAGTGAAGATATTTATTTGGAATGTAAGAGGCAAGGTTTCACGTAACTTTGTTAGAGGAAAAAAACAGACAAAATAGATTTCACTGAATAATTAGAAGGTGGTTATAGAATAAAATGTAATAAAACTATACCAGCAACATCTAATGTGTAACAATACAGGAGAAATACTTGTTTGCTTTAAATATGTAAGGCAGATAGGCATGTTTCTATTACATTGAGGGAATTCCATAAAGGCAGTGAGTGCAGGAAGAAGAAGCAAGTATTAATTTTTCTCTTTTCTCCTGTGCAAGCTTTAGTGGTTAGCATGGACTGTAAATTTAGGACAATTGCACTTTCTGGGCACTGAAGGCTCGTCTGAACACTGAATGGTTCAGAATTTGGTGGAATATGTGTGGCTCTGTAGCCACTAGATGGCACTGGGAGTGTAAAAACGGAAGTTTATTGCCCTAACAGTGTGTTGCCATCTTAAGTACCTGAACTGTTAATATTCTTGTCAGTACAGCTGTATCAGCAATATCTGTACATAACATGCTATCAATGTAGTAATACACTCCTTAATGTCTCCTCAGTTTGAGTCTACGCCTTGTGTGAAAGGGAACACGGAGTAACTTAAGGCTGTTGGTACAACTTTTAAGGGTGAATTGTTTCAGATACTATTCTGGATTTAACCCATCTGGAAACAATGCAATTAGGAGCTCCAGCTTTCAAAAGGAGGAGTTTTAAACTAATTTGCTTTGTTAGTTGTGCAGTAGTTGCCTCTAAAAGTAGAAATACGATAGGTTAAGTGGGGAACTCGCTATATTAACTTTTACATTACTGTATATCTAGTTTTCATGTTCCCTATAATTTAATTACATTTCTTCATTATGACAAAACTTACTCTTTTATTGATTCAAAGAAATGGAAGTTACAAAGCAGCAAATCCTCTTCGGCTTTAGTGCCTGGGTTTGCTGGCAATAGAGAATAGACTCAGTAAGTGTTTTAAAATTGCTTATAATTAATTGCTCATTTTAAATCTGTGTGTACAGTGAGATTGTTGGGAATGCAATTACATGCTTAGAGAACAATGCTCTTGGGCCCACCCATGTGCTGCTGAGCTCTTGTTGATACTTGCAGTATTATCTCTGCCATTAAGGGCCAACGGGTAGGAATTGATGGCATGTAGGCACCTGTTCAGACAGTGTGCCTGAATTTCTTCAGCTGTGACACAGGTGCATCTTTTTTAAATATAGCCTTCCATTTACTGCATACAACTATTTTCATATCAAACCGTTCATAAGCACAGCCTGTTAGCTGGGCAAATCATAGAAGTAGTTATGCAATAGATGCAGTATATGAATGACTCTGGATGTTTGCTTTCCCTGGCCTGGTTAGCTGTTTTTCCAGTGTTGAAAACTGTCATTTGTCTGGATTCTTCAGAGCATCTCTCCCCAGCCGCTTTTTGCAGCGGCATGAATTCAAGTGCCAGGGGAGATCCTGGGGTTAGCTGAGAAGAGATTACTTGGAAACAGTTTGCTTAAGGTGGATTTTACAGTCTAAAGCAGTCTCAGTGTGTGCGTGGGGGGGATGTTACTGCTCCTGGTTCACATCTGATTTGGATTTTGTTGGTCACTAGAATATTCTTGCTGCATACATCTTGGTGTAGGACGGAGAGGTCAATTTTGTTAGTTTGATAATGGGCTTTTTATTCTTATTTCTGTGATTCAAGAACTTTCTATATGTTATAAAGGGTCTGTACATTGTCTGCTGTGTTAGTTCCTAGTTTAATGCTGCTTCCTTAGTTGTAGCTGGCACTAAACGTAAAATTTGACATGGCTTTTCGGGAAACAATTCTCGTGCTGCAGATTGGCACTGAGATAAGGGCTGGCACAGAACAGATCTTCAAAAAAGAAATAGGGAAGCAGGCCACTCTTCTAAGAGTCCTTTTTATTCTGACACTTTCAAAACAAGTCTGCTGGCTTATTTTCCCAAAGTTCATTAAAGGTTTTTCACAATTCTTTAAAAACAACACTTTAAAAATATTAATTGTGATGTGGTTCTGTAGGAAATAAAACTATTATGAATAACGACTCTAAATACTGTTTTTAGCAGCACGCAATTTTTCTTCTTAGTCCTGAGATGTTTTCTCTTCTATTGGTGGTATATTAAAATACAAATGGCATGAATCACCTAATTACCAAAAGAAGATGACTGAGGGTAACTCATCAGGAGTTTCTTGCGTTTGTACATCTTGGAGAGGTCTGTTTGCTGCTGCAAAATGAAATGAATGAGCTGCCGGTGGGCAGCGGGCTCCGGCGGAGCGGGGGACGCTAGGTGGAGTGCGTGGTTGGGACCGCGCCGCCATTGCCATCTTCACCCAACGCTCTGCCTCGTGATTTGGTTTCACTTCAGCTCTGGCAAATGGATTGCAAAAGATGCGGCCGAGGCAAACAAAATCAGCTTAGAGTTGATGCCTATCAAAAAGCCTTGCGCGGGAAGCGGGTGATAAATGTCCCTTCTGTGTATGGTCTGTTATAATCTGTAATGGTGGGGGATGAATGGAAGCGAATTCCTTACAGGTCAGAAGTGCAGAGCGAGCTTTGGCTGTTTGCATTTGTTTGTGTTTTTTGTTTCTTAAATATGGATCTCTGCTTGCTCGCTGATAGAGCCAAGTGGAGCAACTGCTGAAAAGGTTTTTGCTGGTGGCTGGGTTGCGGACTAGCACAAACAGGAAACGTGAGGTACAATAGGAATGTTTTGTGTGCGGAGGTCACACAAGAGTTCGAATTTTTTCAGAACTGTAATATGTGGGTTTGTCACTTGATTCTTACCAGGGTGTTCTGTAGCAGAGTGGAAGAGAGGACAGCAATAATTTCAGGCCATGAAAAAAGAACAGAAAACTGCCTTTAAAGAGAAGTGAATTGGAAAGACAGTGTCCTTATTGACAGTGCTGGCTTCAGAGAGCCGGTTTGAGTTTATCTGGGTTTGAGGGTTCAATGTCCTGCTTTTGTTCTGAATTGGTACCAGGGTTTGGCTTTGGTGTGGGGTCACATTCTGGCCTCCTGAAAGTGTGGTGCTTTGCAGCTGACATGAGTTGTGTTTTGGCCCTATCTGAATTTGTATAGGTTAGAATCTGAAGATTTAAAATCCAGATACCTTGTGCAATAATAAGCCCATTAGCTTTAAAAAAAAAAAAAAAAAAAAAAAAAAAGAAGAGCTGGTTGGTGTAAATAATTAAAAAAAAAACAACACAAATAAAAACCACCTTTTCCTGCCAGGACTGCTGAAGACTTTTTAATCAAACTTGATTCCTTTTAGTTAACTGGTTCCAGGAGCTGAGTTTGTAAAGAGACTCATGATAAAATTACTAGAGTGGTTCTAAAACAAGAAGCTTCCAAAACAGGGCTTACTCCACTTTTATGAAGTAGACAGGGCATAATTTGGAAATCCACAGAACTTACTCTCATTTTTTTCTCCATTTATTTACTTGTGACTTTACTACAGGAGTATTTTCATAGTGATTGTCAACTTCAGGAGAAGTTTTGCTCTTTCCATGTGGATCCTTCAAAACTAGTGTGAGTAACCCAGAAAACTATGGGTTCTGTGTGTAAAGGAAAAAGTGAGAAACAAAGGCTGAGCTGCCTCAGCCAGGTGGGAGGGTGCAGCAGTGCTCCCCTTCCCAGTGCTGAATTATTTTTGTTAAGCGAGGTGTTCATTTCCAGCCCATACTGTTCTTCAATTCACATGTCAACCTGAAAGCCTAAAACAAATGAAATAAACGGTTCTGTCTATTATCTGTGCTCAGATTACTGCTATTGAGTTGTTAAGGTAGTTGAAAGAAAAATACAGGGTGGGTGCCGGAGACAGAAATTAATTCTAAAGTAAGTTGAAATGGATCCTGTTTGTGTGAGGGTTGTTTGTGACTCTTACTCTCTCATTTGTTTCCTTCATGCCTTTCAACCTACTTCCTCCAGCTGTCCTAAGCTTTTTACAATGAACTGAAACATCCTGGAATACTTGAATCAACATATAACTTAAACAAAAAATCACTTTTGCCAACCATCTCTTGATGGCAGCTCCTGCTTGTAGCTCGCATGGGCTCTGTTCTGCTTGAAACTGCAGCGTTGATATTAGTGCATTGATGAAGTGCAAGTGTCCAATGAATTAAACTGGACACTGCTGCCAGATTAGTTGTGTTACCTGCATGTTTCTTAAATCTTCTGGTTGCATTTAAAAAAACCTGAGATTAAAAATGGTATGTTCAAGGAGAAATATGTTCATTTGGAGTCTTAGTCTTTCGAAGTGCACCCATTGTTGTGTATGTCAGATACCAATAGATACCTGCAGAGAACAAAACCGGTGCCTCTGGTTTAGATTGTGCTGTGGAAGAGCAATCCCTTCAACTGCTGCAGCTCAGCCTGAGAGATTGCGGTCGGAGCCCCAAGCCCCCAGTCTGGTGCGTTAATGTGAGTTGAAATTGGTGGTGGTTTAAGTTCTGGGTGCCAGCCTGGCAACTGCCAAGCAGACACTGCTGGTCCCGCTGCCCTGCTCCGAGGGTGGTAGCCTCTGGCGTAGGGGCTGGTGGAACAGCTGGAAGCAATAACCTCCCATATTGCCCCACCATGAATTGCCGGACCTCATGAGTCAGAGCCCGAAATGGTGTGACTGCAAGTTCCATATATGGCCTCCAGTGCTGCTGAAAGTGGCGTACGTCAGAGTCTGGATGGTTTATCTAAAGCTGGAACTGTGGCAATAAACAGCTAATGTGAAGCACCTCCATCTGTGCAGGATTAGCTTGCTTCAACTTTTCAGAAGTCCGCAAAATATTGATGTCATACTAGTATTTAAGCTATATTTGAGTGTCTTGGCCAGCCATAGTGATTTGAACTTGCACCAAGCTGAGGAGTTAGTAAGACGATAGGTACACCCTTTTCTTCCTTTTGAAGGTTGGTGGACTTTACCTTTTAGATGCTGATGCCTTATTTTCGTTATCTGCTCTCGACTTCCTCGTCACTGGTTCTATGTCTCATAACTCTGCTGAGAGGTCACGTTCTGCTTTCTCCTCATTTGCTCCCTTGGAGTTTCTGCTCTTTTCTTTTTTTTAGGCACAGCCTGAACTTTATACTTTTTATGTCACTGCTTCCTTAAACAGGCTGGAAATAATGATAACAGTGCAAGACGATCTCTAATTGGAGACGTTAAAGCCAGTCATCACTACTAGTGTCAATTTGAATAGATGCTGTGATTTATTCTTCAGAAATAATAAGTGGGTGGCTAGGGAAGGGCAAGGAGAGAATGCTGACAGATTATTTTTGTCTTCTGTCAGCACCAGAGCATAAACTTGGATTCTTCCAATTGTGTCTTTCCCTGACATGAGTCTGTTTGCTCCTATAGAAAGTAGCGTGGGCACAGCCTTACAAAACATCTGCTTTTCATGTTACTCCTCAAAGTAGCAACGTGGCCCTGTTATGCATGCAGTGGTACCACGTGCCTGCTCTCTCGGTGGTTCTTGTTCAGTCATATTCAGAGCTTGTGGCTCATCGTTTGGAATTTCCATCAGCTCTGCACTGTGGGGCAAGGCTTGACTGAAGTGGGAATAGAAACTTGGTAACAGACACATGATTGTAAAATTAATACATCGCTTGAAATGCCATGACGGTCTGCTAAAACTAGTCCTGACTGCTTGATGGATGTTTGTGTCACTTGAGGATGCTCTAGGTACAGGGTCCCTTCTTCATTCTGAGCCCTGTTTTACCACCAGCGCTGCATACCAGACGTTATATAAAATCACGAGACATTTTAATCTTGTAACACAGACAGACAGACTAGATTGACATATTTACTAGCCACCTCCAGATCAAGCTTTTCTCTCTTAATCACAGAGCAGTTTTCTTTGTGGGTAGTTGTCCACGGCTCTTGAAGATAAAAAAGATGCTGTAACATGGTGTTAGTTTCTTGAGAGGTGTAATGACTTCATAGATAAGTATGAGATGAGTCGCAGCCTGGGGCAACGCTTGCAGGATGTTTCCCATGAGAAGCAAGCTTTTGTTTTTCCAATTTATCTTAATCAAATATAGCATGACATGTTTCCCCCCTGTGGAAGGGCCGAGTCTTGAACCCAGTATGAAAAGCAGTGTATCCATGGAGGAAAACAGATTTTTAGCCCATTAAGTTCAGCAATGAGTTCAGTGTAATATTTTTCTTGCTGGCAGACATATCACTTTTCTTTGTGAAATGTTTCTAAATTACAGCCAGTCTAAAATTATATCTTCCCCAAAAATAAAAGGTTAAAATTAGATGTAGTTGTTCTTGTGCTCATATCACTTCAGCAGGGTGGCTGTTCTGTGAAGGGGCATGTGAGAAACCAACACTTGATACGGAGTTTGTTTATAGCTTTAATTGTGTTCACAGGCTAGGTGCAGGGAATGATTAATAATGTGAAAATATGATTCATTTTTAATTGGGTATTCAGTCATTTTTCCTTATGGTAAAGACTCTTCTGTTGTAAGAATTATACATATCAGCATGTTTTTAAGGATTTTAACTTCCTGATTTTTTTTACATGTGCCTGCCGTCTCTTTCTACTTGCACTGATGAATTTCCAAGCACAATTTATAGATAAAAAGATTATACTTTCTAGAAATTTCATAATACAGCATTTAAAGTAACTTATTTCTAAGCATTAGCAGTGTCTAAGTTGGGTGCCTTCAATCACTGAGCTAAAACTTCTCTGAAGGCCTGTGAGTTCAAGAGTTCGAGGTTACCTTCGATGAGACATTAGAGTTGTGTAGATAGGGATTTCCAAACTCCCCTAAATTACTATTGCTAAAAAATAGATTTATGTTGAGTTGATCTTGATGACCAGATCTTGTCTTGTTTGATTTGTAAATTGTACAGATATTTCTAACAAATCGCATTCCAGCCTAACCACAGGCTCCTTCTGGTCGTCAGTAGTGGCGAGCAAATGTTTCTCACCCGAGTCAGCAGAATGTTTCTCAATTTCTTCTGTTAGCCCTTGTTAGTGCCTCCTGCAATTTAAAAGGAAAAAAAAAAAAAAAAATCATTGGAAGAGGTTGAGGGAAAGACAGTTGGTGTTCAGGATCTTACATGCCTTGAATTTCAGCGACTCTTCCTGGTTTGGCAAGCAGCGTGTCTACTAAATCGCCTGGGTTTAGTATTTGTTGTCTGGTATGACAGGGTTTGAAGTAGTTTTGCAAATGCCCTTTTCAAAGGTAGAGCTGCAGTTAGAGTCAAAGAGGGGATATCTTGGAGGCTCTCCTAAAGTGTTGAAATAAACTGAGCTATTGCAGAGAGGCAAAGCACTCGGAGTATTTACTGCGGCCCCACGTGGAGAAGGAGGAGGAGAGGGTGGAGGAGGTATTATTTGTGAGGAGGACTAAAAAGTTGTATGAGAATTAATCCTTCTGGCGCAGGGAGGAGTACAGAGAAAACATCTGAGTGTATATTGACTGGGATTTTCCAAAGATGGCACCTAAAGCTCCTTTGAAGTTGGTTTCCTGTTCCATTTCAGAGTTAAACAGTCACTATTGCTAAACATAAAGCAAAATGGCACCTCTCTTACGAAACACCCAGCGACCCTCCCACTCTTCCTCCCCCCCACCCATTGCAACCATGGTCCTGTTTAGCCAGCCATTGTTTTGAGGTGCTTGGTAACCATGGCTTTGTGAAAGTATAATGCTCTATGTGAGCTTTCAGAGCTAAGCTAGAACAAAAGCAGATGTCAGAGATGTTGCATGCAGCCTGCCAAGCTGTGAGACGTCGTCCATTTGACTAGCAGGACAGCTGGGCTCCGCTGCCAGAGGAGGACACAGGATTGTTCTGCTTTCCTTTGGCTCGATCCGAGTTCCAATACTCCACACTTCATCACTCTAAATGAACCGTTTATGCTTTATTTCTTATTCCAGTTAAAATGTGGCTTCTGTGGGTTCCATAACTCCAACTTTTTTCCATTATAGAATTGTTTACATTGCAGTGGGTGAATTATGTTCGACTGGCGTAGTCTTCAGGTGGCTCATGGGCCGTTTACAGCTGCTTTGTGAAATGCCTTTTTTTCCATTGGCGGCTACTTGTAAAATTTTTTCTTTTGCAGACGTTTGTTGAGACTGGGAGAGCTCTTTTAACAGGAGGCAATGTTTTGAGACCATTAAGCCATTTCAAGGATGGCAACTCTGTTGAGAAGCTGCTCGTGGCAAGAAGCTCGTGCAGCAGTCCGCTGTTAGGCATTTTGTCATTGCTTGCTCTCCTGAGGTTGTACGGTCGTCTTTACACACCCTGCGTGCAGTCAGAGAAGAAATGCTGGTAATGCCATCACTGAAACCTTGCAAGGGTGTGGGGCCCTCGCTATAGTAGCGACTAAATTTGTCTCTTACTATTATAAAGCTGAAACTAACAGTCTCCCATCGCAGCTGGCTGTAGTTATACTGTAGTGTGGTACGTCTTCCAAATTTTGTGGAACCGAAAACCATGCTTCTTGATTCACACACCGTATCTCACTGCCTTGGCAACAACCTTACCCTTACTCTCAAGGGAACGTAGGAAATGGTCATTTACAACTCAAGTACGGGGGGGATTTTCTCCATGCAAATTTGCTATTCAAGAGAATTTTATTGCCGATTTCTGCAGGTGAAAACCATTAATTTAAGGAAGATGGCTTGAGACCTTTTTTGTCCCAAGGTAGCTGTCAGACTGGGGAGCGGCAAGCAGGGCGTGGGATTAAATACCCTAAGTTTCTGAGTACAATGGAAAAGGAGGTTCCCAGGTTTGCCATAAATGTACTTTACAGTTTTAGGAAAGTTTTGACTCTCTTTAAGTCTGTCCTCGATGAGTAAAATAGAGATATGCTATTTGTTTAGATATGAAGCTGCTGGGGACAGGGATGATCTTGCTGCAAGTACCAAAAAGGAGTTAGTTGCCATTGGAGCCTATAGAAATGTCAATAGTATACGTTATTAGTCATTGGTTCATTCATCCATTCTTTGTTCTCCCTTCCATATCAAAATCACTCTTGTGTGTCAATTTCTGGATCCTCTCTTTTCCAGTTTTACTTCAATGAACCTTTGTTTTTCTTTTTCTTCTCATTTATCATCTCAGCAGGCTGCATCTATGTATTCATATAATCCAAAGTATGCCAAAGCACTTTGAATTAGTCTCCTGTAAAGTAACAAGGAATAAACAAAAGAATTTGCTTGGTATCAGAGCAGCTTGTCTTGCACCAGTTGCATGCCAGAAGAATGGTTTTATTTTGAATTGTTTACATGTGACAACAGTAGTCACAGCTGTCGTATAGAAAAATATAACTGGTATTTTTTTCAACATTCTTACTTCACTGCCACTAAAAAATTACAGTATCAATGTAACTGCGTAAGTCCAGTGCTCTGGTCTCTTCAGTGGGACCTGAAATGTTGACGTGAGTGAACCCAACTAAAATCTTCTTCCCAGCTAGTCTAGAAGAAGCAATGGGGCTTCACCTTTTGTGTGAGACCTGCTGTGGAATTTCACCCTTTAATGTGCAAATGAAGCCTGCAGGGTCCTCTGAATATATCTCTGGCTCCTGCATTTCAAAGTGAGCCTCGGAAGCCTTGTGCAGGGGAATGGCTGTGCTGAGGTCTATCACACTTTCCTTCGTTATTCTGTAATGAATTTAGCTTTGATTTGGGTGGGGGGGTATCAGGCTCCCTTATTGGTCTAATAAAACATGACTCATCTAAAGAAAAAACGTAGAAGAAAATTGTTGACAATATGGTTCCCAGCGTGATGCCAAAATCCATCAAATAATAGCAGAAGTTAAGGTTCGTATAAATTGTTCTGCATGTAAAGAAAACTTTAAAATTTATTTAAAACTGTGACTTTATGAAAAGACCTTAGTTTAACTCAGTACTTTTTTTTGTTTTCCTCCTTCTTTCCCAGACAATGTTTCCCTGACCTTTTGCTAAGTGATTTCTTTTTTAGCTACAATGTCTAGTGTTCAGGCCATAGACTATTTGAATTGCTTCTCGCTCCTTTTGTATTAAAATAATGGCAATTCTTTCAGGATTTTAAAGTATGTAGCAGTTCAATTCTTGAATAGATTTTTATACTAGTTTTATTTGGAGGTCTGTCTAAAAAAATCTTGTAATGTAAGATGGAGACTAGAAGGAGTTCAATTATGTGGCATTTAAATAATGTTTAAGTTTTGAATTGTATTTCAAACCATTTTTAGCAAACAGCAGTAAGGTCACTTTCTTGTATATGCAGAAAAACTGACGCAAATTAAGCAACTGGTTTATGGAGAAATATCCCAAAGTTAAGAAGGTCCGCTGTTAAGGTGTCATAAAGTCCCAGTCATTAAAAAAAAAATTAACATAAAATTTAAACGCCTCCATCCTCTAAAAGCAACGGTAGGGAAAACACCTGCTCTAATAAAGCTGTAGGTCATAAATACCTTGAGGAGAACATTGTAAAGTTTTGAAAATTTTCCTGTTTTTTACAAAGTAAGGATTCTTATTTCACCTTGGCAACCTCATACTACTGTACAATGGCATGGCAAAAGCTGAAAGGCTCCTTAGCATTTTTTGTGGATCACAAAAAGGATTTTTATTTTTTTTTTGAAAGAGCATTAATAGCTCAACATTGCACTTCAGATGGTCTAAAAAAAAAAAAAAAAAAAACCCAACATTTTACATATATAACATTATTAATGGCCAAAGTGAGAAACACTAAGTTTTAGCCTAAGCTCCTGGCATCAGGGACAAATGTGGGTTTTTAATTTTAACTTTTATTATAACTAACATAAAATGCATTTGAAATCACTTGTGTTTTTTCAGGGTCCACACATAGCATCAGTTACTCTTGCTGCATATGAATGTAACTCAGTTAATTTTCCTGAGCCTCCTTACCCGGATCAAATTATCTGTCCTGATGAGGAGCCGACTGAAGGATCCATCTCTTTATGGGCTATCATCTCAAAAGTTAGGCTGGAGGCCTGCATGTGGGTAAGGTTTGGTTTATAAAACTTAAGCACTTTTAACTTATGCACTTAATTTCTGTGTCCAGCAATACACAAAAATTCCTGAACTAGCAAAATAGTGATGGCTTACACTGCCAACAGTAACATGTATGTTTGCAATGTGAATAGATGCCTTCCTGATCAACCTTCTTGCCCTGGATAATTTTAATGTCCTTTAAAGAGAAGTAATAGGGTATTACTGGGCTATCTTATCAACTGCAGTGTTGACTACTTTTCTAAATGCTAGCAGAGAATGCTCATGTACTTCAAAGCTGTTGATGTAAAAGGTAAGTTTCAGAAAGGGTATCTGTGTCCCAAATGAACTTGCAGCTGTCAGGTCTTGCACTGCATGCAGTTAAGCGATAAATAATTTCAAAAATTTTGAGCCTGTAACTTGAGTGAAGTTGCAGTTACGGATATGAAGTACTTGGGCCCTAATATCATAGCTGAAATGTTTTTCTGGGTTGCATCAATAGATTGGATTCAATAAAAGAGTGTTATGTTGCACATTTTTATGTATTTTATTTCTGTTTCTCTGCCTGTTTCCATCATGGCAAAAACAGGAAAAGCAGGGTAGCTTTTAAGTGAATCAGGACCTTAGGAAATGCTGTCATTGGAACTTCCTTTCCATTTTCCTTTTTTTGCCCTCTGCAGCTTTTTTATATAAGTTTGATTTTTGGAGGATTTTGGTCAGCTAAGATGGTTTTTTCATTACATGTAGATTATTTTGGATTGCAGTTTACACAGATGCATCTGCTGTGAACTGCATGCCAAATTAACTTTATTTTACTACTGACTTCCTGTTCTAGCAGATCATTTAATTATTAAATTCTTGGTTGTCCATTTCAAATGTAGAGAGAGGAAGTTCTGAAAATACATGGTATCTGATGTCTGCCCTTGTATTCCTTCTAATGCTATGAAAAGATACATTAGGGCAACTTTGGTCACTACCACAGCTTTTAAAATTATCAGCAGCTGTGTTACTTACAAAAATTCCAGTTAGGTTGTATGCATTACAGGCTAAAGTAATGTGTAGCACTACCAGGGTCAAAATAGTAACAGAGAAATTGGACTTACAGCCCTCTCAAGAAGCAAAGTACATCTTAAATTTCACACTTTCTAATGAGAGGACAGAATTGCCTGAATGCTACATAAGTAGCTAAACATACAAGTACTTGTATAAGACCATAAATATAAGATTTCCTTTTATTTTCTTCCTCGTCCCCCTCTGCTTAAGTTTGTTTAATGGAGACTAGAGTAATAAAAATGGCATTTACAATGACGTTTCTAGGGTTGCAAAATAAAAATGTAGCTCAGGGTAAACATCCATTGCTTAATCCTCAGCATGTAAAATAACTGAACTATGATGAGAATTAAGTAGTTTAGAAATGAGTTAATAGAGTTGCAAGGGTTGAAAGCTTGTATCCTTCTGAGCAGCCATGAGGGAGAACAAATAGTACCTTCAGCCTCTCATTTGAGCTGCGTTTCTTAGTTCAGGCTAGGGAAAAGACAAGGGAATAGGACCAAGCCGGAACGTTTGTATCCCACTCTTTCTCCCCCCTCTCTCTTTCTTCTCGCCTTCGAATTCATTGTCAGCTACCTTTTCACTGAACGCTGTCTCCACTAGATTTTCCCTTGGGAGCATCCTCTGTCTACCAGTGGTGTCTAGTGTAATGTTATGCTTTCTTGGAATGTTTCATGAGTACATAAACATTGCTTGCTAATTTCCTGTAAGCCAAATCAAGTTGGCAATTGCTGCTGCTTCTTCCAGTATGTTTCTTTTGTCCTAATTCCAGTTCACTTTTTATGGAAGCTGTTGAAGAAACTTATTTTTGATTCTGTCACTCTTAAACCAAATGTCCACTTAACAGGAAAGTTACAGTGACTTTCAGAAAGTGAAAAGGCTGATTATTGCAAATCAAAACCTTGGTAAAAAAGAAATCTAATTTATTTAATTTTCTGCTTTTAAACCGTAATCAGGAATACTAAGTTTAATTCCTAATCTTGGTATGATTGAATGAGCTCACAAAATATCTCTTTCTTTTTTTTTTTTTTTTAAATGGGACCAGCAACTTCTAATTAGATCTGAAACCTGAAGTTATGGCAAATACTGGGTAAATACAAAAGAAAAGGAATTATTAGATGTATACAGATGTGTTCCTAATGCAGCACTTGGAGCCCTGTGAAGAATATGTATAACACCACCACCAGCCTGTTTCCTTTAGACTTGTAAAGTGAAATTATGTTGAAAGGCTCCAAAGTGAAATCTGGCCAATCTCCCTGATTATTTGGAGGGAGACAGGAGGGTGGTAGCAATATAAGTTTTCATGTGAAATGTTGAAAGCAGGTCAGTCCCAGTGGGGACTTTGCAGACCTCTGACTATAAAGCTACCCAGACTAAGTATCCTGCAAGGTTTGAATGCGGGGATTTATCTGCACAAGGGATTTGATTCAGATCACAAAAACATCAGTGGCTGTTTCAGCCAACTTAAACCAGGTACAGTTTTTTCCAGAGATTAAAATCATTACTAGTCCCTTGCATGTCAGTGATAGCCTTTTTTGCTGATAATGAGTGTTACGAGGATTAAATATCACTGTATCTAAGGAATTATTAGGTGAAATGAAAATGATGCTTTTTTCAATCACTGTAAAAGTTGGCTCCACCAGTCCTGGCCTGCAGAAGGGCTCTCAAAAACAATCTGCTAGGTGTATGCCAGTTTTCACAGCCTTCCATCCCACAGGGACAAGGAATTCAATAGTGCCCTACATTTTTAATGTGTTGCAGCTTTTTTTGTTTTTTACAAGAAATAAGGGGAAAGAATAAAAATATTTAATTGCTCGGGATTAGCAGAACAGACGGCCTGTGTCCTGACCAGGATAAAATCTGTTTAAAAGACTCTTTCTAGTGGAGTAATTTCCCAGTTTCCTCTTCTGAATGTATTTGTGTAAAAGAATTTTGATTAGCATTTGCCTTTCCAATTTGTTGTTAGTCCAAGGAAGCTCCATGTAAAACCGGCATTCGAAGTTAAATGGTGAAAATGGACAGCTAATGTTACAAAAAGCAGTTAAATAGTTACTGCTTCGGATCCCTTAATTGCTTCTTTTTTTTTTAACGCACTTAAGGAACCTATCTCCAGCAGACATGAAATCATATGATTTTTGTTGCACTTCTGAAATGTTTTGTAATAATGAGCATGTGACTTATCCAATTTAAAGAAAGTTCATGTCCAGTACACACATGCAAACCTCTTCCTCAGTTAACAAAATGAAGCCAAAGCAAATTGGCAGAGCCTGGAGAAGCAATGTGACTTTTTGTTCTTGCATCACCCTGAGAACATAACCTCAAGTTAATTTTTGTGAAACGTTGTTGCTACTGTTTTCAGGCTTATCTTCCCTTGTGCCAGAAATCTGCAGATTAATGAAGTTCAGCTTGTTGCACTCGTTTAAATTTTTTCTTCTGTGGAAAACAAGGGCATAAACATATGAGGCTGTGCACTTCATATGCTTAAACTGAGAATTTAACAGTTTGGGTAACTGCAGAGAGCGGCGGTATTGAAAACCACAACCTGTTGATTTGGAATATCCACAGCAGCTGGAATTCTCCCTTGCTTGCAGCTGCACATAGAGCAGGAACAAAGGAAATTGAAAAGCTTTCGCATTGCTTCAAAGGAATAGAAAAGCATTTGTTACTCGCTACTGACCCTAAGAGAGAAAAGCCATCTGCATGTAGCTACGTTTTAGCACTTTTCCAGTGCGGTGCCCAACTATTGTGCTATTTACCTGGACTAAACTCAGAACGGTTTAAATATAGGACGAGTTCCTGTTTCATTAGCCTCTGTTTATCCATATGTTCAGTCTTAGCTGTCTCTCTTTTCTTTTCTTTTTTTCCTTGGTTAAGCTAAAGTTGCATTTACCCACAAGATTGAAATGAGTCATTTGATGTCCTGAGAAAACAAATATAATTTTCCTGTGGTGAGAAAGCAACCATGCTTTCATGTCGGGTTCTCTTGGCTTGCTTCATTCCATCTAAAGGAGAGAGAAAACTCGAGATCAGGCTTTGCTTAACCTTATTTTCCTCGCTCGTAGCTGTAGGAAAACTCGAGCCTGTTTTCTAACAAACACTCGCACCGAGTCTCATGACTGAACCAGTAAACTACATGACGGCACCGGGGAGGAGTTCCCAGATTACTCCGAAGGCCGCTCGGGAGCGAGGGCTGTCACATGCCGGCGAATGTGTCTGGCATCATGTGGCGGGGTGGGATGGCAGCGCTGCGCCGAGTCAGGGATCGGGGCGGATAGCAGGGCCCCCGTCCCGGCTGGCTCTCCGGCTGCAGCGCGGCGACGAGCCCCAGCCTCCCCGCCGCTCCGGGCGCAGCTGGCCGCCGGCTGCGGAGCTCTGCCGGAGCTGGGCAGCGCTCCGCTCCGCAGGGCCCCGCAGACGCACGGATCGTGTCGTTTTGACCTTGCGGACCGCGGCTTGGGAGCCGCTGACTCGCAAGCGTGACGGTCCGTGCCGAGAGAAGCTGAATTTGCTAAAAGGAGGGAAGGGGGAAAGCGGGGTTTCAAAGGAGCAGCGTTAACGTTTGAAATCGGGAGAAATTTGACCTGGTGGGTAAAAGCAAGCTTCTCAAAGCAGCTGGCCTCATCGGTTCTAATCATTTGAAATGTCTACGGGGCTGTGCATATCACATGTTTCCTATTTAAGAATAAACACGAAAATAAATCAGAATTATTCTTTTCCCAGGGTGCTGGCACAGCCATTGGAGAGCTGCCTCCATATTTTATGGCGAGGGCGGCCCGACTCTCTGGTGCTGAACCTGATGATGAAGAGTACCAGGAATTTGAGGAGATGCTGGAACATGCAGAGACTGCACAAGTAAGAACAGTGCAAAACAACAGAATTAATAAAACACAGAACAACTAGATGGAGTAAATAACCATTCCAATGAAACGGGAATGGGCCAAAAATCGGTTGGTGTGAGTTCACAAGGGACTTCCCAGGGATGGAAAAAGATCCTCCACTGGGTAGAGATACCTCTGGTGATGGGAGGACAAGAATGCAGCTTGTTGAAGCACATACAATAGTGCAGCCAAAGTATTTGCTACAAATACCACATTTATTTAAACTTCCAAGAACAGCACAATGAAGGTAGGGAGAAAGTGGGCTAACAAACCAGCGATAGAGGAGGTGCTGTTCCATAACCATGGTTGTTATAGCTGCATTTAAAGCCTTCCTGGGCCAGGAGATGATTCTCAGTCAGCTCATCCCCTTCAGGTAAGATTTGCCTGCCCTGCCACTAACGCCTTCAGGGGCCAGTGCGTGACCCGTTCATCAGCCTGAGGAAACATACTTTTCCTGATGTGAAAATGCACCCAAACTGCTCTGAATCCCTTTTCGTTGCTCTTGTCATTTATTTTATTGATGGATTAAATACTGCTTGTGTTACAGCGTAGTTTGCAACTGATGCTGTACGTCAGTCAGATATTATCGTAGGTAACTTTTCATTCAGGTCAGGAGTTTGCATCCTGTTCACAAGTTAATCATAGTGTTTTAGAAGAAATTAAACTTTTTTTCCTCAAACTACTTGCCACTGAATTTCTCTTCTGTATTTTCCCTTCTTGAATTCTTCCTTCCTTCCTACCATGATTTGTCTGCCACTAAGTTGAAACGGGTCATGAGACTGCTATGAAAAAAACAGCAGATGCTATTTACCATGCACTGCTGTCTTTGAACTGTTCTGCCAGGGTATTTTCTTGATATAAATATATACTTTTACTTTTTTTTCTTCCTTCTCTTCAAAAAATGGATGAAGCTTTTCTATGAAAAGAAGGTGGTTTGTCTGGAAATACTGAGTGCAATCTAGTAATTCTAACAGTAAACCCTGTGTTTCCTGAGAGCCTCCCCCTACTAGAAAGTTCCAAAGGGTTTTTCTGCTATTGTAAATAGTAAATTCTACTTCTTTTAAGATGCGGGGAGGGGAGGGGGATCTGCTTTGTCCTTTATTCTATCATCAGTCTTTGCTTTGCAAAATAATCTCTAACTGTATAAAAATCAAGTCGTGTTGAGAAAAAAAAAAAAAAACCAAACCAAAAAACAACCAAACGAAACCAGTCAAATGCATGACTCGAGAGCTGAAATGCTATCTGTGTTTACTGAAACTCTCCCAGCAAATTATATGCGTGTACAGTTGTGGGAGCAGCCAGAGTTGGTTTCCAGAATGCACAGTAAGATTCTTGGGAAGAAAATTTTTGCTAGAGAGCATTTTGTCAGGACAGGCCAAAATATAGCTAGCTGTATTGAATGCCCTTAGTAAACGAATGGCGTTATGTAATTAATTAAGAAAAATGATGGTGTTATTTACCAGTACTTTTGATTTTATTTTCTTGGCAATTGAATTTGGATTGAAGCATGTTGTTTTGTGGATGGATGGCCAGGAAAAAAAAAAATCCTTTTAAACTCCACTTGTGGTTTGGTTTCTATAAAACTCTTTTAACATGAGGCTTTGACAATCCGATTAAACTGTATTGCACTCATAAAACTGACAATTCAGTTTTTTCCATTTGCTAATATGACTTCCTTTTTGCTTTTGGCTTCAATCATGTTTTTGCTAGATGTCTGTGGGAGACAGGCCTGCCTTTTCCTATGACCTTGAGTAAATCCCAATCTTCAGCATAGCTTATCACTCTTTGTTCTGTAATTGCTATTCACGAGCAGTTATGATGTCTATTTTTAAATTGCTCAATAACAATTTTCATTACCTACAGCAGCTTCTCCCACTCTCCCAAGTTGAAGCCTTATGCTTAAGAAAACACGGGGGATGTGACAAGTGTCTTATTGCATGGAGGCTACTACAAATGTTTGACGTCAAATGACAGGAGCCTGCTTTCAGTATAAAGGTCTCGCTTCATCCTGCCTTTTTGAAAGGCATGAAAATGGGTGTGTTAGGTTTTGAAGAATAGCTTCCCCCTCTACTTCTGCTGAGCTGCTATATGCCTACAAGGCAAAGCCAAATGGTTTGACGTTTTTGCCTGCGTGTGTTTTGTTTAGAAAGCTTGTTGCTGCCATTTCTCAAAAACAATGGTAATTTTGAGAAACAGATGAGCATCTTCTATGGTGAGAATAGACTATGAATATAACATCCAGCCTGAAGGATCTGTGAGGGGGAATGAGCTTGCTAGCTTGGCACTTCAAAAAACAACAGAAAAAGGAACCTAGAAGGACTAAACAGCATAAAGGTTCAGTGCCTCGTTCAGAGTTACACAGAGTAAAATACTATTTACTTTAAAGAGTCTGTCGATGGATTTTTCTGTCATAAACCTCAGATCTAAGTGACCTGTCTCCTTGAGCGAGGTTTTGAGAAAACTCATTAGCCTGCAGACGACGTGTAAGTCTGCCTTGTACTTTCCATCAGCATCCTTCAGAAAAAGCCCCTCATTTTAAAGGAACACTCCCTTCTCCCTCCTGTGCGTCCCTGCGTGTGCACGCCAGGGAGTTAGCCCCAGTTACATAAAGGGAGCGTCAGAGCTTCTCTTGTCTCGTGGCTGCTCTTATTAAAATCGAGCCACTTTGCCCTGGAGAAGGAGTGTGGTTTACAAGCAGGGCTCTTTTTTCTCAGAGCTCCACACAATGCAGAGCCCAGCATGCTATAGGAACAGAGCAATTCGGTCGGATTTGTTAATACTCAAGGCAGTATTTAAAAATTAGGAATGTTTGAATCGGTATCTCAGTTGCTGTTAACTCTCTTCCAGTCGAATTCCAGAGCGAAGGAGTTTTTTATCAGAGCTGCCCTTTTAGCCATGGGGAGTATCTCCAGTGCAGCCGTTCAAACCAACCTCTCAATTAGGGGAAGTGAATCTACTATTTAGTGCTGGGGCAGCACATTGGTAATAATACAGTGCAAGCATACTTTTGTAGTTTCATATCTACACGCACATGTGCAGGGACTCTCTTTTGCCCGTTTAATAGTTGCTGATTGTTAAGTATTCTCATCTTTTCTCTGTCATGCTGAAACACTTAAAGCTGACGGAGGTTTCTGGTGGAAATGAAGCTTTTAATGCCAGCTTCCCTCAAGGTACTTAGTGATAATGCATAATGCGTGGGCTCTTGCTGTATCGTGGTACTCCTTGCTAGGAGGAAAAAAGTATTAATATCTTTGCTGTATATCTAATCCTTAATGACTGTAAGTGTTTGGATTCATTAAGTGGCATATTTTTAAGAACTAATGATTTACACATTGGGCTTTGCTTCTGTGCAGCATTGCTGCAGCCAAATTTCCATGTAAAAATATTTTCTAGTTGCCTATGTTACTATCAGCCACTGCTGTTTGTTTACTTTCCGAACTGTGTCCTGCCTCTGGAAGAATACAAACTTGAAAAAGGGTTAAATCCATAGAAATGCCGAGATGCAGCAGGACTGGTTTGTAAATGATTGAGTGCCATCTGCACACTGAATGTCAGTTGTTGCTGGGACCTGTTTTTGACTCCACTGAACCTTTACTGGTTGTGGTTTGTCTGGCCATCACATGACTTCTCTGAAAATTCCCCCTCCCCTCCATTTCCAGTAAACTGTTTGAACAGGAGTGACTCAGACTGAAACCAGCTTCCCTGTAACCACAGGGCTTGTTAAAGAATTTGTCAACGTGGACTCAAGAGGGTTTGTATTAAACTAAGCTGCAACTGCTTCGGTTTGCATTGCGTCAGGAGTTCCACCGAACAACTTCCTGCTCGCTCGGAGAGTCGGCTTCTTGTCTGCAAGGAGTTAAACTGATGAACTTTTGCGATAGTGACAGTTAGACACATGTTAAACCCATCTTTCCAGCGTTTCTGAAAGGTCTGGTGCCTTGAGCTGGATTGCTTTTCCACATCTTCATGTGGGGTTTCTCTTTGCAGAAGCAGAACAAAGTACGGTACCACACCCAGCCATGGTTACTCCGAGAACCCAGCACTGTGTTCTGACACGACACTGTGACTTAATTCGAATGGAATGATTAGGTTGAACTAATAAGCAAAATGTTACTTAATTAGCAGTGTAAAATAAGGCGGCCAAATTAAAAATGGATCTCTCCCGTGATTAAGCTAACAGCTAGTATCTGATAAGTTCCTGCTTGAAAAGGATTCGCCGGCTGCTGGCTGCTTTAATCAAAAGGTTTTGAGGGTATTCGGTACAAGAAAAAAGAAGTTCAAGCAGACCGCAAGCAGGTTTTTATAAAGCAGTTATCATAAAAATGGAAGTGGTAGAGTCACATACAATAACTGGAAAACGTTGACTTCTTTTTTTTTTGCTTTCCCAGAAATAACTTGTTTAAACCCACCATCAAATTCCGTTCATAATTTCTCTTGCTCCGTCTTCCAGTCACCCCCTTTCCTCATCAGCTTCCTCTCTTTATTAATTGTGCCGTACAAGACGGAGATTGCTGGTGTTCGGTCTAGGCTGCCTGATGGGTGGCCACCAGGAGGCTTGTCTTCACACACTGCATTCCTGAAGTTTGATGCCTGCATTTGTTACTATATGTCGGGGAGGTATCTTACCCCATTTATCTGGGCACGTAATTAAATGGAAATTCAAAACTAATCAAACCTTGAAGCTTCACTTTAGAAACTTCCTATGAATGCTATCGCTTGAGAGTGAGATGGCAAACTGGCAGCGAACTAACAGTAGAGTGTGGTGGGGGTTTTTTCACAGGCAATATAATGAGCCATCAATATACTAAGTAACAGCTTAGTTTTAAATTGTTCTCCAAAATTCCTGAGTTGAAACAAGCTTTGGAATGAAAGCTTTAAATAAGGGAACTTGTTACAGAGGAGTTCCTGAGAAAAGAGGTAGCAAAGAGTTAATATAGGCAGAGGGTAGACAATAGGAGCTATGAGTAACAAATGTGTAAGCCACCTCCTTGCTGGATTTCTTTGGACACTGGCGAGAGAATAGGGCAGTCTTGTGCCTGCATTGTTCTATTCATTTGCACACCTGCTTACAGATAAGGAAAAAACAGCAATGAGCATTACATTACCTTTGCTAATGGTAATCTAGAGATTACTTTTTCACATTCTTCTTTGAACGGCTCTTTGTGATAAGGTCTGTTCCCTAAAACTCCTTTACGTGGCCCTCTGTCATTTTAATGTTTAGTGTGTAAATACATAAATTGGAAATTATCGAGCCACTGAAGAAATCTGGATTACTTTGCAATATTTTTGCTCAATATTAGGATATTAGCTCAGAGGAATTTTTTCAGTAATGAATCTCTAACTTTACAACAGAAATGAACCTTTTCAGAAAGAGTGTCACCAAGTTTACTGGAAATCTTACAGGCTGCATTTGCACTGTAGTTGTGGAAAGGCAGTTAGTTGAACTCTGCCATTGGATTTGCATGCCCTGTTCTATGTGTGTCGGGAATGCTCAACACCAGTTTCTAAGGGAAAAATTTGGTCCTAAATACTTGCTATTTCACTCCCCTGTATTCTGAGAAAGACCAATAAATGATCAAAAGTTTGGGTCAGATAAGCTGCTTCAAAAATATTTTTTCAGGGAGAGCCTTCAATAACTGATAGAAATTAATTATGGTATCGTAATCAAGAAAATGGCTACTTCCCCCCCCCCCCCCCCCCCCTCCAGACACTGTTTAAATATCTGTGTTGTACAAGAGTCTGGTATGCAGACCACTTCTCTAAGCTGTCTGGGAACCTCTGCTACTTCTGAGGGAGAACAAGCGAGAGGTATGCTTAGCATTGCACATCTGCTGGCTAGGCTGAGCAGGAAGACTTGTGTGTGTAAAAGGATTTGTCAGCTGCATAAGAAGTTGCTCACTTTTATTCTACAAGTATTTTTCTGTGCATGGGTTTTCTTCCTTAACTTAGAGTTAAGTTCTCTGTGGAGGAACAGTGTATTTTTTTTCAGCGCTGGTGACTTTGGCTCTGATTTGGCAGAGATTGAAAAGGTCAATCTATTTGTCTGGTTATCAAAAATTGCTTCCTTTCTTGATGATGGTGGCTAAAGCAAAGCAATAACTTGCTTCAATCCAGCAATCATGAGCCCTTCCTTACAATGTCTGGATCTTAAACTGCCCAAAAATAGGACTCGATGATTTGTAATGGATTAAAAAAAATTGACAATATCCTGGAATTGCTCGTCACACCACTATAACTCGGTCGGCAGACCTGTGGCCACAATAGCTAACTGCAGTTGTAGCTCTGAGATAAATGAGCACTCGCTGTGCAGCTGCAATGGTATTTTAGGCAGCCAGCACGTTGGTGGAGGCAATGCCAGCATACGCTTTCAACTGTAGAAGCAAAGGCTGGAGAGGTCAATGGCTGATGTGTGGGAACCAGAGTGATAGGATGTTCTTTTCCTTCATTCTTCTCTCTGTAGGTGGCTGCTAGTATCTCATTATGGAATCGCAGAAAAAAAATCATCTTGAAAGGGACCTGAAGCAGTTTGTAGGCCAACTTTTTGCTCAGAGCAGTGTCATCTATGAGATCAGCTCAGGTTCCTCAGGGCATTGTCAAGTCTGGTCTTGAAGCCCTCCAAGACTGGAGACTGCACAGCCTCTCTGGGTAATCTCTTCCTGCGTGGACTGTCCCGACGGCCTTGCTGCTTCGCTGACATGCCAACCTGACAACTCTCTTCCATGAAATAGATTGCAGGATCTGCTCACTGCCAGATCTCCTACAAGTTGTGAATAGAAAGTAGTTCTTTAGCAAGCAAGGAAATAATAAGTTTTATTTCATGCTTTCCTGCACCACTATGAAATTATGAAGTATCAAAGGGGATGTGTTGCTTCATGCTACTGCACAGACCTGAATTGAGGAGTAGAGGTGGCAGGGGATGTGGTTAAAAGGGGTAGTGCTTAATAGGACAGATTTGATAAGACTGAAAGGACATGCTCCTTCCTCTTCCTTCAGACTGTTTCCTTTAATTGTGTCTTATTCTTTACAAAATTTCTTTATTCTTACAGTGTGAAGCAAAAGGGCTTTCTACATCAGAGTCTGAGAGCTTCAGTTCTAGTTGTGGAAAATGCTGGCATTAAGTTTGAGGGTGCCTACTAACTCGTTGAGCTCTATAATAGGTGTTCATTTTGGTATATCACTTCCGAACTTGAGCATGGTGTTGGATTGTAAGTCTAAAATCTTGAAACTAAAGCTCCTGAGATGGAGTTTATTATGAAGAAGCATTTGCTAGTTCTTCCCCCAAGGTCTAGAGGAGAGGGAGAAGTGAGGGAAATAAAATGTTCTTACCATGGTGCAGTTGGTTAATGAAGTGAAGACAATACCTAGAAGTTCCTAAAGCTAATGGTCTGTTTAATCCAGAGCTGGTTGGGTTCCTTCCTACTTGTGTTAATGGGAGGTCTTACTTGCCATATAATGGATCCATTACTCTGAAGTTTCACACTTTTACTCCAAGACAGGTTAAAATTAAATGACCAAGGAAAGCAAAGCTTGCTGTTAGAATGAATGCTTCAGTCTGTTACTCTGCTCCTCCACAACTTGCAAAGCATTCAGCTCTGCATAGGGCTTGCTCTATGGCTTCTTGGGTCTTTCTTTTCTAACATCAGTTTTAAAATCTGATTATAAGGACAATCGGTTTAACTGTATTTTCTATGGAAAAACTTCAATTTTTCTGGCACAAGAACTAATTGTAGTTACTCATATGTCTGAGTTTACAAAGTCCCAAAGATGAGCATCTTTCTGATTATCTTTGTGGATTGCAGCATCACCCCTTAACACGCAACCAACCTCAAGTATTTGAGCACAAACAGATGTGGAAATAAATCTGTGCATTTCCCTCAACAGTCGGTATTCAGTATTCTTGTCCTAGGAAAGGCTAGTAGAAGAATTCACCTGTGTATTTGATTTCTTGTTGACTTGGGATTTGTATGTAGTACCTACTGTATGCTCATCCTTGCCTACAAATATTCTGAATGATGGTTTGAAGTCTTACTAGCTTTAAGTCCTCAGATCTCTGACATAGTCTAATTAATGAGGTTTTGTAGGTACTGCTCTCTTGTCTTTCCACAGTTCTTTGGTAAAGCCTGTGAAGTCAAGGGCCCTGTTTCATTGCTGTTCAGTCTTCTTCATATTGTAGTTTCTAAAACGGTGTTTGCATTTTCAACATGGACGTATTTTTCTCTCGTAACTTTTCCATGATTGCCCTATTCCTCTTCCAGAATTTAATGTCTCAGAAAACCCAGACTTTTTGTGAAGTGAAATTTATTTCCTTCCCAAGCTTAGAATTTGACCCAGTCCTCTTAATCTGGAATGTCTGTCCTATGCCTATCGTATGTGAATACCTTTTATCAAACTTCAGTGCTTGCTTAGATCTGCCACCTTCCCTTAGCTGCTTTCAGTAATCCTTGAAAGCCTTTTTAAACTTTGTCTTTTGACAGCCCGGTTTCCAAGACAGGGCCTTTCTTTCCCAGAGTTTCGAGTGATAAGTAAGTTTAAACCTTACCTCTCACACCCTCTTCTCTCGAGGCACCAAGATGGAAATATCCCCTTTTAGTTTGCCCCTTGTTTGTATTAAGCTGGAAGTATTTTTGAGAAAGCTAGAACAGAGATGCAGGGCCACAGCCCTTTCCACACACATTTAGATGTTGAGAGTCATCGCAGCTGATGGAGTGGGAGATCGGTGCCACCATGAACCACTATCAAAATATTCCTGCTGGCAACTTACTGGAACCTTACTCATGAGATCTGTTACCTTTGATGTCTTGCAAGAGAGGTATGAAATGGTTTCGTTGGTCACTGAGTAATGAATTATTTGCAGTGATAGGCAATGACTATCAACTGTATCTTGATCTCTGTTCTCCTCATCGTAACTCCGGGTTACTGTGTTGATCATTAAATGTCATTGCTGATCTACTGCTTTCTTAGCATGGATGTATGTTGTAACCTCGCAGCCTGTAGGTAGCTATCCGACTTCTTTAAAACTGCTCTTCTGCAGTTAATACGTTATTTCAATGAGTTAATAATTCTTCCCAGTCCTCTGAAATTCTAGAATTCATTGCCTAACCACAAATGGTCATTCTCCCATAAGTTGTGTTTGATTCTATTGTGTTGTAATAGAAAGCCAGAAGAAACAAAATATTATGCAGCTCATTTTTAACATAACTCAGATTTTTACATAAAAAGGAGCACTGTCTTTGTAGGCAGCTTTTTAAATGTTAAGGAATTTATAATTTTAATAATCTGGGATGGTAGCTTCATACATCATCTTCAATCTTTGGAAAAAAAATGTTCTCTTCAGATTATTATCTGGATAAGTAAATGTTTCTAGTAAGAAACTATTATAACAATAGTATAAATTATACTCAAATCTTGAAGGATTGTCCACTTCTTCGTCACATGCAAGTTACACTTTCGCCTCAGGGGAGTCTGCAGGCACTAGGATGAATACTTACCTCTACAGCAACCTTAGTATTCTCCTTGTTTGTAGAGGACCATCAAGGTGCCACACATTCACTTCAGATCCCTGTTTATGTCTTTGTATTTTTTTAATGTTCATTCATGATCCTGTTTTTATTAGAGTAACAAATCCTGCATAACGCCTCCCAAGCCTTCCAGAAATTTATTTTGAACTTCTTAAGGCTACCATCCGCTAGGTAATTATTATCTTGCTTGAGCGATTGCATTAATACTCACATCACTGACTTTCCCCTGATCCTACATTAAGGCACTGTCTGTTCTTACTAGTAGAGAATGCATAGATTATGAGTTTAAGATTGAATTTAGTCTCATATATTCCTTCCCTTCTTTACTGGCCTTCCTCTTTGTGCTGTATCCACCAATATTACCAATATATTTGTAAAGTGCGTGACATACTTACAGGAAAAAAAAATTGTGATAGAAGAAAAGTTTCTCTGGGTCTCAAATCATTCAAACTGTGGATCATATCTTTCAGAGATGGACAACTATCATCCCTGCTGCATGCAAGGAAGAGTGGGTTTGTGATAGGGAGTCATAGTTTTCTTGATGCTCCTAAAAACTGATTGCAACTTCATGTTAGAAAATAAATTGTTATCTTACATAATCGTTATAGGCCCATCTGTGCAGTCTTTCAAGAAAATATCTATTGTCGAAGTCTTATGGGTTGTTTCTCTAAGGACTGTGGGATTCAATCCAATGCTGATTATTCAGAACTCCTTGGTAACCATCAACTAGTTACTTGCTATGGATCCATCAACAATGTCTGCTCTTAGAGATTAAGAAAAAAGAGGCTTCACAATTTCAATGTGAACAATAAATTGAGACCATTCTGTTTTCTGATAATAAATCAGTGTTACAGAAGGAAAAGAGTAAAAATTGATTTTTTTTAATTTTTTTTTTTCTTGAGCTTGTTAACTAAATCTAGTTAGATGTTCTTCGCTCAAATACAGAAGAGCTTGTGCAACTTACTTTACAACGAAGGAGAAAGAAGTAGAGATTAAATTATAAATGGAAACAAAATAAAACAGAGGGATGGGACGAAGCCTTGTAGTTAAGACAAAATTGTCCATTCACTCTTTCAAGAAGGAGGGCTTTTTTGTAGGGATAAACGGTCCATGTTCAGTTAGACTCAAAGCTGTACCGTAACGCATATTTAAAGGAGGAACGTTGTGGTAAGTCTTAGTTAGCAGCAAAACATGTCATTTCTCTTTACTATCCCTTTAGGTTTGGAGGTTTGGGAGGGTTTTTTGCTTTTGCAACATGTAGTAATGAAATGCTGGTATCAATAAAATGTGCCATTTTACCGAAGGCAGATATGAAGCAAGCTTCCTCAAGCCGCCAGCTGAGACTTGTGAATCAGTATTTCAGCACTGACCTTTTTATGCCTCTCATTTCCATTCCAGTTCTTGAGATCTGATGATTAACCCAATGAAGTAATGTTTAATCATTTAACCTTCCTTTGCCTGTATTGTAGCAGTCACAGGAAATCTATTTCCAAACCAAAAAAACAAATCATCTTTGAAAGGGACATAGTGAGCTAAAGTATCCTGAAATGTTATAGAGAATGAATCATATTAGCTGAGAGTCGAGTCCAGTCTAGATACTTTAATTTTGGGGGAAAATGTTTTGCCTGTAAGTAGCTGAACTTTTATGTCTTTTTAATTTATTTTTTTTTTAAAGCAGTAAGTTATGAAAGTTGTTTTGCTTTTATTTCAAATGCTTAAAAAAGTAGAGAAAAGATTGTTCCCTGTGCAGGCTTTATAAGAGAAAAATTATATTGTGAAATAGGTAAAAGTTGTGAAACTGATGATTGTATTCTCTGAGAAATGAAACTTTTAAGGTCTTTTTATTATTGCAGATGTCGCAAAGATTTGACAAATGAAATTTAAGGAAGCAACCAAACAGAAGTATTTCTGAACTTGTTTTCATTAAAGTAAATGTTGAGGCTGCAAATGCATAGTTTTATTGCAACCCTGATGTGTATATTACCATGCAAATTATTCATGGCTATGATTACATTAGATCACAGAAAATAGGGGGGGAAAAACCCCTTAATTTATCTCTTTTGGCTTATTTAGAAAGTTTGAAAAAGGAAGACAAATTAGAAGTTATTGACTGAAATTTTTAGAACTTTAGCTGTGCTTTCCGTGGAGTACTTTGTAATAGACAATGAATGTAAAAAAAATTAAAGAAGAAACAATCTGAGTAATAACTTAAAAAAAAGAAATTATGAATACATAAGGTGAGAAAAATTGCCCCAACGTTGGTTTGGGTTTTTTTTGGAGACAAAAACTTGTTACACTTTTTTCAACACTTTCATCATTGGTTTTATAACAAAAATTGTATGTTTTTAGCTGGAGGGAAAAAATTAGTCTTAAGGCAGCCTTGAATTTTGCAGCAGTCTAGAAATGTGGGTGAAGGAGGCTGTTTATTTTTAAGAAATTTGATGAAAAATGGTGCACTGTGCTTACACTAAGTTAATACAGTCAATCTATATATAATTATAATAATATATTTTATTAAACCAGTTGTGCTGCAAGCATTAGTTTATAGGTCACTTGCTAGAGAGTTTGTTTCCAATTCCAGCTTGTGAAAATTAATACAACAGTGTATTAGCAATGCAGTCTAAGATAATGGGTAAATATGTTAAAATTAGAATGGAAACAACTTCCCTTGAAATATATCATGGACCTATTTGAATACTTGGATTTTAGTGTTTTATTTTAAAGATACTTTACAGTGAGATTTATGGAGCTGTGAAAAAATCTTTATTGGCTTATAAAAGTGAAAATATTGTTCTAACCCCACGAGCATTGTGAAATGGTGAACAAAATAGGAACTGAAAATATCATGGTCACATTCAGCTTTGTTGTAGAGTACAGGGGGAGACATCTTATGAAATTCCTACATAAGGCACTACTTTTTCAGTTCACCTTTTCAAAGACCCAAGTCTGTTGTTGAAAGGACAACGTTACTGTTGTGCTGTAGCACGCTTTTTCATTTTAAATTAATTTGTAGAGAAATTCTGAAGACACACTTCTACTTGGTTAAGGAAGTAGAATACCTGTTGTCTCCTTAGTGTGCTGCATTTTATTTCCTTTGTTGATAATTGTGTGATCACACTCTGCAGAAGAGTCTTGCATCCTTTTCAGTCCATGTCCTAAATCCTCAGTGGCACCGAATGTGTACATTAGTGCTGACCCGTACTAGTGATCATATATTACCTCGTTTCAGTTTTGTTTACTAACTTGGAAATAACAACGAGGGAATTTTAGCTTGAGAAGGAACTGCCCTCAATGTTGCAAGATTTTTGGACTTGGTTCACTGCTAAATTATCACGTTTTGTTGTTTATAACAATTTGTGTCAAAATGCACTCTTCACAGAAAAACATGAAAAATTTTACTTTACTTGTCATGTAGGCATGTTCTAGACCTGTTTCTACTAACAGAAGTTCAAGTGTTTGGTATCAGCCTCACTGGGAGTAGGTTTTAATCACTCATGCATACTCTATGTATCCTAAAAGTTAACTAGAAAAGTATCAGGAACCAGTTTTCAAAAAAGAGGGAATATTTCATCTATTCCATTTTGCAATAAGACATTCACGATCCGTGGTGTTACTGCTGGTGAAAGTTAGCAAATTCACCCCTTATAAAAACCCTTTAGAATATTCTATAGTCTCCTGTGGTTAAAAAAGTCCCACTGTAAGATGTAGGAAATCTCATTTCCTTGGCATTTTTCTTTAAGTTGAAGTATTTGTTTTAATTTGGGTTCTTTTTCCAGACATGAAGTATGATAAATAAAATTATTCTGATATCAATAAGAATTGTTTGGGGTTTTTTATGTGAGAATTTAACTATTTTTAAAGCACTGTAGTGGAGAAAAGTTAGTACTTGAAAAAGGGGTGTAAAAGCTAGCAAATGGCCTTATTAGGTTTTTTTGGTTGGTTTGTGTTTTGGTTTTTTTTTTTTTTAATCTGGCATAGAAAGTTATGTCTGTTCTATAGTTCAGAATTTAAATAATATGCAAGAATATTGTCAAGTAATTGTAATTTACTTGCATTGGTGTATAGTATTGAAGGTTTCAACAGAATTGTAACAAACTTAAAATTGCATAAATGTAATTTTTCTGGATTATCTTGTAGTTGCTTTAATCAATAATTAATGATATTCTAAATTCTACACTTCAATAGTGAAGTGTAGAATTTAGAATATCATTAATTATTGATTAAAGCAATTTCCTTGTGAAATTTATCTGATCGTTTTCTACAAAATGTAAATCAGTGAATATTGCATTGCTACTAGAAAATCAGCTTTTTAGTGCTTATTAAAAAAGAATTAATAATTACTTTTTAAAGTTTGCTATTACCAAAGATACTCAGCTTTCTATAACTACTGTTGCCAAGCCTGAATAGATAACACTGACCCTGTTTTTAACTTTTTGGACAGTTTTGCTTCAAAAGAATTTTATTCTCATGTAAATTCACTTCTCACATTCAAATAAACTGCCTGTGAGAATCTTTATTTTTGCTTTTTAAAATGTATACTGTGTATTTGGTAAACTTTGAGACTCATGTTTGAAAGTTATGATGACAAAATAAAAGGAGGCAGCATGTTGTTTGTAAAGAATAGCTCAAATGTTATATGGTCTGCCACCTTTGTTGCTTTTAGATTCAGCTGTATGGATTTAATGAACCTCACCAGTCTGTTGTAGAGAGTACCTGGAATTAGCTATTTTGATTAAGGTCTGAGGATATAATGGGATTATTATATTCTGTCTTTGTGTTTTGAGAAAGTACCTTTTTAACATTGTAAGTGGTATTGAAGGAATTAATTCCCTTTGCTTGTTTAAGGAATAAGGTATAAGCAGCACTGGCATTTCAAAGACATGGGGAAATGAATACTAGAAAACCTGTTTCCATAGTCGTGTGAACTTAGTGGCACTTGCAGAGTTTTGAAAAACAAAACTCAATACATGTGGGTGGTCAGATTTTCACACTGAGCATTGTGAATTTCTCTCTCTTCCCTCTAAGCCCAGACTTTCAAACTGCCCTTTTTGTTTTAAAAATTCTCCCAATTGCTAGTTAGGAAATCCCAAAGCATGGGGGATAGTGAAATCACATACATTTTGAGGTGTGTTCGGTTTGGATTTTGCCTCATTAGCACTGTTTTCTTGTTTGCAGGATTTTGCTTCCCGGGCTAAACTGGCTGTCCAGAACCTGGTGCAGAAGGTTGGGTTCTTCGGCATTTTGGCCTGCGCTTCAGTAAGTTCATTTCAGTAGCAGAGGGGTTTATAATCACAAATTGCAGATTGAATGTATTGCAATTAATGCTGTGAACTGTGACTTGGTTTTATATGAGTCCATATGGGTCCTCATGCCTTCTTTGCTATTTCTGTGTTCTCTGTGGTTCTTAGAGAAACGGGATGGTTGTGGTACTGGCAAATACAATAGCATGGAGAAACTCCAGTCCTAGATTGGTACCAAACACAGTGAATTCTGCATAAAAGCACAGCTAACAGTTACTATCCCTTCCTTCAAGTTCCCCGTTGGGCTTCTTGACACTGGTTCTCCTTGGAAGATAATGAGTTTGGAATAGTTCTATTTCCTTTTTAATCCATCAGAAAAAAATGGTGCAGCAAGGGATCCCTTTTTTCAAAAGATAAAGCAATTCACTCCGTAGTTCAGCGTGGTGTGGTGAAACCCGATAAAAACAAGTCAGTTCCCTAAAGATGCAGAAGGCTTGTCGCAGTAAGGAAGACTTACAAGAGACTGAACTAAGACATTTTTAAAATTCAGGAAGTTTCTGTGTTTCTGTTTCAGACCAGGGATGCTCCCTGCATTTGATGTAGAGGCCACGTCTTCTCTCTCTAACAGAGGCGTATGCCCGCTGCTGCTCACCGCTCTGCGTTAGTGGGTATTTGGCAGAACAGATCATGTGCCCACTGACAGTTACCCTGTTGGGACCGTCCTAGCCCAGATTATTAGCTAGCAAGATATAGGCAAGAGCTGTATTATTACCTATAGATTCTGCAGGAACCGTATTATAATTTCTTTAGGTGTTTATGTACTAGAGCTTACAGTGCTTGACATCTTCAAATCCAAAGATATACACAGACTGAAGAGTGGAAAACTACCTGTATAAACCCTGATTAGGATATCCATCCATAGTAATTCTCCTAAGTCTGCTCTGGACGTATCTTTGGGTCATTAGAAACCAGAGAGAGCGGAATGAGGAAGCAAGTTTCAGAGTCATGGCTATACAAACTACAAACTACTTGTAGTTTTTTTTTCTCTCTAAGCAAGAGGTGATACGTGCATCTCCAGTGATGCTATTTTAGTGTTTCAAGTAAGATAATACTGTTCTTTTGGAGTAGAAAAATATTGAACCATTTGAGGTTTAAATCTCTCTCTGGAAACTTAATGAAAACTGGTCGGAATGATGTGCCTTACTCTTCCATCCCACACACAAAATGTGGGATGTGATGCACAGAAATGTGATTACAGTGAAGGGGGGAAGTGTAGGTCCCCTATGATCCCATTCTTCCGGAATAACCGCAGCCATTAGCCAGCTGCTCAGCTAATGAGATATTAACTCCACACTTGCCTAGCATCTCTCTTAGTTTCCCAAGTTGTAGAGATGACAGTGCTAACTATTTGCTCAAATGCAAGTAACCTGTGTTAGCTGGGAAGAATTAATCTGATTATAGTTGCTGGCATGCAACTTCTGTTTACTAATCTGTTGAACTCCCTTAATGTTTAGAGTGGAGCTGTAGGTTACAAGCTGTTCTTTAAATCCTTCCATCCAGTAAGCTCTTAGACTGCTCCTTCACTGCCTCTGACTCATTAGTCTCTAGTCACCATCTTGTGAGACATCGCCGCACAGGCTATTCTGTCTGTCTTGTGTAATCAGAACAACAGCTCGTAGGTGGCAGGGATGAGTTACTGGAGTGGCTGGACACGGTGAAGAGCGGATAAATGGAGAACATGAGGAAGGAGTTGGTAAACAGGAGAGGGGATGTGTAAACTCGTCGTAGTTCCTGCTTAGTAATACTTAAACATTTGCTTAACTTCTTACCTACTTGCCACGCTGTTCTTCAGCGCACTCTGAGCTCCAGCTTCCTTCTGCTTATATAGGCTGCCCCGGCTTGGGGGAGGGATGAGGAGTCATGAATCCACCACAGTACGCTTGAGGATTTGTAAATGTGTTTACAGAATAACTGCAGAGTAGCAGTAAAAAGGGTGAGGTTTAATGTGGCAGGGGCACTAAAAAAAGCATAGGCATTCGAAGCTATACATTTTTGTCGCACCTGTAGGTGAGGAAGGCAGCCCGCCACGTGTGCTCCTTGCATTTGTGTGTTCCCCCACGAGCTTCAAGGGCTTCTCTTGCTTGTTGCTACTTCTCCGTATGCTAGAAGGTGTCTCCTTTACTTGCCCCCCTTATAATTGCAATCTTACTTTTGGATTTTAAACAGTATTTTAGTTGGGTGTATTTTTTATGATTAGAGAACTTGCTTGTCAAGTGGCAATGGCTGTCCCAGCTGCAGGTAGTTGTCTCTCAAGCAGTGGCTTCTAAATGCTACATAAAACCACAGTCAAATTGAATTTAAAACTTTGCAAGTTTATCCAGTGAAGTCAACTGAATTTAATGTTGTTTAGTGGCAATAAGAAAGCCATGTTATTGTCTGGAGCTTATTTGCTACGTAAAGGCAGCTCTGGGGAAGGAACAAAGCAAGAATTAGCCCTGGAAGATCCTTGCTGTGACTTGTGAGAATTTGCCCTCCTGTCTTCGTGGGCTTTTTTGGCAACCCTTAGTACTGCATATGTACGTTTTTTCAAAAACAAAGAAAGAGAAAACCTCGCTGGCCTGCTAATATACCCTGATGTGGACTTGTTGAGTAACTTTTTTCTGCGATACGTTTAATGTATTGATGATATCCACAGTTACCCCTACCTAAAGCATGTTGCTCCCTCCATGGTGATAGTAATGCAGTAATTAGAATGTACTGTGAACTTACAAAAAAACCTCCAACCAACAAAGAACATACTTGAGACCTAGAGCAGACTTGGCTCAGAAGAGCAAAATTATCTGGCTGTGGTATAAGTAAATAATTTACTAGCCTCCTATGCCTAAGACAGCTGTCAGAGGTAAAGAATCATTTTGGTTGAAGTGGAGCATGTTTAGAGACCGTTTCGGGGCATGATTAGAGACCGTTTCAGATTTCTTCCTATGCAGGTGGTGTTGTGGGTGCTCATAAATTTGAATTGCTAGTCTATAACAGCTAAGCATAACCCTCACAAGCTTTCTCACAGATTTCAGATTTCCATTCTGTCAGTTGCAAAGTTACTATCTTTAATGGTCTTTAACAATCTACACTGTTTGTTTGTTTGTGTAACAAACCAACACAAATACTGCAGGATATTAGCCCAGTAATACACTGCTACTGTGAATTACACATACCCCATGCGTTCACTCAGACAGTCTGCCCTTGTACTGCATGTGAAGTGTGAAAGGTTAGAATTTGGATACTTTCTTGGTTTAATTTCAAAAATATTTTACAGATAGTATCACAATACCAAATGTCAAGCCAACAGTTTAACAATAAAAAAAATATTTTAATTTTAAATGAAATGCATATGCTTAATAAAATCTAATCAGTGTTTTTAAACTGGATACATATGACTATAAATGCCAGTTTTTAAATGTACTTTCTCAGATGGAAGTCACTGGGGATCATTTTGAACACTAGCTTCCAAGAGTGATGTGCTTGTCAGTGAGAAAATTTGATAAATCACTCAAAATGGCTTTGCTGTGGTTTCTGTGCATTTCATATGGAAGACTTTTTGTTAGCTTTTTTAAAATCCATGGGTAAGGAGGGACCATGAGAATGGAATTGTCTGGGACATTGTCTAGCTTAATCCCAGAGACTTAAGTTATGTGGTGCGACATTAGCATTTTTGTAAGTATTAAGACACAAGAGTTTTGGATCAAGTTGAATAAGGGGAAAATGTTCATTTTTCAAAGTTCCAAAGTCTGTCGTGTTCCTGTTCGTCTAAGTGCGTGCTGCAATTCATGAACTTCTCTCCCTTGCACTTCATAGATTCCAAACCCTCTGTTTGACCTGGCCGGGATAACATGTGGACACTTTCTGGTTCCCTTCTGGACCTTCTTTGGTGCAACCTTGATTGGGAAAGCAGTAATTAAAATGCACATCCAGGCAAGTACTACACCTCCCTTAAGGCTCTGGGGTGAAGACTTTTTTTTTTTTTTTTTTAACTGTTACACTGTGTTACTTCATAATGAATTCTGGAGTCTCCCTTCCTGACCTGAAGTAATAGAAATTAATTTGCTGCAAAGGATTTACAATAAAGGATCTGCTAGGCTTCTTATGTTCAAAACATAGGCAAGTGAATAATTTATAGCTACAAACTAATGAGCTCGCTGCCTATACCACTCAGGAAATTGGTGGTTAGCCAAGTTATTTACCTACGGTTTTTACCAGACTGAAAGGACTTCGTACTCATAATGAACTTGCCTTTTTGGTAACAAATACTCATTTCAAAGAGCACTGCAACTAGCCTTTACCAGTTGAGCGGCATTTTTAAATGCTGCCTTTTATCTCAGTTGAGTGTGTAGAGAAAACCCCACTCCTTTCAGGCCCTGCAGAAAGCAGTCTGAGGGTATGTCTCTGGGCAGATTGTCCATATCTTTCAAGCACGGTTAGCGATTTTTGGTGTCCTCAGTCTGTATTATTCTGAAATAGTCTGATATCAGAGCATGTCCAGTTTTTCTTGCGGACTCAGAGCCTTACTGCATGTTCTGAATTTGGCAATCAGAATCTCCAGTTGCTTTCCGAAATTTTGAGTCTCGCTTTTAAAACGCATCACCATCTTGTCCAATGAAAGATGAAGTATTGATTCCCAGGCGATTCTTTACTGGTGGCAGTGTGGTTAGTGCTATGTCGTGAACTGCATCGCTCTGTTTGTAATGATTAGAACCAATGTTTTCAGCTGGGGCTTTTTTAAGCATCTCCATAGGACTGGTGCAGTGCCTGTAGCTGTGTTGCTTGGAAATCTTTGCTGTCACTACATTAAAATAGCAGAAGCTATTAGTAGTATAAGATTACTCGATTAGTACCCTCATCAAGCTGCTTAAACATCTTTCTTTCGCCCTGCACGGAAGATTTCAATCTTCAACTCTTTTTTTTCCTTCCCGTCTTTTTGTAAATGGTTATTTTACTTTGCCCGGTCCTTAAACAGAAAATAATAAATAGGTCTGAAAATTCTTTCATTTGCTGTGATAGAACAACTTCTTCTCCACACTTATTTTTGTATTATCTGAAATTTTCTGCTTTCAAATCTGGGTACTGTTAGAATTTGTTGTGGCAACATAGAAAAGTAAAATAGTATTTGTGTAATATTCCTTTTATTATTTTATTTGTCTTGTTTAGCTAGCAGAATGTTTGCTATGTAATTTATAGTGCTCCACACTCAGCTCAAATGTAAGTGAAAAAATATTTCCCAGTGTCTTGTACAGTTGGTAAATCATCTTATTTTGTAATATGTTTAGCTATTAGAATTCTCTCTTCTGCGACGCTTGATTTCAAGCGTACTGTTGTGCAGTAGCCTTGATTTTTGTAGTGATCTTGCTGCAATTTGTAATTTAGGAAATGTAAGTGTCATGGAAAAGGCTTTTAATGAAATCTTGCTCTAGACAGGAAGCGAGTGACTCTGGTACAGTGGCCGTCCTGGAGCTGCTTTTCACTGGCCTCTTCCTCTGGACCACAAAATCATTTTGTGTAGTTCTAGTCACATCCCTTATTTCCAGACTAGCGAATGCAGTTCTCATTAGATCGTGTTTAAATTGATTTAAGGAGACTGTGGGAACTGTTTGTGTGTGTATACGCAGCTACACACAGTCTTGCTCACTCTTTGCAAATTAACAAGCTGTCAAATATGACAAAAGTGGAATTAGCAAAAGCTATTTTAAAAAAATTTTAACTTGTGTTAGAAGAGAAGGGAGCGGTAAAATCGTGGACATTTGGATTTTCTGCAAAATAAGCCATGTGTTACAGAAGTTTCTTTTATTGAAATTACTCTGTTCAAATAAGACTGTTGCATTAGAGACCGTGACAATCTAAGTTTTTTTAACAGACAGGTACCCAATGGCTCTTCCTTTGTTCTTCACTAAGTATTTTTTGTTATGCTTCTGTCTGAAGCACATGAACTGGGGGACTAGAAGATATATTATTTTTCATTTCTGTGATCTTTAAGTACAAGTGTTTGTGTAAGGGGATGTGAATTTTTCTGCATAGCGATGACTGTTTTTCCATTAAAACATTGTTGACGGAGTAAAGTGACCTTGAGCTTCTGGGAATTTAGGTTTGGGGAGGATGCGAACGGTTAGTAACATAGGCTACAAAAACATTGCAAGAAATGAAATCTGTGAGGAAATAGAGTAATAAAGTAAACAGCTTTTCTCTCTCCTGCCTCTTTTTGAAGAGTATTGAAAAATAAAGATCTTGAAAGAAAAGAGAGGGGAAAACTATGTGCGAGTGCTGGAGAAGCTGTCTGGTTGGAAAGGAACATAAATTGTCATACCCCATTGTCCCTGCTTCCCTTTTGATCAAATGTTTCTCTAACTGATGTTTTCCTTCCTACAGAAACTTTTCGTTATTGTAACATTCAGCAAACATATAGTGGAGCAGATGGTGTCCCTAATCGGGTGAGTAATTCTTTAACACAGTAATACCTTCACTCATTAAGTGGAAAAATACTGGAGGAGTCAAATTAGATGTGCTGAAAATTGTGTTTTGCTTCAAAGTGCAAGCTTTGGCCACCACATAATTTAGGTCTTATTTGCAACTTCATTCCTCACCTCAAGGGCTTCAAGTACTCCAAGAAACATAATAGCACTGAAGGTCAGATGGCCTGAGTGTATAGTACCGACGGTTAACTTTCACCCAGAAATATGATACAGCTCTTCCAATTATAGATCGCTACGCTTTCAGCTGCAAATAGGCTGGTTTTTTAATGGACTTTCTTCAGTGTTGGTAGTGTGATCCTATGACAAAAAATAAAAGCACTGTTGTGATTTATGCATTGTCCCAAGATGACAGTAAACCCCTTCCATAATTTGAACTACCTTATACATTTAAAATCTCAGATGTCTCAAAATGTCAGAATGAGAAATAAGTGAAAATCTCAGTTTTAAACAAGAAAACTAAGCAAAAATCCAGCTAACAGTTGGGGGATGGGGGGAAGACAATTAAAACAACATACTTTCATGTTGCCTCAGTGGGTTTGAATGAAGATTGGACACTGATGAAGTGTTAGATTTTTGCCTCATATCTACCTGTTCAGTCATGAAATTCTGTGTAATTTTAAAATCTATTGTTGATGTTAACATTTCCTGCCTGGTAATCCAGCAAATAACATTGCAACAGTGCTTCTCTAACCATGCAGAAGTTTCATAAACTGCTTGAATGCAAACGAAGTATGCAACTTAATTAATTTAAATGTAGGCAACTAGATAAATCATACGGATTTCATCAAAAATTCGTGCTTAATTGTTCAAAGGAACAATTGTGTTCTTGGGGGGGAAGCTACTGCCTGTTTTCAGTACACTGATCAGATTAATGTCAGGGGTGCAGGTTTAAAGTTTTAAATGTGAATCTCTAACATTTAAATAGAAAGTCTTATTGTTGTGGGGTGGGCTTTTTTTGTTTGGTTTGTCTTGTGGTTTTTTTTTTAAACTAGATGCCTAATATGGATCCATAAAATAAATTCTAAGGTGTTTCTACTTTTCCAAGGTCTTTCACTTGTTATATGGGGCAAACTGATTGACACTTTGCTATCCAAACTGTAATAAGTATTTTCACATAAAATCCAAAAAGCCACACTTCTCAAGAACAGTTTCACGGGAGGAATGTCTGGAAATAATTCCTTTTAAAATATGTAAACTTGACATAGTAATGCTATACAAAGAAAAAGGAGCATCAGAAGAAACATTCTAGGGCACTTCACTAATGAAACAAATCCTGACTTTATTACTTCCTGATCTTCTGATTGGGTGTCTGGTTTGTAACAAACTTCAAAATTAATTTGTTGCTTTGAACACTATTTAAAAAAAAAAAAAAAGAGAGGAATGTGGCTACTTTTAACCATCAATAGTTAGCTTTTCTTAGTATCAATCATACTAGCCAATCTATTACTAAATTTTGATCTGCTCTGCTACTAGGTCAGGTATATTTCCAAAGATTTACTCTCTTGCAAATCTTTGAGCCACAGCTAGTAGTTTTTTCCTACTTCATCTGTCTTGGAGATAATTTTGCATCGAATTACTTCGAATGCATTCACAAGACCTCTGCTGGATTCAGATTTTATTAGATGGTTGATGTCAGAGTTAAAAAATGTTCTCGGGAGACAGTAAGATTTTTGGAATGTCCCGGTATCCTTGACTTTTCTCAAGCTGTCTGCTAGCATTACCTCATCAATTTCTTTTAGAGTGGAGTATAAAACATGTTGAACAATAGCTTGTATTAAATCCCTTATTATTAAATTAAACTATATAGTTCTATTTAATGGTCAGTAACTTGATTTTAATCAAATTCTATCCAACAAATGGCTTAAGACTTTTTTTTTGTCTGGGATATTGCTCTTACACAATAGGAAATGTCTAAGCACAATACTTTAAAACATTGAACATATTAATATACAGGATAACTAAAATCTAGACGGAAGATTAAGTTAGGAGATAAAGTCTGAGAGTATTTGATTTTATAAGCCAGAGGGAATTTCTCGATAACTACATGAGTCTTAGTCAAAAAGCAAAAATTATTCACCTGCAGACCTTGCCCATAGCTCAATAGTTGTTTACTTCTGTTACTGGATGCTGCTGGCATTGCACACTAAGCCTGCCATAACCAGGCTTTTTTAATATAATTTAGGGTAATTTGATTTTACAGTTTTGTCTGGGTCTCCTTTATAAAAGGATCATAAAATACTCCTCAGATTGATTAAATAAGGAAAGAAAAGGAAAAGAAAATGTGGCAGGAAACTAAGAAGCTGTTTACAAAAAATTTTTGAAAACATTGGTGGTAGCTAGTGTACAAAAAACAAGGTAAGAAGGACGGGTGGTGGCAGCAGCAAGGCAAATGGCAGCCGCGCTGCAGCAAGCCTTGTTAGAAGGGACAAGACGACGTGGATGGATTTAAGAAACTGAAGTTAGCATGAGTTTGGAAATCAAAGCTGAAGAGGATTACAAAGATACTGGTAGCTCATACGGGGCTGGTAATTATCGACCTGTTCTACCAGTTAATAGTTTAAAGTTGTATTGTTGCTGTCTAAACTGCTAGAAGAGGATAATGTTTTCTCTCAGGTTGTATTACATTCATAAGCTTTTGTGAGGAAAGGTGGTGTGTAAGAGTTTTGCCTTGTATTCTGTCACTTAAAGAAGAGTTCAACTTACTGATCATCCATGTAAAATACTTTGATGCTGGTTTTAGGCCAAACCTAGCCCACTTAAAATGTTTAATTATCATGTGTGTTGTGGGTTTTCTTTTGGCTCTTAAATCTTTCCGTTTAATTTTTTTTACCTACAGCTGCAGGATTGTTTATGAAGTCACACTAAGCATATTGCTTTTAAGCATGATGATATTTTCTTTGAAGTGGCAGTTTCAAATGTGGATTAAGAATTCCCAGAAAACTACTAAAAGAAGTAGTTCTCAAAGCACACACAATCCACAAACTGTCTGCCATCAATTCTGGGTAAATGTTCAGAAAGAAAAAAATCTAATTTTTTTTTTTTTTTTAATTCAGCATGCTCTGTTCATATTTTGTGAAAATGAGCTAATAACTTTAGAACTTCAATAGACATCTAAGAAAATCAGAAACATGTTTTATATAGCGTTAGACAGCTCCTGGCCTTCACCTCAGAATCACCTGAACTTCAGTGGCAAGTGGTACAGCTGCATCCCTTTTGGACAAATCCCACCCTTCGTCGGGCAGAGAGATTCCCTCTGACTGTGGTTAAGTTAATGATAAACTCACGTAGGCTGCAGAATGTCTTAATTACAGAGGCTGTGATAGTTACTCAGAGGGGAGGCATGACCACTGAGAAGTGCTCATGTGATACACCAGGTATGCTGTCGTCTCAGCTAAAGGAGTGAACTACTGCCTGTAGCAAATCATGCCTTGCTGATTTTAAGAGAAGTAGAGACTAATCTATTCAATTAATGAACTGAGTCAATAAGCTAATCTGAAGTTTAAGTAGAAGCCAGTGAAATGCATGTAAAAAAAAAACATTGCATACTTCCACAGATTTTTAGAAGTTAATTTGTTAGTGCCATGTTCTGTGGGTGGGATGTGTTAACAGTGTGAAGTGTAACTCAACAAACTCAGACTTGAAAATCTACCCCAAAATATCAGTGCTTCTGAAGGGTTTCTTAACCTGGTAGTTTCTGTGGAACAAATTTTCATGCTTACCAGCCGTGCAGGCCAGTTTGAATAATTGCACGTCTTAAAGGAAAAACAGTTTTTGGTAACAGGTACTTGAACCATTGCCTTGACAAACCAGTTTGCTGCTATTTATTGTGCCATAATTCTTTGCTTCACAACTTAATCTCAGTTGACTCTTGTAAGGAGCGTGATGTTCCTTTCACGAAAAAAGTACAAATGAATTCATGGTGACTGATGTAACTGGAAACTTTGTTTAAAGATTGTATAATTTTTTTCAAAAATAATTTACAATACAGGCTTAGGTTACTTCTTTAGAATATAGTGATACAGGGATAGAAGGGGCTGCACCAGAAATCAGTTGTCCTGGGGTGGGAAGAGCTCTTTTTTATCTTTTTTGTTTGTTTGTTTGTTTTTTTGATTCGCATTGTGCCAAGCGATTGCCTGGGGTTTTGGGGGCCTTCAGCAGGGTATGGTGGCACAGCGTGGCCTCTGCCAGCTCATCTCCACTGCTTCCTATCGCTCTGCTCTGGGCAGAGCAGCATCGAAGGAGCGAGCCTCAATCTGCCAACCACACCTTCTCACTTGGTGGACCTTTGTATGCCAGACAGTCCATATCTTGTTGAACTGGCATCCTCATTAAAGGATATTTTGAAAAAACAGGCTCCAATCAATATTTAAATTGAAACCTGTGTAATAGAATTCAACTGAAAATAACCTGAAGTGGCTGAGAACATGGATAACTGGGCAGTGACTTCAAAATCTCCTGAGAGAAATGCTTCTGGAATGTTATACCAATACACCTGACATTTCTTGGTACAATAAATCAATGGCTCTCCTCCCACAAGTATATCAGAAACCTGTGGGACTGTGCCCTCATAAGACACCCTGTACACAATAGATCAGCTCTGCACAAAACAGGCTTTAGCGTCTTGAAAGGGACACAGATGTGGATGAAATTTGAGTAGCTTTGGTGTTGAAAACCTTCCAGTGGATCACAACAGAATTATAAAAGTTTATTTGCAAAAGGCTTGTGGGATTTAACTCCGAACAGGCAAGCTTTTTTTTTTTCTAGATTGTGTACAAAAATATATCTTAAAAATACAAATAGAAGTTTCCTTGCAAAGGGCAATGTTGAGCAGAGTTAAGACCCAGCAGTTCAGAGATGTTGCAATTCCTATTTCTGAAAGCATTGATTTTAACATAACAGAATGTCCCAAGAAAAAAACCCGTTTCGCAGACAGCTTGGTTAATGTGGGTATTGGAGCGTAGCTCCAGGTATAAATGACGTCAAACGTGTAACAATTTTAGCTTAGTAATCTTCAAATAAGATATTTTCTTTCCTCATCTTGTAAAGCAAGTGAATCTGCCAAGTAGTCTTTTAACCCCGAAATGTTTCTGTTGATCCTGACCATAAACCAGATTTATTTTCTGCAATTTTTAGACCACTGAACAGAGATAACATCTAAGTTTCACCAAAGGCTCTGAGCCCGAAGTGGCGGTGATGGAAGCTGAAGGCTGTGGTTACTCCCTCGGTGATTTGGGAGCCCAGGTTTTGCTCTGAGCCAGGGTCCAGGTTTGCTGCAGCATCGTCTGAGGGCTGAGTCAGAGATCCACTGAGTCACTGTGCAGGGTCCTGGTATTGGCGGAGCTGGGGGGAAATGGATGGTTTAAATACTGTGAGAATCTTTATCAGCACAGGAAATGACAGCTCATTAAAATACTAACCGTTAAGCCTGTTTAGATCACTGTCTGGAAAAAAATTAACCATTGAAGGTTCAGATAACTTGCAGGAAGAAAGGTGCTCTGTTTAGATGGTGAACCCGGTACACGAATTAATCAGCTTTGCTAATTGTCCAGTGGCATAAAAATATTTCCGTTGGAATCTGTTTTTCAATGGTTTATAAAATGTCTAACTCTCAAAGAAGTTGATACTGTGCTGGAGCAAAACTTCCAGTTTCTTTTAAGGGAGGAATGGCTAAAATAACCAAATATGGAGCCTCTTGCTAAATGCCTTACTGCTTTTGAGCTGCAGGATGGATTTTTCTTGCATTCTTACAGGGGAATGGAGAAATGTGAATCTAATATAAACTCTGTGTGGGAGGAGCGGGTGTTGGGTGTGATGATTTAATGAAGTTTTGCATAGTTGTTTGGAAGGTGAAAGCCTTTGCTTTGGCCCTTTGGCCTAGCTGTCAATAGCTAGTCTGATTTAAATAAATTATTTTAAAAAAGAGTTGGAGGTACTGGGAGCGAAGACTCCATCCCAGCACACCCCCTCCTTCGTTTGTCACATTCTTCAGTGCCACTTAACTCCCTTTTTTGTAGAAGGAGATAATCTCTGGCCTTGGGCCATGCTTGCTGCAGGACGGCCGGGCTGAGATACCGAGTGTGTGCAGGGTTTGTGCTGACAAAACGCACAGTGATATTTTCCTCTTAGTTTGGTTTTCTGTTGTTTCAAAATTTCTTTTGCTGTTGTCTTCATTTGGCATGGTAGTGCTGGCATTTCCTAAAAGGATGTTTTTATCTATAGCTGGACTAGCCCAAATAGCTGAATCTGAGCAAAACGTGTACGACGCTGTTTGTCCCCAGACTCTGAGAGGGTCCGGACGAGGACAAAGCGTGCGTGCCAGAGAGTCTGACAAAATCAGTCCCCCTGTTAACAGTTAAACGGTTTTTCCAAATTAACAGCTGTGGATATTAGAGAGATCATCCGTAAAATGGGGTTGTGACTCAATATTGCATCACCTTTCCAAGCAGGGCTTCGGTGTGTTTCAGCCTGGGAGCCTGGCGCCTTGTTTGCACCACCTATTCAATTACTGTGGTTCTCATTTCCCTTCAGATTATCATTTCCATGATAAAATAGACTTCCATGTTTTTAAACCTGCGGTGCTTAATGTTTCTTGATCATCGCAACTGGAGGACTGATTCCAGTTGTTCATACGAGCTGCTGAATAGGGTATAAAATTCAGAACTGAATGCCACTGAAGTTCTTATTTACATTTTTAATTTCCATCAGAATAAATGGAGTTTAAGGACTGCTTGGAGTTAATCAGCTGCTTAATCATCACTTGCTGTTGGAGGCCTCTTACAAATGAAAAAGTTTCATTAGCAGTAAAAACCCCACTGTATTAATGTTCCTAAACCATGGGTCTAAAATGGCAACTTCAGTGTTTCTTGAAAATACTTGCTAATTCTAACATTTCTCTCTGGAAGAGTAGGTGAATACGCACATGTGCAGAGGCTTTTATAAGATGGGAGCTTTATATCCAAAATCGTGGACTGATAGATTTTTTTTTTTGTGTGTGTGAAGTGTTTGCACAATGATACTAAAAGGCAGCATTTGATAGAGAACTGTACTTCAGCATTTAGCACAGCTTGTAATTATCTGAGCGTTCACAAACTCTAAAAGCATAGGTTACGAAATGTCGATAACTCAGGAGTAACCTATACCCTTAAAAGATCTTGTAAGATGAAAAATATGCCTTTCAAAACTGCAAATATAATTATTAAATGGTTTTAAAGAAGTATTTTTAATATTAGTCAATACTCTAGTGAGCTGCATTTTTACTAACTTTCTATTTTTTGTTAAACTGGCATAGGGAAAATACCTCTTCCCCACCCCTTGGTTTGGCACTTCATCCACGTGCGTTTGAGAAAACTCCTTCCTGTAGTTCCAAAGATGCTGTTAAAAAGATAAGTTTCCCAAAAATCTTTCCTACCTCTTCATGACTAGTGACATGCATTTGAGGTTCAGCTGTTGACAGGCATTATTTGAAAAGCAAATGAATAAATTGTACAGTGTATTTTAATAAACACAGTTTTGCTGTAACTGGAATAGAAGTTGTAGGAGTCATTGTCAGAATCTGTACATAGTTGGTGTAATTTTTTAGCTGATCCTAGAACAACTTTGCTGAATCTCTGTAGTGTGGTGCTTCAAATAGATGTGAAGTTTTGTTTTATTTGTTGGAAAAAAAGCTATGTAATTTTTCATTTGCATAGAAATCATAGCTCTTAATTTAAAAAAAAAAAAGAAAATCAAAGATACATCTGTTTAATTACAAATACCAGGAAATACTTCTGAAAACAAGCTTCAACAGTGTTTTGTTCAGTGAAGCAAAATTCTTAATGGGTGTTTATGTTGTAGTATTAGAATGCAAGTAATGTTTTTTACTGAAATGTTATGATTTTAATGAATTTGGGCTATACCAAAGGCTAGTACAATTTTTTGGAAGTCTGTTTTTAATTTCAATTCCTTATGAAACATTCAATTTTAGCAGAGAATCAGAATGAGTTAAAAAAAAAATTGGTGTTTAATGTTAAGTGTTTCTAAAATGTCTTCTGAATCAAAATTTCTTCAGAGTTTTTTTTTCCTAAAAAAAAAAAAAAAGGCATTTTTTTCTGAATCTTATGGTAAAACTGTAGCTAGTCACTTTGTTTTTCAAGTAAATTTTGGTGAAAGGACAGAATACACAAGAACAGCATCTCTCTTCCTAGGAGTGCATGCCTGTTGCTGATTAACTGCAAAATTGATTAATAACAATGATAGCAACTAGTGAAATGTATTTCATTGCTTATTTTTACACACAACTTCTCGTGAATGGGGTTTTTGTGGTTCTGGTTTTTTATTTTTTATTTTTTTTTAATTGAAGTCTTTAAGCAGCTCACTAAGACCTACATTCTAAGCCTTTAAGAAGGGACAGCAGGTTGTGTGTTTGGGGGTTTTTTGTGTGTTTTGTTTTGGCAGATAGAGACTACAAAGTGTGGATGAGCTACGTTCTGTTGTGCACTAAGGTCCTTTTATTTTCTTACCCTTTCCTACTCTGTATTTGAAAGACAACAGGCTTGATTCTCAAAGGAAAATGCAAGGAATTGGTTTTAGATTATTCTACAAACAGGGTTATCTTCCAGCATCTTCCCTCCCTAAGTCGGATGTGTAAATACACTTGTGGTTTGCATGTCGACTCCTGAAACTGCAGCAGTCTTTTGAAGGTGTATCTTCGAGTCACTGCTAAGTGGCGCAGAATTATGATGCAAATCTGCTCCTTCTGCCTGTGTGCCTGCCTCTGAGTGTAATCCCTGAAAATTTATACTGAAGTCTTCCCCCTCCTCCTTTGGTAAGAACAGGGTTAGGGAGTTGAACTTCACTAGGTTTGTGGGGGGATACCAATCACTTGTTTGTAATGAAATAAAATGAAAACTGGTTTTTAAGACTTTCAGATCTAAGATTATGCCTACGCTTTGGATATTAAGTGACATATGAGTTAGCTGGTTGATTAAATGATTGAATTTTGTCGAAAGAGTGCAAGTAACTGATACTGTCCCGCTGAAATGGGATTTCAAGAACTTTATTCCCAGTACTGTGGATTCATGATTTTCTAGATGAATGTGCAAAATATTGCAGACTTTTAGAAGCCTTGCATTCAGGATCTTAGAGTTCTTCAAAATAGCTTTAATAAAATGAGTGTTGTGTACTTAATTCTTAGTCATGCTCACAAAAAAAAAAGCTGAATACTTTTAGTGAAAAAAATTTTGAAATACAGTGTTGATGCACCAGGATCTCTTCAAGCCATCTGAACTTGGTTTTCATGTCTTTGTTCTGTTATTTAATGCTAATTGGGCACTGACTTAGTTCAGTTTTCAGAAAAAAAATTGAGGTATTTGAACAACGATTCTGTTAATCATTCATCTCTCATCATTTAAATATTCCTCATTTCATAATCATGCAGAAGTTTAAAAGTAAACTATTACCCTTCAGTAGCTTTACCGGGCTTCCAAGTGTCATTCGAAAAAGAAAAGAAACCTCAAAATGTAACTCATTTTTTAAAACTGTGACTCGTACTGATCGGCGAGTCATTAGGAGCATTTTTACCACGAACAGTCAGCTTCGTAAGGGACGGTTCTGAAAAACTGGAAATCATTTGTAAAAGTTGACATACTCTTGTGTAAAATGTGTAATAGACGTGCTTTAGTCTCTGCTCTTTTTTTTTTTTTCCCCCTGAAATTTTACCAGTCTAGGCACAGAATTTACTCACCCATTTGTATCATTGTGACGGTGAATCATGAGGGAAGCAATCTTTTTCTTGTAAATATGTTCAAAAAAATTATTTGCCCCTGGCTATTGAAGGAAATAGATTTAGTGGAGGAGAGTGAGCTACTTCATTTCTTCAGTCTGTGCATTTTCATAAATTCTTAAGATTAGAAAGCTGTTATTTTTTAATTGGGCTTTAGCCTGGAAAAGGGAATATTGTGTCAAATCAGGAGACTGAGGAAAATAATTTGAGAGACCTAGCCCTCCCGCAGTCATTTGGAGAGGAGATGATCAGTTTGTAAAACTGCCCATGTGTATCTTGGTGTCTGAAGTGTGTTTTACTAAATCCTCCCTGAAGTAGTAAAGAATCAAAACTGAAGTGTTGAAATTTAGGTGACTTTTGTAATGTAGAAGAGTGTATTATTTCTTTAGAATTGAAAAAAAAAAATTAAGATCTTAGCTCTCTTTGAAGTTAAAATGGCACTTGTCAGTAATGGGAACTCTCCCGTGGCTGGGGTTAGGAGTGTTGGTGCGCATATAGGGATGAAACCTTGGGAGCCTTCGGATTGTGTGTGTGTTCTCACCACACCAGCTGAGCTAGTGTTGTGGCTAGTGGTAATTTCTTCTGTATAGTATTTAAGTTTGGTTTTTTTTTTTTAAAGTATCGTGACAATTATTAAGGCTCTTTGGACCTCCTGCTAAATAGCATGGTGTATAGATATAAAGAAAAAAATTACCTAGGTTGTTTTTGATTAAAGTCTGGACAGGCTGTGGTATTTGCAGAATGGAAGTTGGGGGCTGCTGTGAGTCTGTCCAGCGCCAACACCTTTACGCCGTAGAGGTTGGAGAGGGTTCTTAGTTCCAAAAACGTATCCGTGATCTTTGTAACGTTAATGTCAGAACAAGGTGTTCAGTTATGTATTGTAGCTTTTGTGCAAGTCATCTGCCATAAACCATGGCATGATTCAGAACAGGGTTCATAGTTCCTTCTTTGTTCCTTTGTTAATCACTGACTTGTGGGAGGCGCCTGCAGAATTTGCTAATGCATTCTTTTTGGGTAAGGATGACGCACAGATTGTCCTAATAAGGACTTAGTTTGAGAAAGGGGCCGTCTTCTTTGAGAAGATAGGGGCAAGTCATAGGGCGAGCAGTTTCTTTTTTAACTGAGGGATGACACAAGCACAAGTCATTTCCTTATTAATCGGTTCAAACCAGTTCTTACAGGAACTGCTGGTGATAAATGTGGGACTTCTGAGAAGTCATTCATTTGATTCTCAGCACTGCACCAGTGCAGAGCCTCAGCTGGCTTCTCCCTGGCTTTAAGGAAATGCTCTAGCTCGCAGCTTCTTTCTGTGTTACCAGCAGTGTATTGTCACTGGTTTGCTCTGCAATATTTTTCTTTTTAAGCACTTTTTGAGGATCTGGGGAAATATGGCCCTTTCAGAAGTATCAGATAAAAAGACGAAATACACTTTATTTCGTGGTTATGTTTTCTCAAGTAGCAATGTCCTTCTGAGCTGTAGCTCACTCTGAACTTTGTTCTGTTTGGGTCAAAGTGGTAAGTTTTAAAAAAAAAAATGTTTTTGTTTTTGTTTTTTTTTTCCTCCCTTATTTTGTCTTGTTCTCTGGGATGAACTTTGCATCAGTGCTATTCCAAGTATAGGTCCTTCTCTTCAGAAGCCATTTCAAGAGTATTTGGAAGCTCAGAGGATAAAACTTCACCACAAATCAGACAGTGGCGTGCCCCAGGTAAGAACCTCTCTGCCTCCCCTCCACCTACCCCCCCGCAATTAATTTTTCCCTTCTCTAGCTGTCTTCTGACTTGTCAGGTTTACCAGTATAACTCTTGATTTTGTTTTTCAAAGATTTGCAGTGGCCTAGGGAATAGATAAAAATCTCATTTTAAAAGCAACCTGGGAATTAAAAATAATACTGTAATTGTATGCAACTGGACTTAAAACTCTTGGAGAATAAAGAAAACAATAAATTAAGGCCAATAGCACACCTATTTTGAAAGAGAACTTTAAGCAGAAAAAAGTTGCATTTACATGTGAAATGGTAACAAACGGTGTGCAGCATCAATACTTCAGAAGCCAGTAAGATCTGTGGCTTAATGGCCAATAACAGAAATAAAATCCCCGAGCCTTTTGTGTTCGAACAGAAAAGAAAAATACGGTGTTTAGACTCAGTACAAAGGGGCAGAAGTGTCCTTTCATACAAAAAAATAGTATTTTAAAAACATCCTGAATTTTTAGTGGGGATAGAACAACTTTGAGATGAAATTCCTTAGGATGCTATGGCATTTTTAGATAAAATCCATTAATCTTACTCCCATTTCACATGTAATACTTGTAGCTCTTACAAATGTTTCTTTGCCCATTTCTTACCACAAAAGAGACTAAATTAGGGAGGAGCAGGCTGGAATAACTAAATATGCAGATTCCTTTTATGCACATTGAAGTAATTTTTGTGCAGTGCATTGCTGCCCTCCTTTGACAAAAAAATACAAGTTAAGAGTAGCCATGGAAAACGCTCCAAGTGGGACTGCCGAGGTCATCGCATTAACTTCTACTGACACCAGAAGAATCGGATACTAATTGGAAGATAACACAGTATATGCAGTGTAGGGAAAAAACATTGTTAACCAATGACCTTATTGTTTTCTTTGCAATGAACATGACAGGGAATGACAGTCAGGGTTGCTAATTCTGAACTCTGTGAATTGTTAGCAAAGACGAAACAATACTAGGAATAATAAATCACTTCACTAGCACACTAGTAATGATCAAGGATTCATCATCTGCCCTGCAGTGTATTTGGCAAGTCCTCCTGCATTGTCTTTCAAGGGACTAAAGTCAGCTTTACAGTGGGACCTGCAGGAATCCTGTCGGCTTGCACTTGGTTCCTGTTTTTAATTTGATAAATTAGATAATAAAAAAAAAATGGTTAGGCTCTTCCCTTTCACCCAGAAAATGGAGACTTCTCCATTGTGCTGTCCACTAATCTTCATTTTCCTCCTTCTTCTGTTTTGTCTCTTCAGGGGGAAAACTGGCTATCCTGGATGTTTGAAAAATTGGTGATTGTCATGGTTTGTTATTTTATCTTATCTATAATCAACTCCATGGCCCAGAGCTATGCCAAACGACTGCAACAGAAGATGTACTCTGAAGAAAAAACCAAATGAGCTTGGGAAGAAACCCTTGGAATGGGTTTTAGCAGACACAAAAAATGACACATCTTTCCATATGTTTAAAAATCAGCATTATTCAAAAATGGGGGAAAACTTTTTAACATCAATTTTCAACTATAACAAGTTTTGATTTAATTTTGAAAGTAATTTGGATATTAGAGCAGACGTTTCATTGACAAACTTATAAATGTTAAGGTAAGGTATAAATGCTTTACAAGTCTGAGTTGTATGATACAGGATGGACAATGTGATGTTAAATGGTGTTTAACACAAGTGTCGTCCATCCAAATTACTTCCAAAACTGATGATTTAATACTCTCCACTTCCTGATTTAACTTCAGACTGACCTAAGGGTAACCTTTTATTTTGAAGGGTGGCTGGTTTGCTTTTTCCATAACTTTCAAGACCATCAAAATGTACATAAATGAATACCGATTGGATACAAACTGTTGCATGTCCTTCATGGTAAGGCTATTCCATCTGAATTCTCCAGTGTCCCATCGCATTGCACGTGCCCTTGGTTGGAAAAGCCACCCTCTTAAACTTCATGATGTTAGCAGAGATGATTGATGTCAAAATGCTGAAGCTGACATTTTTTATTCTGTATATTTAGAATGAAGTTAAGATAAAACTTTATAAAGTCATCTTTGATCATTCCAGAATTTCTTGTGTCAGTCTTTTTAAGCTGTTTCTTTTCCTCTCTGCTTTTGTATGCTGAGTTTCTTTAGTTTCTTTATTAAGCTTTAATCCCATGAATCGCATGCTTTACTCATCCTTCCTGCACAAATGGTGCTGAAGCCCTTTGTTCTTTTTTTTTCTTTTTTGTTAAGAACTTCTTACTTAGCAGAAGGAAGTAGAAAGGATATCACTGGCTTGAAGTACAGCTCACTGGTTAAAATAGCCAAGTTAAATAGCTAGTGATATTTGTTATCACAAATTCTTCTCAGATGTTTGCCATTGATCACAGCACCGTGGGCAATGAAGAAGAGAGGGGGGAAGAGTAAAGATTCCAGCTGAAAACAGACTTGATGTCAAACCCAGCAATGATGCAGAGAACCTTACCCTTAGGCTTTTAAAGTCAGATCTTTTTAAAACGTTGTTATGAATCGGTGTGTGTTCCAGTTCTAATGTACATGAACATAACTAATATGAAAATGGATCTTTTTCCCTCTTTAGTAAGTAGATATCCATTCCACCGCTACTGTATATGTATTACTACTCTAATAACTTTTGAACTATTGTTTTTTATTTTTATCCTAGGGGTAAGTAACAAGAATTAATTTGACTTTCAATTAGTGTTATCAAAAGGTGGCATATAAGCACAAAGTAGATTAGATCTTGCTCTTGCTTAGGTTAGATTTATCCCTGCATGAGGCTAGGGCAGATCTTGAGCAAGGTGTGAGAATATGTATTTTGTTCAATCCTGCCTGAATGTCCTCTTGTGTTGCCAACCGTCGTGACATCTCCATGGCTGTACCATCCTGTCGGATAGCTTATCAGACTGATGTTGACTGTTGGATCTCATGGCAACAACAGTCGGTAGGCTGTCTGACATTTTGGTATCTTTCATCTGACCGTTTGCTCATCCATCTCCAACTGTTTTCATTGAACATCAACAGCATATAAGTGTTTTTAAGGTTAGATGGAAATGAGTTCAGAAGTCACGCAGTGCAGCAGTCTACATAAGAAACATCTTTTAAAGTTTCATCTCAGTTGTGTGTGAGGTTTGTAGTGTTTCTCCTGTATGCTTCATATATGACTTTAAGCAATGTTACTGAATGAATGGGGAGGCTTTTAATAGGGACTTCTCTCAGTAGAGCTGCTGACTAGATTAAATTTAAATATCTAAAAGGCTGAGTGCTGGGAGGTACTACAAGATAGTTAAAAGCACAAAGGCCATTCATTTGCCCCTGTGGATTTTTAAAAGATAAGCAGTATTTCTTAAATCTTGGCCCTAGCAGCTTTTTCACTTTTTGGCCTAAATATGGTCTTTGAAAATAAATTAGCAAAGAACTTGTTCTAATACAATACACATTCAAAAAGATCATAGCTCTATTTGATACTTCTGCTTTTTTCAGTCTACTCAAACTTTCATTTTGCACTTTGTAAGAGATCACGTCAGCAGTTCATAGCTGTTTGTTTCATTTTCCTTCAGGATACTCGGATTAGTGAAACAGCCGTTTGCTACTTTCCCCAGTTCTAGTGGCAGCTTTTTTTCCTCAAATCTGCTATTCACCTTAGGGACACTATATTTACTTCGCACAGTTTGGGTAGTGTCTTAAGGCCTTTCATGAGAGTAAATGACGTTTATGCCATGTTGAGATCCCTGTGTGCTGTCAGATTGAAATGAGGAGACTGTAACAATAACTAAAAAGAAAAAAAAACCCTCGTCCTAGAGCTTGAGCCAGTAAACTATACCTTTTTAAATGCTTTAGCGGTCTCCTCAAAATTATGCCTCCTTGCCTACTGAAAAATCACTAGACAAATTGAAAGCTTTCTCCCACTTGTATTTCAATATATGTTTACATACATATAGTGCGAAATATATCTCTTGTTCTGCAACTCATGTTTGTACATGTCCATTCCAATAAGCTATGCTGTTATTTTGAAGCTTTCTAACACTATTTAAAGGGACTGGTCATTCTACTTGCTTCTACCTGTTGAGCTGCTGGGAGATAAGACGACTTGGTAAAAGGTAAAAAAAAATAGAAATGAAAGTTATGCAAACCTAATGAGATTTGCAAATGGATAGTTTTATGTTTGCTTAAATAAATAAACAAATAACTGTTTCCCGGTGTTTATTTCAGCTGGATTGTTTCCATTTCTGTATATTGAGCTTGGTTGTGAAATTTGTTGTCCTAAGCATTCTACAATGGGTGTGAATCGGGAAAATACATCTACAGTTGCATTTTGTGGCTTCAAAAAAAGACCCAGAGCATTTAGCATTTCATCTGAAAACATGTATTTTGCTCCCTTAATCCAAGGTTTCCTTTTGTTGTACATATTTTCAGTTACACATTGGAAGCAGTCAATCATCTAGTTTAAAGTGTGTCAGAGAAAAATCCAAAGTGAGCCCTGTTGCAAGAGAAACAATCTTGGCACAGATCACTGCATTTTTAGCTGATTCTTCTTGCAGTCTAGACACTGAATGAAGTATCTTGCTTTTTTTCTTGGAATTACTGAAAATCACACAGAAGTAACAGCCCTCGTAACAATAACTAATGTTTGGTTAAACATCAAAGATGACTTGGAGGTGATAGAGATTTTTTTTTTTGGTCTCATCATCTGTGGAACATGGCTAAATCTCTGCTTTCAGAAGTGCACTGTAAATAGCAAGCAAAGCAGAAAGTTGGCCGTATTGCCAGCCTAACAATTCAGAGAAGCACATCAGAGCTAAGGTCAGGTAGGATTGCAGCTAATCCTCCACGTAATTGTCTACTAGCTTACTGCCTGACCTGTGAATTGTGCCCCACCAACAATGTACTTTGAAGGCCCTGTGAGATGTAAGCAAGCTGGTGTGCCCCTCTCCCTGGCAGCCACAATGTACCCCATCAGGGCAAGAATTGTGTAGATGGGAGCAAAGCTAAAAAGGTCACACTGGTCTGTGCCAGGCCGAGCCAAGAGACCAGCACAGACCATGTCAGACGTTTGAATCATCTAGTTCCACACTTCAAAACCACTGGGACACCTCCTGCTCCCTTGTCTCTGCTTCTAGTTTCTTACCTCCATCCCAATGTCATACTGTATTTCTTATTAAAGCAGCTCCCTCTGAAATCACCCAGCTGCCTGTTCATGCTAAAAGATACTTGTCATTAATACTTGAAGATGGCTTAATGCTGTTCCAGAAGGTCCTTCCCTGCTGTGCTTTTTGGTTTCATTATTTAATTTGTTAGAATCAGCCTCCCTCTCACTGCAGGCATTGCTAATTGCAAGCACAAATACTGTGGATGTTTCCCTGATTATCAAGCATAAATATAAATATTAGTGAACAAAATTGATTGCAGGTGTAAAAGCAAGTGGTGATGGAGTGTGTTCCTTGGAGGTAAAAGTAATTGTTTTCTTTGAAGCACATGGTTAAAAAAATACTTTGTAATCAGCAGTTAAAAGGTTGAATGTAATTATGTATAAGGTAATTGAAATTGCTTTTCTGAGATTTAAATTTTTTTTCCCCCCCTGTAAATCTGTATTATTTTTTTTTGGAGAGGAAGAAGAAAAAACAGTAAGTACTCTGCCCAGCCTTCTCCAGACTGCAGCACTAAGTGGAGTGTGAAAGTGGGAGAGCAATAGCCAGGGAGGGCTTCCTGCTGGGCTGCCACCCCTTGCTGGGAGCAGGCTGGTCCAGGTGAGGGTTTAATTGCTGGAGCCTTGGTGGATTGCTGTAACCTCTTCAGGAAATGGGGAGTGAAGCAATGGCCTTCCCTGCGAAACACCCTGCTAATGCATTCAGAACTAGATTGAGGGTAAATATTTGCATATGCTCTTACAAACTCATTTTTAAAAGGATTATAGTGAAAAATTCTTTGAGCCTGCTGTGACTTTCCTAATTCAAGTCTCTAACTGAGGGCATGAAATACTAGCATTTATTTCTTTATCCATTTCACTTGCTTATTGATGCATCCACTCAGCTTTCATAAAAGGCAGCAAAACAATGTTTTGGCAGTGGCATCAATGGGAGAGGCTGTAACAACCTGGGTCAGTTGTCAAAACAGTGAAAGGAGCTCAAGTGCAGAAACTGCCATCAGATGTCCAAAAGACATTGCCTCCCAGGTACAAGCAGTGGGAAGAGCCCAGCAATCTGTGATGGGCTTCTTGGCATGTGTCAGGAATTCAGCAAAATGGTATTTTGGTTAAAAAAGCTGACTGTTACTCTGTGCCGAATTTAAAGTGAAGAGGCTGCTGAGCTGTGAAGTCATCTAGCCTCTTCACTGCTAGTGATGTTCAGTTGTGGTAAAACAAATGTGCAAATGTGAACCTGTCAAATTGGCCAAGCTTTGTTTTAGTTTGCCTTCAACACTACCGTTTATTGTCTTAGAGGTTTTTTATTATTATTCACTCATGGAATGATTCAAAGAGCGCTGACTACCTTAGCATTAAATCAAAGGTCATCTTTCTTTAAACCTCATTTGACGAGCTGTGCAGATATGGATAAGTAAGTGTGCTGCATCTTCATGTTTCAAGGGAGTTACTCCCAGCTTAATTGTTCTTCTGGTTTCCCAAGAAGCTTAAATGAGTTGCCCAGGCAGCTGGTAATAAGGAAACTAGCTGCTATTTCCTGATGAAAAGCAAGAGATAGGACTCCTCAGCTCGGTGTATTGTTCCCTGCTCTGATAACTGCCCTGCCGCACCCTTCTCCGATGGCCTCAGAAACTGCTTTTCTGTCCTTGTAAAAAGTGCAAGTTGGTGTCTTTTCTCTGGTGACTGCTGCTCTGTTCCTGCTCGAGGGGTCCTGCGAGGGAAGGGCTGTCTGTTTAGTACACGTGATTTAAGGCATAATCCACCAGTTTTGGTTTTTGGGGGTTTTTTTTTGTTTGATTTTTTTAAAAAAGCTAATATGACAGAGCAGGCCATGCAGGTCTGATTCTGCCTTCTCATAAGAGGTGGTTGGAACTTTTTTTTTCCTTGTGGCCTTGGTAGTGTGTCATTTAGCTGCTTTTGCTATAGGGAGTGTTGCACTTATCTCAAAGATATCTCAGATCTAGGCAAATTCTATGAACTACGTGGAAGTGTTCATTAGCCTGGTTTTACACAAGATTGTGACCACAGTTATGATTGATGACATCAGTCTGTAGGAATTCACCTATTACCTTACTTGGGTACCAGCTGATCTGCACGACATTTCTAAGGTCTAAAGCCTTTTCACTGAAAGGTGGCATCGATTTGGTGGAAGGTATCAGCCAGAGCTCTAACCTACTTGAGCACAGGCACCACCGGCGCCCAGTGTGCCTGGGGAGGTTAAATTGCCTCGAACCATTTGACAAAGTATAAAAAATTCTTTAAGAGATTAGATGCATTTCCCAAAGCTCGTTCTATCTGCATGCAATGACCTTGTGGTACGTCTATTTTCCTTCCATATTGTCAGGAAAGAGACTGGCAGTTCTCTTGCAGAAGTTGCTGCTAACTAAAACCATAAATACTTTTTTCGAGGCTCACACTTACGTGTAGAAACCATGTGAGTTTTAAGGGACCATGTGTCTTTCCTGAGACTGCATGTTTCTTAGGCTCTTTCCATCTGTTGAAAAGGCTTGAAAAAGCAGGGTTGTGTGCTCAGCATTTCTTTTCTGTCTCTGAAAGAAACTGGACCTGCATAAAAAGAAAATACACATTTAGATTTACAACATCATACAAATCTAGCCACATTCACAGAATCCATCTGGTCTGTTTAGAAATGGTGCTTCTCTCAGTGCCTTGTTTGCTGCAACTGGTTTTCTTGAGAGCTGTAATATTTAGCATATTTTCATAACAACATTTCATTTCTCTGATTCCTTGATTTTTATGTCTCACCTCAGTCCAACTGACCTCTTGTGACATACAGTCACGTGCATCCATGTGTGTTGTGTAAGACTCTAGGTGGGGAGCAGCAGGAAGAGAGAAACTTTTTAAGATGCCTGAAGCCAGTATTTAGTTAAGCTCAAAGTAATGGATGCCAAAAAAAATTTCAAAGCGGTATTTCTACTAGATCTGTGCTAATGCAATTGGTGATTTTAATTCTGTTGCCTCCCTTAACTTCTATATGAACCTGCCTTAAACACTCCTGCATGTGCAGAACCACCATATGGCAAATCATACTGCAGCATTTGTGCATGAACTAAAATTGTGATGGCTGCCCAGGAGGAGCCTGGTGTTCTTAAGTGTGGAAATCTCTTGTGCTATCCTTTGGCAATAGATTTCAGCTGTGGCTGAGAGAGGATCATTCCAATTAAGTGAATAAGGAAAGTGTTTTAAGTGTTGTTTGACAGACCTGATCCTGAGAGTCCTAGCTTAAAACTGTCACTGATGTCTCTTCTCTCAGTCCTTCTTGTAGCCCTGTCTGTCCTTGGTGCTTAGCGATTTTTGGACAAGTTCAGGCCTGTTTACTGGAGATTTGTTCAGCTTGAACAGGACCCCCTGCGTACTAAAGCAAGTTCAGGTTTCCTTTATAATGTCATTGAAGAATAAGCTCCCATTTCACAGCACGCATTAAGTTTGTATCTATTTTTTATATGCGAAGACTTCACCATGAAAATACCGGCTTTGTGGAGAAGCCTGACTAAATCTTTATAGAAGAAAATAATGTGAAAACCTGAGTTAATGTTTGGTAGGGACGGAAGGGAAGCTTTCTTCTTGGGAGAAGAGTATTTAATTGGATTTTTGTTCATCAGTTGCCAAATTTATGTTTTTAACTGTTTTATCAGCTGCATTAGGTTTCTTCACCAAAATTCGGCCTAGGAAGGAGAAATTGCTAGTTTACAATGTCATATAACTACATAAATACAATTGCTGACTAGATGACTCAGAATCAGGTAGTAATACAGGCTGAAGTTGCCCAAAGTGGGGTGGGGAGGAAATTTCCCAGAGTTTTCTTTGCAAGTGGCAGAACTGCATGACAGCCAGCAGCAAGCAGTCTTACATGGAAATATGTATTCTTGAACTCAGTATTGTTCTGAGCCATCTGGAGAGCAGTAGCTCTGAACTATTGCCCAGCTCTCACCATACTTATTGAGGATATTATAATGAACAGCTACGGCTGCCCTTGCCAACCAAGTACAGAGTCAGTATTTTATTACACCTTCAGTGTGTGGGATAAGGCTGCTTTCCATTTGGCTCCTTTGGCAGTGTTCTGCTTACATGCTCCTGTAAATGATCTATTACGTATTGGAGACTGCTGGGCAAAAGTTCAAATTAAATCATGCCATCTGACCACAATTACACCATTCTCAGGCAACTGAAGTGTATTTTTGTGAGCCTTTAAATAAACATTACATTGTACATGTAACCAAATATGTACAATAATCATTTTTACAGAACACACCCATTCACATGCAAATATACCATGTAAGATGGTATTTATTTCTCATCACATATAACTAATGAAACAAAAGCTCATAGCTCACTGAAGCTCAAGCAGTGTTTATTCTGTCTTTTTTTGGTATTAACCAGTAGCTTATTTTAGTTAGTTTCTCTATTTACAGCCTTTACTTTTAAAATGGGGCTCTTGGCCTAGGGAGTGTCCTCATTTTACTTATTTTTCTATCTTAGGGTGTAACATTCCATATTTTAAAATTTTTGCTTTTAAGACTAACAGACAAGAAGGTTTCTGGAACCTGATTCATGCAGATAAGTGCAGAAGCCTGTGCCTTTGTTTTATACCACTAGACTCTCTTAGAACTCACTGTTTAGGATCTCTCAGGCTTGCATGAACCATGGGCTTAAGGTTTAGACTTCTTCCATGATCTTTATTATGGAACACATTTATACCTCTAAAAATTGCTTTTAAACTTCCTAATGAGCAGAAGCAGCTTCTCTAATCTCTTATCTCTGGCTATCTTCACCTTTTCCAGTGTGCTCCCTATGGTTGGCAGTAACATTTGTTTGAAACACCACCCTATTTGCAGCTGTTTGCGCTTCTGGGAAGGGGTTAAGCAGGTTCTGCTGATTCGCGGAGGTAGGTGACTCATTACCCCACCCGGATAGAGGGGAAGTGGCTGTCTAGAGGGAGAGGATTCATACAATGTGAAATCAGAAGCGACCATTGTGAACTTCGAGTTTGACTGAAAGAGCCGGAAAGGCACTATAGTTAAAATTCAGGATTATCAGCTCTACATCCAGGCGAGTTAAAAGTTGTCTGAGTGTCCAGGCTGTGCTTCTGGAGCATGGGCAGAGGTGGGATAGGAAGCCAGAGGCAGGAGGCTTGAGGAGGAAGCCCACACTGGAATTTGCTGCTTTGGTAAGGCTGTGTCTGGGCTGCCCTTGAAAGCAGTGGAGGAAAGGCAGCAGCTCAATTCCTTTGGGAAGTTTTTTGTACCATATCAGATCCATGAATCGCATTCCTGATGACGCTTGTGCAGTTTTTAAAGCGGTGTCCAGCAAAACGCATACTTCTTTAAAGTACAGTTTGACATCTGAAAATATTTCCTTTTGGATGTTTCATAATATTTATTTTTACTAAGTTTATTAACAAATGCAGAAGGAAGTGAATTATTCATTTAATATCCTTTTGTACCTTGATGTAGTGTATCAGCTGGTAATTTGAATATAACTTCCTTCTTTCTTATTGATAAAACCCTGGTTGTTGTGGAAACCACGGATTTTTTCCCTTAATCTTGAGCTGTTTCAGTTTGGTAAATCTGGTAGTCAGTCTAACCTTACAAGCACCCATATATACTTAAGTCCAAATAAATTGTATCCATAACTATATTAGTGCCATGTCACTTGCCAAACAGTTACTATGTTTGAAGTATTTGTATCAGGTTAATTTTTGTTCCTGTTTTTTTTGTTGCCAAATAAAAGTTATCCTATTCATTAAATATATCTGCTATAGTTAGAGTCCTTGAATCAACTTCCAAGTGAGCTGCACCTGTCCATTACAAAAAACAATAGTGAGATTTGATGCATTGTTCCTTGGTTTATGGACATCCTGTGGGTAGTTTGCCTAAAACTAGCTAGGTCAAGGCCGCTGATTCTGTTGTTCCTGCCTCAGTGAGCCATTGGCTTGTGCTGACCTTTGATCTACCTTGTTAATTTTAATTTCTAATGAAATAAAGACCCACATCCAGGCTCTGAGTATTTACGTAATTAATTTTATCAATAAAATAGAAAATGACTACTCCACCTTCTAATATAATTGTAGATGATGAATATTTGATAATAGCTATTCACTTCCTGTCACTTTGATCCTCTCCACATCCTGGGGAAAAAAAATAGAGGAATTCAGCCATAGATGAAAAAATGAAGGCTTAGTTTGGGAAAGGGTGTCAGAATTACAGAACTGAGGTCAGCCGTGAAAAACACCAACAGGAAGAAGCCTAGAGATGCCTAAAACAATTCCTGTCAATCTCTTGTCCAGAGCAATGAAAGGGATTGTAACAGCTAATACAACAGCTACACTTGTTTTTACCTCCCTTTTTTTTTTTTTTTTTTGTACTTTTGAGGAATCTGTGTTGTCAAAATTTGGCTGATGGTTGTGATCCTCTATTGCTGCTTTGGAAAACTTTGTTTTCCCGTGAAGTAGGAGTATTTTCCCTGAATTCTAACTGTGAACAAGAAGTATCCTTGTTAAGCAGTAATGAACGTGTTGGCCTAGCTCTGTCTTTGAGCTGCAGAATCTTTCCTCTGTTTTCATATGTTATAACTACAGATTAAATAAGGAAATTTTTGTTTTGGGGTTATACATCTTAGCTGTGTGCTGTGTTTCCTGACGTGGCCCAAATTCTGCCATCAAACTTAAAGAAACAAAAAAACCCCAAATATCCTGCTCCGTTAACTAGAAGTGACATAAGCCATAAATAATGTACCTACGAAGAATGGATAAATGGGTCTATGTCATTCATTGGTGCAATAAGCGCCTGCTGTATTTGCTTCATGCTCAGAATTATAAATACATAGAGATAACATGAGGTTATTTCTGCAATAAAGTTACTTATTGATATAGCAGTACAATAACCCATTGCTCTCTTCCTTGTTTCTGAGAGGACTTATCTGTCCTTAGCTTTTTAAAAATCTCTTTTTTGCGTGTCCCGGGGAACAATGAAGAAGAGTATGCATTCCTGGGACTTGGTCATTTTTTCAGACATGGAGTTATCTATTCTCATTTCTGATACTGGAAGAAGTTCTCAGTCTGATATTTGTTGAAAACACTAGAGAAAATTATTTCTATGTTGCTAAACATCCTGTGCCTTTTGAAGGAGGGAGGAGGGAGAACCTTACCATGCTGTCTCCTTTCCTGACCCTTTGTTCCTTGCAAACTTGAATTGCCTGTGCTGTTTATCTTAACTTCTTGTGCAATCTTTCCTCCCGTTTCTTCTGTGAAAATACCCAAGTTAAAGACAATGGCTGAAACTGACAGAAACACAAGACCAGAAAAGCCCTTTTGATCAGAACAGTCCTCCAGCTCTGAGCTGCCAGGAAGTGATTTAGTGAAAAGGAATACTAAATATCACAAATAATACTCTTATAACAAAAGTTGTATGTAGTTTTGAACTTCCAAATGACTCAAATTTTACTGAGAAGTATAGGGCTTCAAGTATGGCTGGATAGTTGAACTATGATTATTGTGTCTTCCCCTTTTGAGCGGGAGTTCCTAAAACAGGAATTAGCTGAGCTGAGTGAAAACAGAAAGCAAACCAGACTGAGTCGTTGGATTGTGTACTGTGGTCTGCAAGAAGAATATCGTCAATTGTCTTGTCATAAATGTCAAGTGTCTTTTTATAAGTTATTGGGTATATTTACCCTATCTGCTTTCTCCTCTTTGCCTTCCCTCTTGTGTTCTCCCCAACCCCACGAATGATTTTCATTCCCCTGTATATTTAATGATTTAGCTATTGAATTGAAGCACCAATATAGCTCTTAATTTACACAGGTAATTTTTCTGCATGAATTAGGACTAGACTCAACCCTAATGTGTACTGAATGTTGCCCTACTGCTAACAGGCAGTTGAAACTTTTTTTTTTTTTTGGAAGGCATGAGAGATTAACATTGCTTGTCTATAAGCTACTGCAAAATTTATCAGAATCCATTGAGGCTTGCATTTACACAACTATGCCAGTGATCAGCTACTACTATGGGTGTATTTGAGAAATTGAGAACTTAGCCTCAGTACTTACTTGTTTTCTTCAGATTCAATTGTACAGTTACTTGAATCTTGTCAAGAAGCGTGTTGGCCGTTCTAGGTGTCTTGTGCCAGAGCTGCTCTGAGAACAGGTGCTCCGGGGGGGATTTTAGTGCTCCTGTACCTGGCCTGAAAGAAAGTGAAGAGGCAAATGAAACCAGGGAAAGAAATAAAGATAGAAGTAATACAGAGTGTCTGCTGTGCTCTGAAGCCTAGCAGAATTGCAAGGTCACTACCGCATCTACCACTGTTAATTCATTAAAGATTTAAAATCTAAATCAGAATCTCTAACAGGGTAAGACTTCTACGTGGGCGTCGTTAGCCATATTACAAACGTCTTTAACATCTTTAGCATCACACTATGTGCGTGCTCATCTTTTTAGTTAAAAGTTCAGAGGCCTGGCATGAAACAGCACTAAAACCTAAAGGGAAACTATGAGATTTGTCCACTTGTCAAGGAAAAAGTCCTTGAGATTGATTTTTTTAACTTTTCTTTTTGGCGTACGTATTTAATAGTGCGTGGGATTATTTCTATGGGGGGAGGAATAGCAAGAATTCAAAAAGCTCTCCCTACCATTAAGTGAAAAGCTAACAGAGGCAGAAGAAAGCTCAGTGTTACAACATAATCCTTAATTCTACTGTACTCTCTTATTTTATGAGTATCTAGTCTGTACCCCCACAAGCTATTGCAATCTCTTCCTCTTGTCAGGCTGGTGCAGCTGCAGCTTCCCAGGGGCACCACCTTGTGGTCGTGGTAAAATTTGTGCAAAAAAGAGCCCATTTCTTGAATTGACTTTTGAAATTATACTATTTATTATATTATACAGGCTCTTACATCTGAAATCAACCAGCAATTCTCCTCCCAAATATGCTTAAATAAATAACAAATTAATTAAAAAAACTACCTGCTTCTAACTTATAGTAGGAAGAGCAAGAGTTGTAGTTTTGCTTAAATCTATGGTTTGCCTATAACAAATAGCCAAGACCTCTGATGTGCTACAGGGATTTTGTTTTTTGTTTTTTTTCCAAGAGGTAGGTAACACCACTTGAAAACATGGCACAGTGAAATGGCCAGAAAAGCATATAATTCATTATAATCTCTAATATAACTTGAGGATGACAGGAAAATGAAGAACCCTTCATACCTTTTTTTAAAAGATGATTCAAAACTTCCGCTATTTGGTCAACGTTAAGGTCCTTAAAATAGAATTTAAGTCTTACTTTGCTTTAAAGGAACAGGTGGCACCCTATTGTATCTTGAATGATACCCAAATGGAGTTTGGATTAATAATTCTGATACTGTGCATTTTTATGAATATTGAAGCATTCCTAGGGCAAAATGTTATCATCAAAAATTGAAATTGGAGGATCAGGAATGCCTTACTACTGTAGTCAAGCAGGCATTTAATTTTTATCACACATTATTTCATGATAGTTGAGATGCTGAGGGTTTAGCCTGGAGAAAAATCCTTCTGTATAGACTTCTTTATGAAAAATATCCCAGTGACAAAAATTATGATGTTCAAAGACTGAGCTACAGTATGTAGCAAATGTATTGAAAAGTAGGTATTTATTAGATATATTAAATATGAATAATACTTGCCCATACAAATATATTTAGTTCTTACTATTCTAACATATGCACACACTGCTTACAAGACTGAAAAATAGCTACAGTCCAGTAATTTATACACTTCAGGAAGTTGATGGAAGGTTTTCCAGTGCTGGGTTCTTTCAGGAAAGCTCTATTTGAGACCATTTAAAAAAAAAAAAAAAAGAATAAAAAAATCAAAGGATGGTGTAACTGGAGATAACTTGTTCCAGAGCTGTGAAGCTGTCCAGGAAATCTTCCTCTTCGATTCCAAATTTAGTGTACTGGTGAATATAGGCTCTGTGTGTTGAAGTCACAGTAGGAAAATGGGTAAGACATTAGAAATCAGTGAAGAATCTGACACGTGAAATCAGATTGTATAGTTATGGTAAAAACGTCAAATGAAGGTTGGTTTCCACCCAGTAACCATGCTGTTTAGTTTCTACTTTGCTCTCTTGAACTCATTTTGCAATTCATACTTATTGATAAGTCATGTCTTGTTTCTAATAGGTTCTATAACTTTGTGTATTGCTTCGGGAAACGAAATCGCCACTAACAAAACTGGCCTGACTGGGAAATGGAAGGAGAAGTGATTATTAAATGAGAAAAGTAATTTATAGATTTGAGATACAAAGCCTAAACCTGTGTGTGCAGGATAGCTTGCTTCTTGTCACTGGTGTTTTTGTAACAGGTGGTAAAACTAGGAGCACAGCTAGTGGTAGCAGTTTTCCTCTTTTGGCTTTTAATTGCAGAATTCCTGTGCTAGAAACTCATGTTTAGCAGATATCTGCTGTGACATGCAGTAACCTTGGCTTCGTGATGATCAAAGTAAAGAGACAATTCTTTTCTAGAGTCCTTCGTTCTAATGAAAAATCGAACTAATAGCATGGGAGCCTTAGTAAATACACAAATCCCCTAAATGCTTCTGAACTGAGCCAGGAACTTTTCCCCCGGACTGTGCAGCATGTGTACCCAATTTAGAAACTATATGATCAGTAAGAGTTTCTATGTGTAATTTTTAGAATGGTCACATTGGTATGCACTAGATTTGGGGAGTTTTAGTACTGAGAAAATAGTCAAACTGACAGCACTAGAATATGTGGTCTTACTTATCCACAGAACATAAGCACTGTTCTGTGTTCCTCACCCTGCCATCATGTTTCAAACATAAATTGTTTCAACTACAGTGTGGGAACAGCCTTCATGCTTATTTTACTTTACTTTGCTGAAAGAGTGCGCTGTATTTACAATGATTTTGCTACCACTGAAGATATTGGCAGTTATTAATGAAGTATCAGCATAATTATTTTCACTTACTTGGAAGCAAACATATTCCAAGCTTTTCCTACAACATTGTCAAGAGGTTTCAGCAGGAACTGGCTATTGCTGACCAAAGAAGCAGACTTCTCGTACTTGTTAAATGCTCTTGGTGTTTTCCACGTGTTAAAAGCATCCTGAGGGTTTAGCCATGATGTATATAATGAGGGATCTCGGAAACTTCCTGCAGAAGAAATAAGACAGCCCTGTTGACAAATGTAAAGCTACAGGCTCCTGCATCTTGATCTCAGTAGTCTTGTGTGACCTAATCAATGCCTGGCAGATCAATTCAGGCCTTGAAAAAAATCTGCAGAGTGGTCAGCCTATTGAAAATACAACTGTTTTAAACAGATTCATTAGATTATCTAGAAGCATACTCTTGTATCGGTACTTCATCTGTAAGCTGTGCTCATCACTCCAGAAGCAGCTAAATATATTTCAGACAGTATAGCCAAGAATCCTGTCAGATACATGGACTTCAGTCTCTTCTTCCTTCCCTGAAGTGGTTCAGGAAACACAGAAGTCGGTTGTAAATATAACAGCCCTAAGCAATTAGACAACGTGGCCTTGGACATTAAAATGTTTCTAGAAGGAATATTGACCTTAGTAGTCAAATGTGTGGCCTTGGGGTTTTTTCACTTTTGTCAGGTATGGTTGAAAAGAAAACAGTGAGATGGGAAACAAGAATCACTGAGGTACTGTGTTTTTCCTTCTTACCTAAGTCTACGCTGTGCATATCTTTTCCTCGCAGGATAACCAGGTTGGCAATGGAAGTATTGAACTGCAGTGGCTTGTTTGTGGAATGACTGGAGGGGATGGAGGAGCCTAGACGTGGTGGTCGTACTTGCCAATCAATACCTATGAGATTTTGGCAAAAAAGATATAAAAGAAAGTTAATGTGTCATGAAATGCATTCAGACTAGCCGAAGAGTCAGACGGTAACTAACACTATGCCCCAAGTTGAGATCATATTAGAGTTTGTGGCTTCTGCACGTTAGTTAAGTAGCAATTACACAATTTTCAGAGAAAACCAGTGCTAATCCAGCAGTATTTGCCTGGTAGTCACTAGTCTTACCAGAGAAAATGGATACTTGTTTCTATATTAAGCAACCTGCCAGCCCATTCTTTGCATAACTGGAAGCTGTACTGAATTCCGCATGTAAATGATATGGGAGAGCTAAACGTGATTTTTATTAGTAGAAGGTGTAAAAAGAAAAAGTATAACAGAACTAACTATCCAAGGAATGTTCCAAATGAATCATGTAAATTAAGCACATGGCCAAAAACTGTTTTGTTTTGCGTATTTTCAATAGTTATAATTAACTGAGATGTCTGGGAGCAAAAACAGGAGCAAGCCAGGAGCTGCAGTGGCAGCTGAGTGAATAGTTAAAGGAGCAGCTGGCTATGTAGAGGCAAATTCCTGCTGTCTGAGGGCAGCAACTCGTTTCTGAACTGACTAAAGCTAGTCAGTGAGCCCCACAAAACAATAAGCTTTATTTCATCTGTAAAAATAAATGCCTGAAGAGTGACAGATACTGAAGATAAGTGAATGCTTTTTACCTTCCTCCATTTTAGCATTAGCAATGAGCATCTGCCTTAAATGCTTGATGAGTCCAGGCCAACTGAATGTGCTATAAGCGAGGGAGTTTTCAGGCATCTGAGGTATGTTACGAAGACCCAACATCTTGAATTCGGGATGTGGAACTAACGTCTCCATTAAGTCTCCTGAAAGAAGAAATTAACAGCTGCTGATGTTTGACAAAAATATTGCATAGGCTAGCTAAAATAGGAGAAGAGAGTGAGGAATTTTACAAAGATCTAGCAATTTAAGGTAAGAAACAAAGCAGGATATGTGAAGTTTTAATTTGACAAATTTATGGACACACATCAAAGTAATGCAAACTTGCTACATACTACGGAGTTCTATACAAGCATGTTAGTAGCTCTTATTTTACAGTTTAGACTTGTCTCACTTTATAGTCTGGTTCAAAATCTCAAAGACCCTATGCACTGCTAAAGAGATTGACAGACAGATATGAAAGTCTAATTTTACATGCAAAACTCTCGGCAATATTGGTAACTTTCTCTAATCCCTTAAAAATACAAATGTCAGCCTGTTGCTTGTTGCTACCAAGTTGTATGCTAGCCTGTCTTCTGCCTGAGCAAAACACAAAACTTTCATTCTGTTTCAGTTTATACAAACTTCTAATGTGAAATGTAAAACTCAGTCCAAAATTACTGTCCTACACAAATTTCCTCTGAATTGTAAATAGGTACAGTGGTGTCTGAAATCACTTGAAAAAGGAGAAACAGGGTTATTTTGGTAAAGAATGAAACCAGAAGCTGGGGGATCTATTTTGACTCTGCTACAAAATTGGGATTGAACTCCTAATTTAGTCTTTTCCTTCACTCTCCCATCTTAAATCTTGGGATGTATCCAAATACTTGAGTAAGGAGACTGAAGAACTTCACAACATGAAATGACTACAGAAAGATGTGTGAGAATGCATTAGGCAGATATAAGATAGTTAGATACCTAATGGGTTTCTGCTATAGTGTAAGCCACATTCTGCTGTGTAAGTGGGCTGGAAAACACTCCCCAGTTGATGTGCAATGACTTGATTTACATCCCTGAAGGAGATCTGTTTAATATTCATCAGCTGAGCACAGATCTTGTGGATGACATCATTTTCATGAACAAGAAGGGCATCTGATGACTGGTACAGATGTGACAGAGTCAAAACAGAATTGTAGTTTTGAACAATGATCTGGAAAAAAACAAAAAACCACACACAAATGAGAGTCAAACAACTTAATCTCCTTCTAGTTTATAATCCTCTGGCTACTGTCATTTCCTCAGTTATGACTTAGGAAGTGATTCATTTTCTTTGCAAAAGTGCAGAATGAGGTCAGGAACTAGCAGAGCTTTTTCATGGAAAGAGGGCAAGACCTGTGAAAATCATGTTATCCATCTCACTTCATACAAACATGCTAGAATAAAATCTGTTTGGGAACTGGTTATAATACTGAGATATCATAACAGGAGATTTCTAGAGCTTCTTGTGAAACTGCATTATACTTTAGCACTTACATTATGAAGAAAATTTTTTTTTTTGGTGTAATGTACCAAATACTAGGCAAACATTAGCTGTGTTACTTTCTGCCATGTTGAACTTTTTAAAAGTAAAATGTACCTCTTTTCTAGTTTATTTCAGTTGCAAATATTTTATGTTTAAAAGTAAACAGTGATTATAAACTTGCAGAGTCTCTCTGGGAAATATGACATTCACCTCACCAGTGCCGTAGGGCCAGATAACATGGTTTAATATAAATGACGTTGGAAAAGCATCTCTTAAACATTGGGTCACATATGCACCCAAGCCAGATCCTGTACCACCAGCCATGCTCATTATTGTGAAAAATCCACCGAGTCGATCACATTTCTCTGCTTCTTTTTGCACCAAATTCATTATTACTTCTTTGTGTCTAGGCCCGTGAACAGAATAACTGTTGAATAACAGAGAAAACAGTGAGACACGGCAGGTTATATCAAAACAAAAACAGAAAGGTGAAGCTATTCATAAAGCATACTTTTATTATTATTATTTACATAACCTCACATTATATCATCCATCTGCAGTAAACAATCCTCAGCTGTGACATTTATTTTGCATGTTATTTATAAACTGTGCTCATTGTTTCCTATTCTTAAATTGAATATATTCACTCTATTCTAAAACGTTAGATTTTCACTGTAAATACCAATTTCACCTTGCAAAAAGCAGTTTAGACATTTCACTGCTCTATATGTTGCTACTTTAACTTAAAAATAAATCAAGTTAATGTTACATACTCTGTACCTCGCACAGCTGCAATAGTACCACTCCTAGCGTCTAGACAGCTCATTAGCCTCTACAGTTCCCTTAGTGAAGCTTGAAACAATTGTTCATACCCATTTGCCCAGTTGTTCCCTGACCCTTGCTTCTGACAGAAGTGTGACTGGTCACCGTATTTCCAGTAGCCAGACCTGGCAGCCATTGATAAGGTTTGGCCGATTACTTTAGGTTCCATGTCAACAAGCACAGCCCGGGCAACAGGTACTGGACAGGAAGAAAAACAAAACTAAGAATAATGTGCCAATACTAGAACTTGCTTACATAAGATGGATGGACTTGCAAATTGTATTCCTCCCACCCACATAAGCCAAACTATTAAAAGGACAGTACAGGCAGGTACAGAAAGGAGGACCTGGCAATGCCCTGGATTTCTGGTGAACCATCTATTGTTCCAAAGACAAATCTGAACTCTAGAGACCATAGAGCTTTCAGGAAAGAAACCACTTACTGTGTTTGATAACACCAAATTTATACTCTGGGTCCTACTCCATGGTATGATCTATCTACAGGAGAAAATGCAGATGTTTGGAAGGAAAGATTATGTATGTATGCATGCATATATGCTCAGCTTCCAGCTGTGTTACTGGCAGACTTGCTCTGTGGTCTCAGACACTTTAGTGCACTGGTTTTCCTTCTGTGGTTGTTAGCAATGTCGTGAAGGCAGAGTGTTGTGATAATTCTTCAAGACTGAAGGTAAAACTCATTCTTCAACTGAAGGCAAAAGACTTTTTTTATTTCTGTACTCTTATCTGTATTAGGCTGGAAACGAGACCCTCTGTGGGAAACAAACACTTAAATGTTGTACCTTCAGATTCCTCCTCGCAGAAAAAACGTTCTTTGCAAGCATCATGGTAGGATTCATTCTCCTTCTTGGAACACAACCCATGTGTGCCATGGACGTCACTGCAGATAGCATTAAACACCTCATGACCAATTTGATTACCACACTGACCAAGCTGGACTGTGACTATTGACATTCTTATTCACTTTGTATTTAAGCCTAAAAAAAAGAGAAGTGTGCCTTTAGTAACTGTGGAAAAGAGGGGGAAAAAGGTTCTGACAAGTAGATTTCTGATCAGTTCTGCAATTTTCTGAGAACCTCTAGTGAGAAGGAAAAGGCTACGCTACAACCAGTGGCTATTTCTAGGGAAAAGCAGACTGTCAGCACTTTCTCCTGAACATCAGAAGAATGCAGATGGCAGTTTACAGGAAATCAATCTGTTTACTGTTGCTATACCTCTGGAGGGAGCTGAAACCAACCATACAGCAAGCAAAGTCTTTGTTTTCTTACTTTTGCTTAGTAAGGCAGGATAGAAACAAATAATTATAACTCAAACAAAGTGATAGGATTAGGCTGTAAAAGCATAATAAGAAAGGACTATATGCTTTTAGAAATGTGAAGCCCGTTCAAAAATCTAGCTGATTTCCAGTCCCGTACTACTATGGGCCTGATGCCAAATCTGCTGAGGTGACAAAAGGGTTTGCTAGAGTATTCCCCTTGCTTCCACCACAGAAAGCAAAGTTTTTGATTCAGTCAGTACTGGTATGTTTTGACATTTTTTCCCCCACTCAGCATTTTGCAGCAGCTCTGTTTTCTCACTTTTCTATTCTCCTTTCACAGAAACAAGGTCAATTTTTTTAAACTCACTTCATTATTCTGGGCTTCTATTTTTCATTATCAACCCAGCTGTGCCGCAGCACTTCTGTAACAGCATTCTTTGGATAACTGCCAGCGCCTGTAACTCGATCCTGCTGCATTTTGCAGGCAGGTATGTGCTATTTTTGATTCCTGTGCTTGATTTCAGCACTGCTGCCAGCCTGCACCTCACAGCCTAAGGCCAGCCTGTGTGTTACTGCAAGGCTGAGTTACTCCTCACCGCAGAAAATAAATAAATAAATAAAGATGCAAATGATTTTCAGAAAAGGCTCACGTCCAACCCACGCGTGCGATACCGACCCTGCCGTGCCTACTACCGGTGTGCTCTGCGCCTGTCACTCGGAGCAGGCAGCTGTCGCTTGAACCCTCCTTTCTGGAGCTGCAGTCACCCGCCTGCGCGGGGAGACCCACTCCGGCTCCGCCGTGCCGACAGGGCCTGGCCAACGGCCGCCCGCCCACCCACCCTCCGGGGCCGCCATGTTGCCGGTGCTACTCGCCACCCGGCCCCCAACGTCGCTCGGCCGCCTCGTCCCCTTCCAGAGCCTTTCTCCTCGCCGGCCCCCTCCCGCCCGGACCTCCCCGCCGGTCTAGCTGCCCTCCCGAGGCGCCTGCCCCCCGCCCGGGCAGCGCCGGCCGCCCTCGGCCCCGCTCGCCGCCGCCTTCTCCTCAGGGCTAACCTCGACTCCCCCCGCGCTGAGGCGCTCGGGCGCCGACGGCGCATGCGCAGCCACCTGGCTCCGCGATCCCCTTCCCCGCCGGTTCGGAGCGAGACGCGCCTTCGAACAACCCGCTTCGCGCATGCTCAGAAGGGACTCCGGGCAGGTAGGGCACGAGGGTCGGTCGGCTGGGCTTCGCCGAGGGCACTACGCATGCTCCTCCCGCGCGGCTTCGCCGCGCCCTCTGCGCATGCTCCGTGCCAGGAGCGAAGCCGGCGGGCGCGGTTCGCGCATGCTCGGCCCCACCCCCGAGCCCAATCGCCCGTCCGCGCACGCTCAGTGCGGCCCCGGCCAATGCCGGGAGGGGTTGTGCGCCTGCGCGGCGCCCGGAGTCGGGGCGGGGGGGCGCAGGCGCGCTGAGGTCGGGCAGCCGGTGATGGCGTCCGTGGCGGAGTTGGGGGGTGCGGGCCCATGAGGCGGGCCCAGGCCCCGCGCACCCAGCACAGCCAGGAAGGGGCGGCGGCGCCGCGGCGGCTCACACCCGCGCCATGGCGGGCGTGTTCGACATCGACCTGGACCAGCCCGAGGACGCGGGTTCGGACGAGGAGCTGGAGGAGGGGGTGAGAGGGGGGGGGAAGCCCGAGCCGGCGAGGCGAGGCGCGGCGCGGCGCGGGGAGGGAGCGAGCGGGAGGCCGCCGCGGGGAGCGGCGCCGGGGGCAGGCCTGAGGGGAGGGAGCGAGAGGCGGCCCCGCGGGTCCGCGCCGTGAGGGGACGAGGGACGGGACGACATCCCGCCGGCGGCCGGCCCGGCCGGGAAGGCGGCGGAGGCGGCCGGGGGCCGCGGGGAGGCGGGAGCCGGGCGAGGCGGGAGCGAGGCGCCGGCCGCCGCCCCGGCCCGCTCAGGTGAGGCGGCCGCGACCGCGCCCTGCCCGGTCAGAGCCCGCCGCGCTGCCCCGGCGGTTGCGGCGGGGGAAAAGGGGCTTCTCGTAACGCCCGGGGAGTTCCCGTCCGCGCCAAGGAATCGGCGTCGAGCCCTTAGCGAGGAGCGGGTTTTGGGCGGCTGAGCTAGCAGGGCTTCCCCGCCGAGGGGGGGCCAGAGGTTGCGCTCCGTCTGGCTGGGCGGTGGGAGCTGCGCCGAACTCGCGGGAGCTTTTTCCCGTGGAAGTTTTGCGTTGGATTTCCTAGCACAAGTGCCGCAGCGGAGTGGGGTTTTTTTTGGGGTGTTTTTATTCCCCCCCTCCATCACATTTTCTTCCCTCGTCACATGTTTTAACGTCAGTGCAGAAATGCTAATCTTTCTGGGGCTGTACAAAGTCGTTGCTCTAGCGCCAAAATTGAAAGGAAAGCTTTAAAATGCTGCGTTAGACGTCTGTGTGGATCGGCGTGCATCTCCATCTCATGCTTTCATGAATGGTTCACCTTGTAATCTGTAGTTTGTCGCTTTGTAATGTTCACATAGATTCTGTTAAGGCCTTGGGGGAGTTTTATTATAAGATCTCTGTTTATATTTTCCTAGTGCTACTGTTGCTTTTTTATAGTGTTTGGTGTATTAAACATTTGCTATTGCTTAAACTGCTACCGCATTTATTTTTTTGCTATTTAAATACTAATGACATTCTTGGAGTCTTTGAGATACTCTCAATATCACAGTTGGAATACCCACACTGCACATAAACTGTAGAGATGTTGTCTGACAGCTGAAGGCTTGAACGCTTCTCAACCTGCAGGAAGAAGCAGTGTCTGTCACCTCAATAATCAATAAAGTACTCCGCTTAAAAAAACGTCGCTTACATCACACTGTTAATGTTGCCAAGAACAGGTTCCAAGGGGGGTGGCAAGAAAGTTGAATTTGTTCTCTCTCGTGTCCCAGTAATTCAGTCTCAGGGAACAATTAAAAAATCCATCAGTTATTGTGGATTTAAAAAAATTGCTATGACTGAAGTTTTATTGGCACAACTGTGGACATGAATGCACGCAGGTTGGCAATCTGATTTGGTTCTCGGGTGCCTTTTGGCAAACAGCTAAAGGAGAGTGAGAACGGACTTGAAATTAGAACTGAAGAGCAGGGAACGTAAGAGCAGGAAGAAGGGGAAGCGTCAGGAACGCATAAGGGGAAAAATGTTTCACTGAAAGTCATCTCTGTAAGTGTTGTGCATGTCTTACAAGGATTAGAAAGACATTGCAGCCAGTGCAGTTGAGATGATTAAACTGGAAGTGAGCAAGGTGTAAAGTCTGGACTATCTTGTCTAATCTCTGTGGTGCTGGTCCCTGGTACCTCCTGAAAGCTGTAAGCCTAGTAGCAGCAAGAACAGATCAGTTGTAGTTTTGAATAGGTGCAGCCATTCTAGAAAATCTGAGGAATTGTTTAAATGGAGAGTTTACTCATAAGCCATATGGTTGTTTGCACTAGTTGTTATGGTGAAAAAACCAGCCTTAATTTCTGTGTTTATAATAAATGAAACAATATGTACAGACTGAAGGACTGCTAGCCTTCGAGCCAGCACACCATTGCATTTCTTGGTTTTTGAAATGAGTAGAAATCCTGAAAATAGTGGAGTGGTATCTAAAGTGAATTTTGTTCAAGTTAATACTGAGAGTGAAAACCATAGTTCACAGGGGTAAGAAAAGCATGTGTAAACTTTGCCAGAACCATTGGCTAACTTGAGAAGTTGTTCTAGGAACATGATGGGTGTTTATTCTCCGTATTTGTTGAAATTTTTTTAAATTCGTTTGTTGGCATCTAATGGTAGGGTCAAGGGTAGCTTCAGTGGGTTTATTGTGAAACAGATGTCAATAAGCTGGATTTCTCTAATAAATGTTATCAAGAGGACAGGAGCTAGCAACATTCTGACCTAGAAACAAACTTGAACTTTTGGACTCCATAACTGCTTGTAGTGCTAGTAGGTGGAACCAGGAGTTAAATTCCCCTCTAGATCACCCACCAAAATAAACCAGCCTCTGTAAACTTTAATGTTTAAATGGTTTGGAAGCTATTGGAAGTTTCTAATTTTTGTTGGTTAGTGTTTTCATTGGGTAGTGTTTTCACTTACATAATATCTTACGATGCACTCCTTGCTTTGGTCTGCTTTTTGCAGATCTCAATGGCTTTTTTCCTCCTGGTTCTCTGAATTTCACACGTCACTCAATATATTGGTATTCAGCGTGTAGATTCCAGGCTGTTTCTCACTAACTTGCAGTTGTTATTTTATGTACGTATTTTTAAAAACTAAAAATGTTAAGGTATAGTCTAAAGCTCATTAGAAGCTTGCCCGTTAAATTCTATTCATTCCAGCTGTCTGCTTGGTTTGCACTTCTTTTGCCATGTGGAGCCACAATTACAGGGATGTATTATCTTGCATAAGGGATCAAGTTGAAAATTCTTTGAAGAAAATATATCTTAAAAATTGAACTACATTCTTTAATGGTGACTAATTCTGATGTTGAAGTCCTTGAACCTTCTTTAGTAATATTTGCGTACATTAGTCTGAATGATTATTGGTCTGATAAGGTATTTAACATCAGAGTAAAGCTTAATTCTTTCGTTACTATTGGGATTTGACTGTTACCAATACAGAATAATAAAACCTTCTCGGTAGATTATTTGTTTCTGGTGCGTGTGAATCCCAGTTCCAACTATTCACATAGTCTTTACTATTGTTCTGATTTGTATAGTACTGAATAGGATTTTAAAATTTGTATGCAAGAGCAACTGCAAAGAAAAATGCAGTACCTTAACATTTTTCAAATTCACCTGGGGGTATGCAAAATTGTTACTTCTAATATTTAAGCGATTGAGTAACAACGCAGTCAGGTAAAACAGTGGTTCCCCGTGTCACTGTGTGAGATATGTGGAATTAGTGCAATCTTTTACAGAACTTTGTAGATGTCTTATCTTCTGCTGATAACTTATTATTCCTGATCTTTAGACTTGTTTAATTATATAATATAAATTATAATTATTATATAATTTTTAATATATATATGTAAAATTTAAGAAGTTGTAAAACACATCAGCTTATTTATTTTTAACGGTGCCTTTTTTCTTTTGTTATAATTAATCTTCCTTCTACCCCTCCCATCCCTAGGGTCAATTAAGTGAGAGCATGGACCATGGAGGAGTTGGCCAATATGACCTGTAAGTTGCTGCTAGAAAATGTTCTGTATCATTCATGACAACTACATATAACTTCTGATTTTGTTACATTGTTAAGTTAAATAGAAAATTTTGTCATTCTTGTTCAGTTTTGAGTTGTTTCTAGTAATTTCACTATTTCTTCACATTAAAATTTGTGAATTGTACCTCAAAATAAAATAATAATAATAAAAAAAAATTCTGGCAAAACTTGCTGTTTGTCTTTTAATCCTTGTTTCTCCTAACATGTCTCTTGTACTTGAATAATATTTGTAATATGAATATAATGCACTGTCCGCAGAACATTGTATGTCCTGTTCATTTTATAAAGGCTCCAGCTACAGATTTGCATAACAGTCTGAATCATGAGAATTCAGAAGTTCTGATTTGACGTTCAGGAGACAGCTACCTTTAGCATTACTTCATTTATAGATTTCCAGATTGTTTCAGCATACCGTGTTGTCAGAAGAAAGCAGTGATAGTTAAAACAGTTCAGTTACATTTACTTTAGCAGGATCCATCTGTTAGTCTTTTGCAGAACTGTAGCATAATTTAGAAGCATCATTAAATTATGGTTCAGTCTTCTGTAGCATGGTCAGGGTTGTGAGACTTTTTTTTGTTACAGCTTTTTCTGCAAGGTATTTGTGTTACAGAAGTCTTACCGTGACTGTTGGGGCTGCTGAATGTGATCTGAAACTTAAACACACCTTGTAGCCTTGCCTTTACTTGAGGTCCTGTAGGAATATCTAAGTCAGTTTGAGGCTTTGGTCTTTCAAAATTAATTCTGGTGTAATACAGAGATTTATTATGCATTAAAATGAAGGAATCTGAAGGCAATCTTGATACTACAAATCCCCAAAATTTGCAGGTAATCTTTTCTGTGCAAGGTGCAACTTAATGCTTTGCATACACCTAAATAAAATTTCTGATGCTGAGAATTCTTCCAATCTCCAAAGCAGTCATTTGGTTCTGTCAGATATACTGTAAGCTTTTCAGAAAGTAATTTGCCTGCTTACTTTAATTTGATCGCTTTTGAGTATCAGGTAGTCTTATATTCTTGTTTCGGTTTTATCCAGTGGCATGGAACATTGTGAAAAATTTGAGATTTCAGAGACTAGTGTAAACAGAGGTCCAGAAAAGATCCGACCAGAGTGCTTTGAGTTACTACGCGTACTTGGCAAAGGTGGCTATGGAAAGGTAAGGAACTGTTTTCTACAGAAGTAAGTCCATTACACTGAAGGCGCTTAAAGTGCTCGCTTGCTGCCTTTGGCCAGGTCTAATCTTCCCATCCTGTTTTCTGAAAAGTTCATTCTACCAGAAGGTAACCTCTGGGCTGCCAAGGTTGGTGTCATGGGGCCAAAGTCACTGGCAGAGCCTCACCAGCTGGTGGCAGTAGAAAGTGTCCCAAACTGGTTCTGGTTCAAATCACTAGCTCTTCTGCTTCAGGCAGCGTTGCAGTTTGTAGGTGATCTCATCTCTCTTTTGCAGAACTTTGTTTTTTAATTTATGACGGCTAACGCGGTCATAATATGTGATTGCTTTTGTATTGGTGTTGTATAGGTATTTCAAGTACGAAAAGTAACTGGAGCAAACACTGGGAAAATATTTGCCATGAAAGTTCTTAAAAAGGTAACCTGAATGTTCATGTTTCACTACTGTCTGAATCTAAAAAAACCTCTCTCTCCCTTTAGCTGTTAAAAATTATCTAATTACATAATATACCTAAAATTAAACTTTTATCTATGATATACACAGTTGTTATCCAGGTACAGTTAGAATTATAATTAGTCTTTAACTAAATTATTCTGTCTGTGTAGTTCTTAGCAACTAATTTAAATAGCTCAGGAGGTTCCTTCCAACCCAAATTATTGTATGATTCTATGAAATAAATGAAGAATTAAATTTCCGCAAGAAACCTGTGATGTTACATACATATTGTGGTGAAATTTTCTTTTTTTTTTTATTATGTTGCCGAGTCATGCGTAGTGTTGTGATTTAGTAAACTCAGAACGGAACTAAATATAAAAGTCTGCCTTGTTTAGCATGTTCTTGTGCTCAGATATCTCTGCTTTCTGTAGGCAATGATTGTAAGGAATGCAAAGGATACAGCCCATACAAAAGCAGAGCGGAATATACTGGAGGAAGTGAAACATCCCTTCATCGTAGACTTAATTTATGCCTTTCAGACTGGTGGAAAACTCTACCTCATCCTTGAGTATCTCAGTGGTCAGTATATGAAATTCTGTTACCTGCTTCTTGGTATCTTGCGTTAATTGACAATTTGGATTTCTTATTCTGCTTATAAAAAGCCAGCTAACTATTGGCATGGTGTCTTAAAAATGTAAAATAGGTTAGCATTAAGAATACATAGAATAGCATAAATAAACCTTCCAATTCAATACAATAAAGATGAATGAAACATAAAATAGTTATTTTTCATACAGAACAGGAGAGGAAGATTTTTAATACCTTTTCTTCCATCAGGCTTGTAATTCCTGTATGTTACACTTAGATCCTATGCAGTCATGCAGAGTACCTGAGGTTTTAGTCCTTGCAGGTTCTTTGTGAAACAAGTGTTATCTTTATTTCACAGATAGGGAAACAGACAGATTAGAAGCAATTTGCGCAAGTTGTAACAATAGGAAAAAAACAGGGACAGAAACGCTGTTATTTTTTTCAGCATGCTGTTTTGATTTCTTTTGGCATCTCTTTAGTTGATAGAATTCCAAGAATAACAGACTAGTAAATTCTCAGTTGTTTTTTGTGAAACAGCTTTCCGTGGAGCAGGACAGAATACCTGTTGCTTATAGTTTTTCTAGAAAATAGACTTTTGACTGACTAAAAATGATAGAATGCACTTCAATAGAGTATAATCTCATTTTTCTCACGACAGGAGGAGAACTATTTATGCAGTTAGAGAGAGAAGGGATATTTATGGAAGACACAGCTTGGTAAGTGAAACTATTGTAGTAAATTAATAGGTTTGGGGTTTTTTTTTCCTGAGTGCTTAAATGGTACATTATGACTTGAAAAACTATAACTACTCATTAATTTCGTAGTCTAGTGAAAAGAGCCTTTAACTGGGTTTTGGGAAGACGTATGTGTTCTGTACTTACCAGTTTGTGCCAGTCTTACTACAGAAGAAGGTCTATTGGTCCATTGCTGGTTGCTGAGTGAGGCCATATTCCATAGGGTTGTGGTAAAGGACATGTTTTTGGAGAAGAGACTGTGAAAGTGTTTGGACTTTGGTGTTTGGAGAAAAGACTGTGAAAGACTTGCTGTAGATGCAATTTTTTTTTGTTGTTCTTGACCCACACACAATTTTACCAGCCAGTTACAGAATTTCCAAGTCGCTGTAACGGCTGTATTCTAACAATCAGATGTGTAAAGTGCTAAAGGTAATTATTCTAATGGAGGAGAAAAAGCCTTTTGAGTAGTGATATTTTACTTATAAACAAGTTGAAATTTAACCCGTATTGATTAGGCTTCACACAACTGAATACAGTTGTATCTTTCCACAGTGCATGCTGATAAATGCCTCAGAAAAGCTTTGATGTACCTATGGGGCTATAATACTGTCCCACAGATTGCACTCTGGGTGCTGCCAGTTACCTCCTTAGCTTCGTTTTTTATTTTTCTTCAACTTTGCCATCTAGATGTGGTAATACAGATTGAAGCGTATTTTAACCACTAACTGGTAAATTCAGATCCCTCCAAATATATTCATGATAAGAGAGCTACTGAACAGGTACACCTAATGCTAATGGCGTAATTTTATAGTTCATCTTGGAGTCTGTATGCCTTTTGGCAAACCATCCTCAAGGCGTCATTGTTTCTCATTTATTCTCTCATACACTTCTAATGATACTTTCAAGGAACCGCTGGTATGTACATAATAGTCTTAGTGCTTAAGATGCTTGATTTAATATGTCTAATTTTGTGGCATATGTTTCCTTTCAGCTTTTACTTGGCAGAAATCTCAATGGCACTGGGGCACTTGCATCAAAAAGGAATCATCTACCGTGATCTGAAGCCAGAAAATATCATGCTTAATCATCAAGGTAGAACTATAGTAACAGTTGCATTGCCAATCATTTGAAAACAATTCTTCAAAGGTCACAACACTTCACTCTTATGTGAATTTCCTTAGAACAATGGCATGTTCGTTATCCCTCTTGGTATAACTGAAGAATTGCCAAAGCTAATTGCTTACCCTTAAACACAGCTTCAAATTTAATAGGCCACATCAAGCTCCCAAGTTCCATGTGTATAGACACAGGCATTTTTTGAATGGTTGACTTGCTATTTCTGCAGCTCGTGGAATTTTTCTTCTACTGGGTCGTTGTAAAGTACATAGAGATCTGTGTCTTCAGTGTAGCATCAGTGACGTTTTAGTAATGGGAATGACTGAAGATGTTAGGAAAGGCAATTTAGGTAGGATGCCAAATCATCTGTAGCTGAAATGATTGATCTAGCTATTGACACTTTACCTGACAGTAGTAGCAATTCCTGAATGCACTGTTACATTGGCTGTATGACACTGATCAGTCTGACAATCTGTGCCATCCAGTATTTTCATGTTATCTTAAACAACTTATTTACTTAGTCTAAGTCTTTGTACTGAATTATTCAGGGCACTTTACAATTTGTTGAAGGTTGTTCTCTGAACTTTTTGAAGCAAGCAGTAAAAATCGATAGCCTACGTTCTTATCTGAATGATGCTCTACAGTCTTTATGTATAAATACATTTGTCTATATGTGAATAAGTTTTGGTAGTTTTGTTTCTCTTCAAGTGGCAACGCTTTCTTATGCAGGTATAATGCAGAGGCTTTATTTTTAAGTGTGATTACCTCATTCTGTATTGCTTTGTCAGACCATTGAAGATACCAGGAAGTAGTTCAAAGTTATTACATATCCATGTTAAAAACTTCTGTTTTTCTTAATGTTACTTATACAAATATCAGAATTCTGTTAAGTCTTAAATTTTATATATTTAATTTCAGGTCACGTAAAACTGACTGACTTCGGATTATGTAAAGAATCTATTCATGATGGAACAGTCACACACACGTTCTGTGGAACAATTGAATACATGTGAGCTGCATGATGAAATAGAAAAGTATTGGTTTGGTCTGGGGGTAATGGCTAAATGTTGCCTTTTTTAACTGATGGTTCATATGTTCAGTCACTTGTGGAAATTTTACTTGATAAATGTGGTTTTGCTTGAGAACTAGTAGTCAGAATTAGTATTAAGCTTGTTAAAATATGTTCATATTTTCAATTTTTCTGATTATAGGGCCCCTGAAATCTTGATGAGGAGTGGGCATAATCGTGCTGTGGACTGGTGGAGTTTGGGGGCATTAATGTATGACATGCTGACTGGAGCAGTAGGTGCACAGTTATAATTGCATGTATTTCTCTTTGTAGCTTTTGTAGTTACATGTATTCTAATTCAGATGATGTATAATATTTGTAGATATACAAACTGCAAGTAAGAAATATGACTAAAATACGGCTACACTTATGCTGGCTACAGTCATGAGCTGCTCTCATCCAAACAGTTATTTGAAAGTCCCATTTGCAGTAATTTTGTCTGCTTTATAAATTACTGAAGTGAGTTCTGTGTACACAAATAAAAGACCTGAACAAGTCCTATTTTTCCTCCCATTACAATGGTGCTTTCTAGCCTCCTTTCACTGGGGAGAACAGAAAGAAAACAATTGACAAGATTCTCAAGTGTAAACTCAACTTGCCTCCCTACCTCACACAAGAAGCCAGAGATCTGCTTAAAAAGGTAGAATTTCAATGAATGTCAGTACTACACGTGTATGTAGAAAACAGAAGTAAAATGATACGACTATGGCTATTCAGTCCATGCTTGTTTTACTCCTTATAAGTCTATTGTTTTTGCATGGTACAGAAAGTGATTTTCCTTGAAAATACAATTGTTTTATAACGAATGCAGATTTTCTCATTGTTCTGTGTTCATTCTGCATGGTATTCATTCGAATGATGATTCATGTCAGAACTAGTCTAGTCATAACGACATAACTGATTTTTCTTTTTTGGATGTTATTTCTCCTTAAGCTGCTAAAAAGAAATGCTGCCTCACGTCTAGGAGCTGGTCCTGGAGATGCTGGAGAAGTTCAGGTAACTTTCGCTTAACTCAAGAATTCTTAAATTACCTCACTGAAAATAAAACAGCTTTGAGGGTACGTCAGGGAAGGAGAGTATGTCTGTCTTGAAGTGTCATGAGCAAAAAGGCGGTCACACATGACAGCTGATCAAAATGTGAATGGTTTAAAGCTTAACGAAAGCAGCTGTCTATCTGTTTGATAATTCTGAGATTTGGAAAATAACTTTTATTCTTTAGCTCTGTCTTCCAGTAGATCTTTTCTACTAGTTGCACAATGCTAATTGTACAGTCAACCATATAAGAGCGAAGATACTCTAGCAGTCTGACGAAAAACCTGCCAGTCTTTGCGTTTAGTGCAGCTTTTCCAAGGGAAAAGAGTTGTTAGTTTGCATTCAGTGTTGCATAGTTAAAAGTTAAGGCAGAGGCCTAGTTCCTGTTGCTTGCAGCTTGACTTTTTTTATGGTGAGATTAACAATGTACTAGAGAGTTCTCCTTATTTCACAGTTTTGACAATTTGTCATTAATACAGTGTTTTGTCATTATTTTTAGATACCTAACTTTTAAAGTTGAAAAATGTAGAGGTATTTTGCATGTAAACCGGCTTTTTCTAATCTTTCAAGAAAAACATGATAGGGACATATGTTGTCTGACTTGAAGGTATGGTATCATTTTTCAGCAATTCCAGCTACTCTGATGTAGTGCTGCAGGATATATTACAGTAGACCCATATGTGATTTTGAAAAGAAAGACACCACAGAGGGGGTCTGAAAAGAACAAGCTTAATTCTTAAATTTCTGTGATTTATACCCAGGAGGCAGATTATGACTGTGCTATTGCTAACTCTTGTAGGCTCACCCGTTCTTCAGACACATTAACTGGGATGAGCTGTTGGCACGAAAGGTGGAACCTCCTTTTAAACCCTTATTGGTATGTACTCAGAATGCTGTGAGATATTCCTTGTATGCCTTTAGGAAAGGGCTTACACAATGCAGAACCTAAAACTTAGAAACGCCCACTCTTACAAACTGGAGTGCTGTTGATTTCTGCTACTTTATGTAGTTAAATGTATCAACTTAGGTTACTGGTTCTCAGATTCACTCTTGTCAAATTAAAGATGGGAGATCCACCATCTGATCTACCAGATCTACTACCTGATGAAGTTTGGGCTTTTTTTTTTCCTGAGAACTGGTGCTGTATCAACAATTAAAAAAAACCTCTTTAATTCTCCACACAGTATGAAATACTGGCTGTCATGAGCATGCTGTTCTGTCTTATTACTCTGTGGTCATGGTACTCATACATCACTGGAATAGGACCTTGCTTTTTTTATGTGAGAAGGTGGCAAAAACCAGGCAAGAGCTAATTTATCCTTCTGTTTACTTTTCTGGAGGAAGAAGGTTCTGGTTCAGTTTTAATTCCTCCTGCTTCTAATCTGTAGGTTAAACAGACTTGCAAGTGCACTTACCTCTGAATTTCTGCTTCTAAACATTATACAGTAAGTCAGTATTTAGCTGAAACTAAGATGATAAGTAGTTGCTAAGCAAAAGTAAATGAAGTCACCTAATTAAGCATTTTGTATGTTTGCTTATTAATATTTACAATGCATTTTGTGCATTCCAGGCAGTAATTAAAGTTCACCTCAAACCAGTGATATGACGAATAAGCCTCTATTATCTTATCTTAGATTTTGATGGTGTGGGGTGTCTGTCTTTTTTCCCTCTGGGTACAATTAGCTACAGCAGCAATGGTATTGCCACCCCAGTAGTTCCCGACTACTAAAAATCTCACTTTAAACTGACTTAGGCATCACTAATGTTGAAAATACTACAGCATGGGGATTCCAGACCTTTTTTCCTCACCGTTTTGAAGGAAATTCAGAATGACACAAGACTGATATTTCCAAATGAATTATCTGAAGGTAGTTTGGCATTTTTCTGTTATTAGCAAATTTTATGGAAGTTACTTCTACAAACTAGATGGTTTTTGAAAATGTGCTTTCATGGTTGCATGAAGGCCTGCACAAATGAATATATACTGCCTTTTCAGTTACACTTACAAATGAGAGAAGGGATCTTGGAATTGTTTCTGTTGTTCTTTGACTGAATTTAACAATGTTCTTCATAGTCACTTATTCCAGAGTTGTCATCTATCCCTCACAATATAAACACTTCTGTATCTGCAAAAACAGGATGAAATTATCAGGAGAGGCTTCCAAAAACTAATAGTTGCAACTGTTCTATACTGGTTGTGACAAGGGCTAAACTTGCAAGAAACTGGCATTGTATTTCTAAAAGTTTTTGTTTGTAATTTGAGATTATTTTTTTTTTAAAGGCATCTTTTTAATTTGTGTTCCTTTTTGATCCATAATTTTTGCCCCTCCCCCTTGCCTTTATTTCTCAGTGTCAGTGCCCATAGTGACCTCCCACTGGCAGCGACAGGATTCCGACACCACTCCAGGGTTTTACTACAGCAGAGCTCTGCCAAAAACCTATGGAATGAACTCCATCCAGAGGCTACACTGATCACCGCTAAGCCATTTGGTTGATATCTGTAATATAAACCCTTAATCATTTTGTTTTTGCAAAGCAATCTGAAGAGGATGTGAGCCAGTTTGATTCAAAGTTTACACGTCAGACACCTGTTGATAGCCCAGATGACTCTACTCTCAGTGAAAGTGCCAACCAGGTCTTTCTGGTAAGTGAGCCAGGGACAAGTATGTAATGACTGTGGAGAGGTATGTTGTGTTACTTGGAAACAGTAGGGTATTTCAGGTAAATTAATTCCATTGAATTTAACACCTGATACTTGAAGCAAGCTGTCATCATTTTAAACACACGTTGTGCAACAGGTTTGATATGTTTAAGGGCTTTGAAAATACTTAGTTTGATTACTGCTGACGTTTTCTTTATATAGATAAAACAGCCAACAAGCGTTGCTTACTTTCTGGAATGTCAGCATTCTAATTCATAGTTGCATTATGAACCCTGGACATGTGATTACTTTCATAGTCATGCAGGAAGAACAATGTCTGTGCTATTGATCAAAATTAATTAAATTGAGCATGCCTGTGAGAATCTGTGATCTGAGTAGAAATATCTGGGGTGTGCAGGCACCTGGGTAAGGAACTCCCTAAAGTCCTGCTGTTTGCTTCAGGAAGTGAGTAGAAGTTCATATGTCTATGTTTACTCTCCTTTTTATAATTTTCATTTACTATTTCATTCCAATCATAACTGCAGAAGTGATCATAAATGTAAATCTTGCCTGTAAGTTATAGTGCGTTCATTCCTGTTTTGCAGGGTTTTACGTATGTGGCTCCATCTGTACTTGAAAGCGTAAAAGAGAAATTTTCTTTTGAACCAAAAATTCGATCACCTCGCAGATTCATAGGTAGCCCTAGGACACCAGTCAGGTATCTTTTTTTTTTTTTTTTTTTTTTTTTTTTTTTTTTTTTTTTGTAATACACTTTTTGGCAAGTAGTTGAAATAGATCTGCACTAGGAATAAAAAATGCAGCCTTTCTTCTCGGTAAGCCCATCACTTCCATTAGAAGTGCAGCATCGATCCTATTTTACAAACCACATTATTAGAGACAAATCTGTGGTGTTTGGCAGCACAAGAAGTACTAATTTGCTTGCTATTCAACGCTGATACAGCCTCACAGTCTGGTGACTTTGGTACACCATTCCTCTAGAACTGTTTCAGAACATCCTAAGTACTTATGTGCCGCTAAAGAATCATGTTAGTACAGAAAATTCCTTCTGCGATCATCTAGAAATAGATCCTCACTACTCAAATGAGAGAATTTTACTTTACAAGAGACCGTGGTAGAAGCTAGACATGGAAACTTTCTCAAACTTCTCGAAGTGGAAGGAAGGAATTATAAATGCTTCTCAATAGGCATTTGAGTTCAGCTTCCTGCAGAGTAAAGGACATACCTTGGTGCTGTGTATATCTTCATCTCTGATTTTTATATTTCTTGTTTTAAAGCCCTGTAAAGTTTTCCCCTGGGGAATTCTGGGGAAGAGGTGCTTCTGCCAGCGCATCAAATACTCAGACACCTGTGGAATATCCAATGGAGACAAGTGGAATAGAACAAATGGATGTGACAGTCTGTGGAGAGGCCTCAGCACCACTTCCAATCCGGCAACCAAACTCTGGGCCATATAAAAAACAAGCTTTTCCCATGATTTCCAAACGACCAGAGCACTTGCGCATGAATCTATGACAACACAATTTTTTTAAGCCTTCGAAGGTGGAAAACAAAGAACGGACATAAGCCCCCTTGAAGTTGAAATATGAGGGCTTGTATGGTTTACTTTTAAAAAGTGACAGTATCAAAGAGTCAGTCATTGCACAGAGCGACTTGGAAAGCAAAGAAATACGGATTTTTTTCTGTCAATCAATGGTGCATAAAAAACTTTAGAAAATGGTATTGCAGAACTCTAGGCACATCATCTAACTGATTCGCAGTGACATCTTCTCACCTTATCAAGGATTTTTCAGCTTGATAGCTTGAAACTGACAGTATTAAGGGTCAGGATGTTGCTTCAGAATCACTGGTCTAGTCGTGAATGTGTCAAGGAGGGTTAGCCCTTTCACTAGGCAAAGTATGAAATGCCTCTATGCTTGCGTCTGAGGAATAATTAGCATGCAAGCTTGATTAAGCTGTTTCCTACAATGGGGTGGAATCAAAGATGAAAGATAAAATTAATTGGTATTTCACATTCAAAACATAATGAGTTTTTTATATATATAAAAATATATATTTTTCAAATAGATTTTTTGATTCAGCTCATTATGGAAAGTATCCCAAAATTAAAAATGCAAAATAATTGGTTGCTGTGAAGAAAGTAAAGGCTCTAGTTCTGATTCTTTTCCTCATGAACAACAAATCAATAAGCAAATCACTCAATTACCAGCTTGGCAATGTGGGGTGGGAGAGAACTGTTTCACTTGCTTACCCAGCTGAAATACCTGTTCCTGCAAAGACCAATGGATCTAATCAAACAGCAATGCTGCTATGTTCTAGGCTTAACTGGAAGCCATGGGCTCACATACATGTCCTGCTTATTTCATCCTTGTCCTCAGCAGACATTTCACTGGGAAACATCACTTTTGTATATGCTAGTCCTTAGATGGAGACAGCTGAATATGTTCAGATTCTTACCCATACAAAAGATCAGGAAAAAGTGCATTGGAATACAAGGTCAGTAAAAACATATAGGAAGTACCACAGGAAATATATACAAATTCTACATAGTATAAGGAAATAAACCTTTTTGTAACCAGTGGGTAAGAATTTGAGGACTTTTTTTTTTTAAATAAAATTTTGCTTATGGGAGTTCCCTGCCATTATACATTTCTAAATTTATCAACATTTTTTTCTATGCTGGGGCAATAAATTTGCTGATTGTACGAGAAAAGTGTTAAATGGCCTTTCAGTGAATGTCTTCCACAGTGGGTCAGAACTTTAGCAACTTAATTTAGGAAACATGTTCGAAGGACACTATTTATGTTTTTGAAATTGTCACAATCTGTACAAATGACCTACAGGTACAAAGAATAAAATAAAGGTAACTTTACCTTACTTAAATACTTCCTGCCTTAAAGAAAGCATTTCCATGAACATAGCTGGTGAAAGGGTTAATATCTGCAGAGCTTTACACTAGTTAGAGTGTGTATGGTGTGTGCGTGTGTGTGTATATGATCATGCAACTGCATACAAGTCCTGTCACTTTTTGCCTGCCACACGTTGCATTATCTTTAGTCAAACTGTGCAAAGTCTACTTCTAGTGTTTCACAACAGTAGGGATTTTTTTATAGATTCTGCTTACTCTGTGTATACTGAATCTTTTTGAGCCATAGGATCCAAGCCATAAACTCTCTAAGCATGTTGAATCCAATCAGAGTGCTGTTTTCTAAAATTTTCAAGTCAGGAGGATTCATCGGTTATCTTGTTGATATTAACAAAGAACCAACAAAAAAGATGGTTATGATTGAGCAAAAATTAGTATTTTTTTTCCTTCCTGATAAGCCTTTTGTTGGAAAATTTCTTTTTTTAGTTATAAGGAAAATCAAGTTACCTTATAGTGACATACATCATACTGGAAGATTGCCATTTTTCATTTGGCCACTGGTGACATGTTGTGAAACTGAAATCAAAGTGCTCATGTGTGTTTGTATTATGCATATTTGCAAATACGCAACACTTGAAGCAGTGCCTCTCTGTGCCACTTGTTAACATAAGTTTCCTAACATGTTTACTGAGTATAAAGTAAATTAGTTTAAAAAAAAAAATTTTTTTTTGAGGCAGATCTCTCTTGGTCCTAGTTACAGCTAACAGTTGCTTTTTGGTTGGCTGGATATAATTGTCCAGTAGAATTGGTTTAATATGGCTGGCAAGAATGGCAAGAGTTGTTTGTCTGAGTTCACTGATTAATTACAGATACAATTCATCGGTTTTAAAAGTAAATTTCATGTACTGTCAATGTTTCATCCCATAGATTATAAGTTTAATTCCCTACCATAACTGTGAAACTTTTGGAGTGTGACTCAGACAGCAAGCACACACTATGCAATATGGTTTATCCTGTATTTATTTGTAAAAATATCAGACATAGATCCTCTATATATATATAATAGTGTCAAAATTACTAGTTGTGAACTAAGGGGAGTGGAGTTCTAGCTCCTGTCTGGCTATTTCAGATAAGTGCAGAATGCATTGAATATTGGAGAGCTTAACAAGTGCTTTCTTTTGTTCATTTAAAAATGTCTTAAATTTTTCATTAGAGTATAGAATCTTATTTTTTTTATTTTGTACAAGCTGCGCTTTTTTAATTATAATCACTGAAAAATTCACTATAATTTGATTTTATAGGATTTTTGTAGCATTACAAAAATATAGTAAAACTGAGGTTAATACCTGTTGTGGCTAACCATATAAAAGTATTAAATCTTAAACTTGAACAGAAGTCATATTTTTTTTTTTTTTTCACCAGATGTTAAATAGGGAAATATTTTGTTCTGCAGGTCATTATCACAAAAGGTTTATAGGTCAGCTGTGTTACCAGCAGTTTTTCTTTTCCCATTTGATGCAGAAACTATTCTGGTATAAAATATTCAGAATTTCATAATTTTTCTCTGTGGGAGTGATGCATACATTTGATGCCATTCGTGTACTAAATTGTAATTTTGGGAATGCTGGAATAATTCCTACCAAGACTGTCTTAATTGTGCCATCTGACATTTGAATGTCATCCTGGTATTAGCTCATAATAAAAGATAAAAATAAATGAGTCAATTGTTCTTTTGAATATCCCTGTTTTTTGTCTTGCTATCTAAAAGCTGAACTGCTGGAGAACATTTAATATTGAAGTCCACTCTAGTCACAGAGTGGATGTTTACTTCGGGTCTATTCTCTTTTTAATATTAACTCCCAACCTGCTCTCATTGTTAATCAGAAAGTGCATCAAATATTGAGAAAGACTACTATTGTTAGGACAGGTGCTTGAGTTTTGGTTGTTTTTTTAAAAATTCTGTCTCTACAGCAGGATAGTTGCTGTTTCATTTTCCCAGTTTAGAGGGAAATCCTTTACCCTCAGGGATAAAGGAGGAGAAGTTATTAAGAACAAGGGAAATTACTTAAATATTCTTCCTGCAGATCCTTGATGATACACTGTATGCAGTTCCTATCTATGAACTTCTACAGATTGTTCTCTTCTAGATTAACTTGGCTTTGCTGCTGTCTTCAAGAAACAAACTTGAGCTGCCTTAGTAGAAATAAAGGTAATCCCTATTCTGTTTTTCATCTTTCACAGTTTACTGGAACTAAATATACTCAACTGCTGAATCAGATGGATGTGAATACCAATTAAATGCAAATTTACACATATGCTAATCCAAGTGACTTTTTTTTTTTTTTTTTTGGAAGTAGGTAGGCCCCAAGTATAACTGTGGATCTAAATCATCTTTCATGACAGCTTTGAAGGGAAAGGGAGGGAGGAGGAATTACACTTAGAGGACCTGACAGATGCTAGTTCTGATCGGTTTGTCTTACCAAGGCTGGTACCTTCACCTAGGTTCTTGGGCTCTTAAAAAGTAGCTGTTGATTGCCATTTGTCATCCTCTTCTCTGTTCTGTCTCCTGCAGAGTCAGACATGTGCTGGGTGTCTGTGTGTCTGTGTGTGTGGAAAGCAGGGCAGCTACCCTGGCCTGAGTGGGCTTGATAAGGAAGAGTTGCATCTTAATAGCATGATGCTGACAAGCGGATCAGAGAGGATGTCATTCATGGATGTAAGTTACTCGCTTTTTTTCCTCTCTGTAACTAAGATGAGAATGACTTGTTTCATTTATGAAGTGTAAATCTAAACTGGTTGATCAAATCTCTTTTTAGTTCTTTGTTTTTTAATAAAATGTGTTTGATAATATTACTGGGTTTGGATAATTTTCACTGGATCTTAAAGGAAAAAAAAATTCATCAATGGAGAGAGAGAATAAAAGACAAATTGTTCCCTGGTCCTATCTCTGACCAATATCCACCTTTATTCTAGTAAGGTAGTGTTACTAATATGTGGTAGACAAAGACCAAAGGATCAGCAACAATCCAAGGTTGACTCAAAGCACTGACATCATGTTTTCTTGTGCTCCATAAAATAGTCTTGGTGAGCTTTACAGGCTAGATGACACTGTCAAGTTCCTGTGGGTTTTTTTCTTAACCACAAGTGGGATGCTTCTAAATTAGTTTCATATTTTTTAGTAATGGCCTTGCATTTAGTAATGTTGGCCTTGCATACAGTCCTTGATGCCTGAATTCCTCAATGTACAGTATCTGTCTCAGATATTGAACTACCTGTTGCGGTATGTAGTTTATAAATGCTTTTGTTCTATAGCAAAAGAATACTTAGTTCAGGTTAATTTCTTTCAAATTTTCCTGCATACTTTGAATGTATATGTGTACAGCAGCATGTTTTTTGATCTGTAACTACCTTCCTAGTTCATCTTAGGTCTACCAGTCCAAGCTATTAGTCCTGACAGACCACTTCAGCTTTGCACAATAGAATCATAGATTCTATGATGGAGCGGCAAGCTTCCTTCTCACTATTCCCTGCTGCATAAGCAACGGGGCTGCTATTTACTCATCTTCCGGATAAGGCAGTAAGAAAGCATACTTGTTTCTCAGATCTTTTTCCTTAGTAAGCAGGGTAGTGGCTCTGTTTTCAGGACAACTGTTAGTATTAAGCAGCTGGTGCATCTCGGAGTCTACCTTCCCAGTTAGTATTTCAGGAATGGATTAGGTGATTTAGACCTATTGTTCTAAAAACATTTTTGAAAGTCTGTCACAGAGTACTGGAATTCTGATGAATGGCTACCCATTACTGGTAGGCCATGAATTTAATCAATATTCAAGTATTAGGAAGTGCATTTCCTCGCTCTAACATCATGTCCAAGTCTAATGAATTTTTTTTTTTTTTCTCTGAAAGTATTTTTGAATTAAAAAGTGATTAAGCTGTTGGTATTGGCATTTCAGGAAAGCTAATCCAGGATAAGTTACAATTTTTATTTTGCCCAGTATTTTAGAAAGGGTTGGTTATTACATCTGTCCTTATAAACTGTGTATTGGGCTTAGTCATGCACTTTACTCACACAAGCAAAGCTTTTTAAAAAGGTGCCATTTGTTGACTGAATTAAATATAGCACTCAAATTGTTTACACAGTACTCACACAATACCTGTATGAAGAAAAAACCTTAAAACACTCTTTAGCTAAACTGTATGTTCATGATGAAGTTTGGGAAAGTCTAAATACAATTGTGTAACCAAGTGAGCTGCCAAAGTCTCTAAGGGCCCATCAGAGATTCAAAATCCAACCTTAAGTTCCCCCTACTCTTTTTTTTTTTTTTTTTTTTTTTTTTTTTTCCTTGACTGATTCAGTTCTTTTCCATCTCTCAAGGGAAGTTCTGCTGCAGCAGCAGTCTGAATATCAGCACTGATGAAATTTAAATAACAAAACAGTTCTGATCTTGTATGAACTTCAAATGCAAGCTAAGGCATAGCTAGATCTCTCTGAGGAAACAAAGAGCAGTTTGTTCTGACAATACTGGAGGTACAGGCACAAGCCCATTACTTTGGCTGTGGCCAAGCTCTTAATTCTTCCCTGCCACCCTCAGGACCACTCTAAAACTGTTCAGCTGCACATTCTCCAAACTAAGTACCTCACCTGCTGGGAAGGGCTTCCATGAGAATGAGTCTCTTCTACTCCCATAAGTTTTCAATTACAGACTTAGAAGCTTTTGCCTGTTTTCTTTAAGCTGGAGTCTTTCTCCCCAGTGACTCGGATACCATGGTGGAACAATCATAGGGCACATTTACTCTGAACTGCAGTAAACTTCAAACAAAAATACAATTAGCAAATACACAGCATGCTATAGCAAAACTCAGCTTGAAGATAAAATGATACCTCTTAGCTTGAATCTTCCATCTCATTAGATTTTTATTCAGAATACTAAATTCTACTAGTATTACACTTGTAGCTTTACCTTTAAGGGCACTCTCCCATCATGCCCTGTCAGCTCTATAAATCTGGCTGTGTCAGCTGCAACTTTATAGTACTCTGTCAGCCTGCCTGGCAATTTGAGTTGCTACAGCATTCATCAAGTAAGTGTTTAACTTTTTAATGGGGGGGGGGGGGGAGGCATCCCCCAGATTTAGAAGTTTCCTAAAGGTACTCAGTTAAGCTCGAGTTAATGGCAACTCAGTTTAACTTTGCTGTAACAGAATAATTTAAGTGTTTTTTTACGGTCTTATCTGAATAGCAAGGTGAAAAAAGACAAGCAGGAAAAAAAAGTGAGATTATACATAAGTTAGCTGTATAATTAGCATAAAGACTAGTCATGAATAAGTTGTAGCATTTGGAGGTTTTTTGTTTTTCAGAGACTTTAGTTTACCAGGAAAGGTATACCTAGCAGTGAGCTGCTGTTATGTGCTTACATGTAAGTTAATACTGAAACAGTAATGAATCTTGTGTCTTTATTCAACATGCACCAAACAAATAGATTTAAAGGCATTTATTCTCTCTGATTTTTATGCATACTACAAATTGCAGATATAGTATAAAATAGATTCTCCCCTGTAAGAAAATCTGGTTCCTGTTATGACAAAAATATAATATTAAAGATTTGTTTTAAAAATACCAACTTTATAAAATACTAAGTAAAAAACTAACATCAGTGGTTGGTTTATGTATTAAGCCAAAGATCCATTAGAAGTCTACAAGAACCTAAAGGGGAAACATCTTATTCTTGTGGCTTATCTCCAGGTACAGTGAGAAATAGTTGCTGTTACAGGTGCATGAATAAGAAGCTAATTTCTCTCATCTATTGGGCAAGCATTAAAGGATCTTTAATGCCAAGTGTGACAAGTAGCTCTAATTCTCACTGTAGTCCAGAGTATAAAATTTGCTCATAATAAAATTTATAGGTTGACCTTTTGGTTTGAGTCATGTTAGAAGGATAAATACAATTTAGTACAGTCTGGAACACTACTTAAACTTTTAAATAAAATGTTGAATTAAGAAGCTGCTGCAAAAAGTAATGCAGCGTTTTTTCAAGGACTTGATTGTTTCCTACAAGAATCAGAAGAGAAGCAATGCTGGCTTTTCCGCATTCATTCTGAAAACTTAAGAAGGTCAAGTTAACATTTTCTGCACTGTTTTAAATGCTGGAACATTTCATAGAAGCATGATATCTAGAATTTGGAAACTCATTCCTTGTGCCACCTACAATTTAATCTGCAGTAAACTGAAAAACCTTAGCTTGAACAAACAAACTGTAAAACAAGTTATTTGACATGCTTTAGAAAATCTGTAGATGCATAGATGTAGCTCCATCCTTCCACTTGTTAACATGGTCTGAAATAACAGTTCTGCAGAGTGGACACGTTTTTTCTCTATTAAACCATAAAGAGATGCATTCTTCACAAAATGTGTGCTGTAATGAAAAGAATGAGAACTTAGAGCTCCTAAGCTCTTCCATTTATAAGACGGTATATTATTTGCATAGCCTGATTTCTACAAATAATCAGAAGACATACACTCACTAATCTAACTTTATGTTATTCTGTTTACCAGTTCTTTAAAATATTCTTAAGTTCGCAAAAAATAACTCTGATTACGTGTATTACCTGACAGATAAGCAGAATAGGCTTCTGAAATTCAGCTTGGCAGATTGAACAAATATCATCCGATTCAGAACACTGTCTCTTGCTGGCTGTCACCCCATAGTGCTGTAAACCAAGATATTTTCAGCAGATATTAGTTTCTGGGAGGGGGGGAGGCCAAAACGAAACACAAAAATACCAGGACAGAAAGGAATTGGGAATAAGGGCTGCCATGTCAGGAACACTAGTCAATCCCTAATCCAACAAAATGTTGCTAAGTTTTTTAATAGCTCTCTTGGGGTCTAAAGCTTATATGCTCCTACTTACCATGCTATCTAGTTAGTATCTTCCCCAATCACAGTTACTGGAAAAATCTGTAGCAGTTTTGTTTTAACAGTGACGTCTGAGCAAAACACTGTTAAATTCCAATCTGATCAAGAGAGCACTTAGAAAATGAGAAGTGCTTTATTATTCTTTTTAGTTCAGTGATACTGTGCTATACATTTTACTGCATGAATAGTAGACTCTAAACAATACCTCTTACTACAGAGAAAGATTATCTAGAAAAACTTAACAATTCTAACAGAAGTTACTTGCATGTCAGTTATTTTGGCAAGCTTCAATTCTCACTATATTTCAGCACAAAGCTCAGCCTGCATCCAACCAATATTTATTCCAGTTAAAAAGTAGGAAGCAGGACAAAAAGGGTATGCTATTTCACATATGTTTATCTGAAGAGGCATGCAGAATAGATTTTTTGGGGGTTGTTTTTGTTGTTACTCAGATGACAACGTAATCACACAAGTCAAGGAATTCAGACTGCAAAAGAGGAGAACAAGGATACAGGGTTTACTTTAAAAATGCAGTTGTCTATTGCTAGAACAATACAAAGTAATATAGGAATGAGGTGTTTAAAAAAATAAGTATTTTCATGTAAATTGGGTTTATTGTTTTGTCATAAGAGAATTCAGTACTCACTGGTCGTGTACAAAATATCCGTAAGACCTGCCTGAAGTTTCTCAATTGTCCAAAAAAGCTCAAAAGCTGAAATGGGAAAGAAAACCTGAGTTATGCTTAGTATTTTTCTCTATGAACTAAAAAGCTTCCAAGCTTTTGTGCAGATTCCAGCACTGGAAGTCTCACTGCTAGTTTGATGTTGGCAGGAAGATAAGCAAAGTTATAGTTCAGACTGACCCTATTTTAGTTGCTTAATATGTAACCACAGTAAGAATTTAGCCTCAAGTTTTTTTCCCAGTAGGTGTCTGTTCTTTAAAAGAAAAATAGTGTTCAGGTTCTGAAATGAAGCGCTCAAGTGCAAATATATCAGCATTATTATCATATATGCAAGAGTCTTTAGACTTGTAATTAAGATACCATAGCATTATAAAGTATTTTTCATGTTCAAAGTCAGACTTGTACTGAGTCTGGTTACAATTGGGGCAGATGAACTCTTTGGTGAAGTAGACAGCCAGTATGAACACTTAGTTTTAACTTGTTTAGCATCACACAGGATACTCTAGCAGAAAGAAAATCTACTTTCCTGGAATATGCCGATTCTTTGAGCCATTAATTTTATCTTTATTTTTGCAAGCTCTTTTCCTTGATATCTGGTAACAGTCTGATCAGTGTCTGATGTGAGGGGACCTATAGTAATAGTGTTCTTTGCTATGCAACCCCAATCCATTCCCAGAACAGGTGCAAGAAAAAGGAGATTTAGTGTCCTGAGCCAGTTTTCCTATCAGTTTTGGAAGGCTGTATCAGTTAAACTAAAGCATCGACTTGCAGGTCAGTTCAAACACAGGGGAACTTTCAGAAACATGTTAGTTTATATGTCGCTAACCCTCCAGTGATAATTACTACAAAATAGTTTGAGAGGATTATAAAGCTTACGTACTTTTAGGATGAGGTAGAGAAGGCCCAGCAATATCCCAAGGGTCCATCCTAGTACACTGTCCAGCTCCCCATAGCCAATAAGATAACGGAACCAAACTGGTATGGGGACAAACATACGGTAATACTGGCAGAGTTCTTCTAACAGCATGTACCAGTAGCCCTAAGCAAGACATGCAAAGGAATCGCTCAAGATTTAAAACACAAAGGATTTTTAAAATACAGAGAAAAGATGCATTGTTATTCTTTTGAGTAACCTCCTCTCATAGTATCTTGAAACAACTAAATATGAAGCATGAAAAAGAATGGAGACCAGATGATGGGTCTCACCACAACTGTACAAATAATACCACCAAAATTGATTGCTGTACTGCAGAAAATCAAATTAATAGGCTAAAATAGGATGGCTTTGTCAGATGCCTACCTACTTAGCAATGCTATCAGACTTAATTTCGTAAGAATTAAAAAAGAAAATAAAAGTTACATGAAAAAGGAAAATAAGAAAAATTTGGTCCACGTAGATCAGCTTGTCATTAGCAGCGTTGTGTCTTGCATTCAGGATTAAAAAGTGAGAGTAAGGCCCATTCTTTTATTAAGAAACATAAATTACAGACTCTTTTCCTGTAAACATTATTTCGTGCCTGTGTAAGAAGCCTTATCTTGTGATAATTAACTCCTGTATAGGATGGGGTGATAAGAAAATTGGGGGGCCAGGAAAGAAGCCTAGGGTAGCTGGACTGACCAGGTAAACAGAGTTCAATGACACCCTAAAAATTACTGAATAACAACGACAAAGCACAAGTGTCCTGTACAGAGCACTGTGCCTGTATGCATGTATAATCATAGATATTTAGCTTAGGTCTTACTTTATTTCCTTAATTTTTGTCTTTAAAACTTTTATATTAGGGAAGAAGTACTCTTTCTATAATGTACACTGGATAATGCCACAATTTGCCACTATTGACCAGATTCCTTCTTTAATTTAGCCACAGTTTAGGTCACAGTTGGTGTAATGGAATTTTCAATAACTATTTTTTGGATGTTCTATCACTAGCTATAGAAAAAAAAAAAAAAAAAAGAGATCTTGATTATAAACTGGTATTTAGAGAAATCAGTTGTACCTGAGAAAAACTTGTTCTGGTACATTTTAAAAGATAAAACCTACTGAAACAGCCTGTTCAAATGCTACCACATAATAATTACAGTTCGTAATGTTGGTTTTTTTTTTTCACCAGTACTAGTATTTGCTATTCTGACATAAAATTTAATTGGGTTTGCCTGTCTCACCTCGGGAAGCAGATAAAAATAAATACCCCACCAACCAGTGTAGGCTTCTGTGAAAATTATTAAGCTTCACTGGTTTGAGGAATTAAGCTATGAATCAAATTCATTGATCTGACACAAATATTGCTTAAGTTTATTAACAAAAAGAAAATTCAGAATTATTTTTTTGAGATGGAAAAAACCAGCTGTTTGCATGCGCAGACCTAAAAATCTTCCCGTCAGTTACTGTTGAGCATGCTAAAAATTTACTGTGCTTCAGCTGCTCCATTCTAACCACCTGTATACACATTCTTACATTGCAGCAAATAAAAGGCTTCTTCACCCCCCCCCCCCACTTAGAGACAGAGACAGAAATAAACCCATTTATCCGATGATATAATACAAGCAATTGTTTCAGATCAGACTGTAAACCTTCCTTAGCACCAAGCAGGGAAGAACATGAAATCTACAGGGTTTTCTCACCCACAATGTAGTGGTGGATTATATACAGACCTTTAATTAAAAAGACTTTTCTCTGGGTAGAATTTAATAATTAGCTAATTTTACCATAAAAGAATCTTCACAAGGAAGCAAAAATATAACTTGTTTCCTTACCTTGGATTTAAAGGACATCATAAAAGAAGGCACCAAGAGAATAAAGCACTTGAAGCCCATGAAGAGGAATTTCAGAATAAAGTCTGTGACTCCCACAATCCAAAGTACCTCCCAGAAGTTCATAAAATCCACAGTAGGGTTTAAGAAGATTAAGCTACAAAAAGAATTATCGGAAGTTACTGGAGCACCCTATTTAGAGGAAAGCATAACCAGAGATTATCACGACAGGTTTAATTGAAAAAGGAAACCTGGTTTACACAGCAGAAAAATATTTGGTAAGAAAATGAACTCTTTATTGCAAATTGATCACTTATGATTTCTGACAACCTTTCAATTTTTAAACCTTCTACAGCCAAGACTGTACCTACGGAATGTAAGGGAAAAAAAATAAATTGGAGACACAAACTCCATAGAGCCCCAGAATGCCATCTTCAGTATTCCAAAGGCAAGGTGGCATGGTCAAAGCCAGGAATCACAACCATTACATTCCCTGTGGTACAGTAGTGCCATTGAGTATGGGGTCTAACCTTGCAAATTCCAACATACTGTTTTTAAGGACAGCACCTGTTCAGTTTGGCCGAAGAGGAGGAATGGAGATTAAAATGAAAGAGAAACCAATGCCACAATTAAAGAAAAACAGCAGCAGCCCAGATAAAATCAAATATTAACTGGAAACATTTTGAGTAATTTATTATGTGAGTAGAGGTGTTCATCTACTTACCTGTAATACAGTGACTGAGAATGAAAGGTGTAATACAAGAGGAGAGATGATCCAGTTAGGTATACTAGTAACCAAGCACATTGCAACTTGGAGCACCGTTCCTGTAAGGTAATTGTAAAGATATATTACAGTCCTTATCTCAGTATCAGTCTTAAATATATCTCCAAAGCATGAAGTCTGCTGCACCTCAACAGACTTACTACTAGAGGATTCGATCTTAGTGATTTTAGGTCAAATAAAATAGGAGAACTCAATGGAAAGGTAAAGCAGTAATTTTAATGTTTTCAGCATAACAATTTCTATGTGTATCATGGTTTCTTCTAAAAACACAACCAAAATCCAACCCACTCTGAAGGAACAAGTTTTCCTTTGGCAGTGAATGGAGAAAACTGAAAGTTTGAAACTGTCAACTGCTATTTGATTCCACAAATACAGTTAAGAAGTTCTCCCGTAAATTCCAAAAAGCTTATATCAGTTGAAGTGATTTCAGTGTTCAAAGTCAAGAGGGGCAGGGGGCAACTCTTTTTGAATTTTGCAAACCTTACTTATCTGAGAAGCTCTACACTGTGCAGAAGCATTAAGACTTGACTTCCATCTTGAAAGCTTGACACCTAATATTATTAGGTAAATAAAACAGTATCTCCATTCACATTTCTTTCAAAAATTGATGGATAAAGGTTAACTTACAGAATTTTGTTGCATAGGGTGATACTTACTCTTAGAAAAACCTGATTTACTATGCTTTTGTTTGCATACATATAAGTTGTTAGCAGCCCAATTCCAAGAGAAATGCCTATTAGGAAAAAAGGCTCAGTTATACACAAGAAAATGAAAAAAAATTACTAAAGTGGGTTAAAAAACCAGCCACTTCTAATACGTCTTTGTAATTACAATTAATAGCTCAGACTATCAAGCCATAATAATTAAGCACATTGTACATATGCCAGCAAAGGAAACAGAAGCCACTGAAATGTAGTTTAGTAAATCTCTCTTTCTGATGAATAAAGCAAATAAAAATAAAGCTAAAAATAAATTTAATTATATTTCAGGCATGGTTGTTAGTATTTCTCTTTGGGGGAGGGTCTGTTCCCTCAGACCTTATTTTGTTATACTCTACCAATTATATGCTGCATGATCAATTTGACACACAGAATCAAGATATACGGCAGACTTTTGTGCAGCCACTGGAGGAGGTATCTGAGCTCTGAGAGGGAGCTGCCGCTATGTTCCTCTGAGTCTAGAGTGGAGTCGTCGAGCCCCCCTGCTTCACTGTGGGCATGTCCGTGTGAGCGACTTTGGGAACCCGGCCTTGAATGCCGGGAACTTGCATTTTCTCTGGCTTCTCCCACAGCAGAGTTTAGCTGTATGCGAACATCTCCGCTAAGATGGCATGAGCTCTCTCCTGACAACCTCACTGCGTGGGCGCTCTGAGAAGATGAAGAGTCATCACCACTCCCTTGGATGTTGTGGAGATGACTGCAGTTTGGTTGCATGGTGGGAGTTTTTTCTGGTCCAGATTCTTGCTATTTTGTCTCCTAGAGTGGGATATAAAAAGTCACAGTTGAAGGAAGAGAGAACTAGTTCAAGGGGGAAAAAAAAAAAAAAAAAACCACAACAAAAAACCCAACACCAAAATACAACAGATTGTACTGAGTGATTGCCTGCATGAAGTAAAGGAAAGATTCTCTCTCTGAGAGATATTGTTTGTCTTCATTCTGAAAGCTGGAATGCTGGGTTTGCACCCTGTTCTCCACGGGGCAGGGGCAGTTTTCTGTGTGCCGTATTAAATGACTTCCTTTCATTCACGTGTAGATTTTCTAGCCTGCAGTGAATCTGGCTGCCTTAGTAAAATCTAAAGTTGCTTCAGTGCAAATCAGAACAGCAGAAGCTGCTAAATAGGAGACCAGCACTACCTTGTACAGAAGAGATCTTAGAAGTGCTGCCTAATTTCACAAAAATACAAAGAGTTGTAGGCCAAAGAAGGAGCAAACAATGATGGGAAGGAAGCAGAGTACATTTACATGCATCCATAAAATGGTAAGCATTTGTTCAGAGACAAGTCTAGTCAAAAGCCAGTGCATGCTCAAAATTGAGGGCCATTATGAGATTAACAAGATTATCCTGTCTGGGTGAGCAGAACCAGGTTAGTCCATTTTCTAAGCAGCATTTAAAAAAGCCTGAACCATATGGGCTAGGTGAAAAAAGAAGTGCAGCCAACAAGCCGTAATCTAACAGTGAGACCACCCAAATGAGGTTTTCTTTCTTTCTGCTGACATCTTTCTGTTGTCTTCTAGGGCAGTTTTTCACTTCTGTGTCAGTCTTTACATTTGTCAAATAGTGTTAAATACACTTCTCTGGACTGGTGTTACGTGAGGGTAATGATTTTGGAGAATGCTTTGAAGCCAGATTTGGCACAATACTTGTTGCTATTGAATAATATTATTGAGACATCGGGAATTTTGTTATAATCCTTTTTCAATAGTTCAAACTCTTCCAGATTCCTCTCTGAAATTATTTTTTCCAAAGCTTAGCGTACATACACAGCTAGTTTCACTGGGGATACAAAAAGTTTAAAGCAAAATTGATTTTGCACTGCAGGAAGTTTTTGATATATTTGCACAAACCTAGAATTCTTTAGCCTTTAAAATGGAAATTAGATTAGATGAGTCAATTGCATGAATTTAAACAATATCCGAATAGGGGAACTTACTACCATTTAGAAATGCTGCTGCTACTACTGTATTTTTGTTGGCCAAAGATTACATCATACTTTAATCCAGCCAAGATTCATGTTCTGTAATTTTATGCACATGAATAAAGCCAATAAACTGGAGATAGTATTGACATGTGGGAACAGTATCACTCAGTGTGTCTGCAGGATCAGGCCACGAATGCCGTTTTTTAAAAGGGGGGGGAATAAAAAAAAAATCTCATTAGCACTCTTCACTTAGTGGTTTAGGGCCTGCTTCTGCAAAAACTGACAGCTCGGTGTTTAAAAAAAAGCGAGCGATCCCATTGTTCGAGTACTGCAGCTTCCCCTGGCGCTCTGCCGAACAAACTTTCAAATAACTAAGTTATTAAACGGGATTTCAAAGCGTAAGAAATCCGCACGCAGGCTTCCAGAATTTCTCCCCCCCCCCCCCCCAATTAGATAAAAGACGGTGTTCGATAAAGCCTCCCCTCGAGCACTCCCCACCTCTTCCCGCCCGCTGCCTCCCACCGCGCCTGAGGAGACGCTCCCCCCCCCCCCCCCCCGCCGGTTCTCGCTCCCGCTGGGCCGCGGCGGCCTCCCCCGCGCCCCCTCTCAGGGCCGCGCCGCCGCTGGAACTCGCCGCCCGCCCCCTCGGAGGCGGCGGGAGGGCGGGTGCTCGCCGAGGGCAGCGCAGGGGCGGCCCCGCCGGCCTACCACAGAAGCCCCGGTGCAGGGAGGGGGGTGACCCTGCGAGGCGCGTCCCCGCTTCCTCCCCCCCGCCGCCACCACCACCACCACCCGCCCCGGGCTCTGAGGGGGAGCGGCCGCCGGGAACCCCTTTCCCGCCCTCCCCTGCACTAAGTCAAGGCGAGGCGCCGACCCGCGGCCCAGGCGGCGGTACCTCATCAGGCGGCCGGCGCCTCCCGGCCGGCGCCGCTGCCCAGGCCGCGGCCGCCCGCCGCCTCCATCGCCGCCGTCGAGGCCGAGTGGGTGGGAGAGGGCGCGGCGGGGGGAGGAAGAGGAGGAGCCGTGAGGGGAGGAGGAGGAGGAAGGCCCCGAGCTGGGGCGTTGCTCTGGCAACGAGCGGCTGCGGCTCGGCCGAGGCCTTCGCCCCGTTAGGGGACGGGGAGGCGGCCGCGGGGCGGGGGGGGGGGGATCGCCTCAGCCTGAGGGCCGGGGACAGGCCGCGGGCCGGGCCCGCCAAACGGGGGGGGAGGCAGTGGTTCCTGTTGCTTTTTATTTAAAGTCTCAATTAATATTAACCTGGGAAGGTAATAATAACGAAGGAAATCAAGAAATGTATATATACTGCAGTATCGTTACTTCTCGGTGGCGATTAGCGCTCACCGCAGGGAAGTCCTGCTGTTTAGAAATTGGCTTTCCCTCCTAGGAAACCTGAGGAAAATGCTGCCCTAGATAACGCTGCTGTAGCTCTTATGAGAAGCTTGAAATTAAATAGATACAGGGTTTTCTTTCAAAATATGCTCTTGAATAAATTAGTTTGCATCCAGAAATGGCATCTGTTTTCCTTGGCTCTGATATTTTTCTAAAAGTGTTTAGGTATGCAGCTCACACTGACACCGGTGCCTAATATCTGAGCGGTTTTGCAAATGGGTCCTGTGTTGTTTTGAGTTAAAACAGAAATACTGTTTTAATTCAAAACTTTAAATACAGAAATGCTGTGGGGTCAGAAACCCTGGGAGAGGGAAAGGACGGGCACTTAGACATCAGATCTCATGTGGTGAAAAACTAAGTGTTTAGAAGAGCTAAGTGGCCTCGTGTTTAGTAACACGAACCATCTAACAATAGACTTTCTCTTTTGTACTTGAGGAAGAAGCTGGAAACAGTGGATACATCTCTGTTGCTGTTAGAGGTAGGTTTTAAGGAGGCATCTGCAGCAGTTTGATCTACTTTTATGATGTTTTTGGAATCTGTATCTAGAATTTCTTGACTGGAAATTTCAGGCCTCATATCCTCTGCATTTCACTTGGGCCGTGGCTGATGTATTGGAAGAAACCTGGGCTAGTTACTACAGATACGCTTAAGTATTAAACAAACCCACAAGCCTTCTGTTCCTGTAGGCCCTCTGAACTCAGAAGACCTTCTAATTTGTATAGTACTTCTGCCTAATTATCACAATGCTGCTCAGTAGCTGCACCAATGCAGATTTCAGATGCTTGGCTGGAAGCACTCTAAGAATTATACGGCTATATCTCCATCCTTCCAAGGATAACGCAGAACTGTTGTGTTTGACTTATGCTGTGCCATATTGTTCATTCTCTTACTCTTTGCTCAGTTAGTCATTCGCATAGTGTTTGGATTATGAAGGACAATGTGACAAATCTTAATTTGATTCTCAAATCAGGAAAAGCAATTATAAATCTTTTATTTTTAAATAGTATTTTATGGTTGGAAATTATGCATGCCTTCTGTACGTTGCTTGGGAGTGTATAAATACAAAAGCCTCGTTCAGCTGTTTCTTTTTTGTAATTAAAAAATGCATTAAAGTACAAATGTAGTTTTAAATCAAAATTGTTCTCAAACTGTTTCTCATTGTTACATGCACTGGAAATATGAAATTAATTGATGGCAGTTTATTAATCAATAATGTTTGCTCATGCAGGTCACTTGCTGATTTATCTCCAATTCGCAGCTCATTAGAAGGTATGTAACTCTTCAGTGATGTTGTTGTTTAACAGGTATGTTTTCATGGTGCTATTAACGACCTCTGGATTTAGTAACTCCTGACACAAGAAAGATTTCAGAGATTATTAACATAAAATTGGAATTCTTTTCCCGTGGGTATTGCACACATTAGGTCATGTAATACCTAGTAATAAATTTACCAATCTGTATTTTGGACTCTCCTCCTAGGATGCCCATAAATTTCATGCAGACAGTTGAATCGGTGTCCAGGCATGTTTTCAGGTGTATATATACACTCAGATGAGTCCCAGACTTTCTCATCCTCCTAGGTGTAGGTGGTACCTCCTTAATTGATGCTATCAGCAGATTTCATCAGTGTATATCTGCTTTTCCTGTGATTGTTAAATGCATGAGACAGCATTAGAATAAACACCGATCCTCGTGGAACTCTGCCGGTGATGCCCTGGCAGCATAATACTTACCTTTTCAACAGTTACTCTGTACTAAAGTTGCTGAGAGCTAGTTCTATACATAGAAATATTAGAAGAAAATACTTTGTATCCTAGTCCTAATTCCTGAAGGAGCTTTGCAGAAGACTTCCTGCATAGAGCAGATTAATAGCTGTAATATTGCTATTTTTCATGAGAAGGCATGGAAGGAACTAGTCCTTTAAAATTAGTCGTACAGCATACATCTTTGGTGAAATTTAAAGAAACTGATCTCAGATACATGGGAAGGAATTGTAGTTAATGATATGATAAAAAAATGTTTTCTTGCAAGAGTCTGTAAAATAGCAGAATGTCCTGAATATTCAAAGGCTTTATTGGTTGTCTTCATTCTACACAAAATGTTACTTGAGTATGGAAGACTTTTGCAAAATTAAGAGGGCTTAATTTAAATTGTTTGAAGGATTTGAAAGTCTTGCCAAGAGGCTCAAATGACCTTTACAATTTGAATGCTTCCTGAGCTTTGAATGCTCAATCTTTTTAAAACTAGCTCCTGCAATTATACAACCTTTACTTCAGTTTGAATTTTGAGCACAAGAAAACAGCTCCTGTGCTCCCATATTTAAGGCACTGAAGAATAGAGACCAGTTTTGAAAGTGATGGCAGAGGAGCTTGAATTTCACTGTTGAAGTCTGACCATGTAAGTTTTGTCAAGCAGACTCTCAAAGAATTTGAACCAGATATTTTTATAATGCAATGACATCATCTTGTTCCATGAGGTTTCCAGAAATCTTACTAGCTCTCTGTGTACAGCAGTGTGCTCATTTCTGTTAAGTCCTTCTAAACTGAGAGTAGTTCCACTGAAATGGTGTCACATAATTGTTTTAAAACTGGTGAATTAGATCCCAAAGTCTTGGGTTTCGTATATGGATAGAGCCTTGAATGAAATTCAGATAGCGGAGCCGCAAAGGGCAGTTGTAATTTTTGCTCACTGCACAGGAGGGTGCTCAGCCTCTGTCTTTATCTGCAAGAAAGAGCGATTCCCATGGTCATTAGAACGAAGTGGAGAAGCTGTTTTCTGAACTGGTCTTTTCTTGTAGTGACATTGAAGGATCTGTTAAATACAGTTACTCAAAAAATATTCAGCTGTTAAAGAATTTTAGAAGGTGTTAATTGCTGTTGTAAGACCATTACAAAGGTATTTAGGTCAGAAGATGTACTGTAATGATCATCCACTGTGAAAGACCTTGGTATTCTTTAATGGGTGTGCTTAAAGGTGCCAGAATTTTCAATAGAACCTTTGAAGTTTCTCAAAATTAATTTTTTTTCCAATCTAATGTGTTAATCTGAATGTGTGAATCCTTGTGTGAATCGTTCTATTGAATAATGACTTCTCATGTACATAAAAACCTACCCTGAGTGGATTTACTAGGAATGGGTAGATAGCTTTGTTAATTTATATTCAATCTGTAGTACCTGCTTATAGCTACATCCTTAATTATTCTTTATTTTCCTTGGTAAATAGTAATACATTTTAGGTTCAAAAACCAAATGAACTTTCTAACATAACTCATAAAATGGAAATATTTAGAAGTTATATTGGTTTATTAATTTAGGTTAGTTTTTGTTTTACAGTGGGAAAGGGTTTTATTGGAGGGCAGGGAGCTTCTGTGGCACATTGTCACTAGGAGTGAGCGCTGTGTTTACTGAAGTTGGTTCTGCTGGTACCTCAGGCTGAGGTACTGCTTCCTATAAGTACTTCTGTAACTGCTCTGTCCCTGTGCTGATTAGGGTGGCAGCCTTTAACTCACAGAAGAAAAAACGTCTACTTTTTTGCAATTATTTGTAATAATTCTTTGTAATTATTAAGATTGTCTGCTGTAAAATTTTTATTTGACTGACTATAACCTGAACAAATGGTGAGATAAAGAATATTCTGGCATTAGTTACCACTACCTGTGTAAGAAAAATTTTGGTTTATGAGTGGCTGAAAATTGACCAACTTTCTGTTTACCTTTTTAGAGATCAGTTAAATAGAGGTCTTGGATGTTGTTATCTGGTCAGATTTTAGTAAGTGAGTTAACACGTTCTGTCTGAAAACAATTTGTTAAACCTCTGTCTTGTACAAGGTCAAAATATTCTGGCCCTCTGAACGCATATCCATTTTAGTTGCTAAGGAAAAACAATTGTTTTTAAAAAGCGTTACAATTGTAGGCATGTTTCCAGATATTTCCTTTCAGAACTTTCAGAATAAATACAAACACAGAAATATAGTAGGCAAAATCTTGTTTGTCGTGCTGAACAGGATTTGTCCCATTAACGTCAGCACATAAATGTTTGCTTCACTTCAGTCAATATTTACTTCACTGGTCAATAAAACTTGTTTTGCACTTCACCAAGTTAATATTTACTTACTGTTTCTAGTTTGGTGGCAATATATAAAATTCTCTGTTTCTAACCATATGGAGGGCTTTTTTACTTCTTTTCTAACAAAAAAAATTTCGTATTAACAGATGTGTGTTAGTTTATTAGGAAGTCTTATCCACAAGTAAGACTATGTATGTTCATCATGTAAAATGTTATAGGCATAATGCAGATAATCTTATTACAAGTATATATAACATGTTACAAAAAATGATAATTTAAAAAAAAGAGGGGTAAGATGACTATATATATTACTGAATTTAAAAATAATTGTATAAGACTGTAAAATAGGAATTTCACATCAGTTGTTTTTTGTACTTGTTTTGTGCCAGTCAAGTTCTCTGGTAAAGGAAAGTGTGCCATTATTCATTAAATGATGATTTGGTATTTTGTTTTTTAACGTTCCTTGCATAAGATAAAATAATTAGACTGAAGGAGAACCTCAGAAACAACATGTAGATTTTTGGCTCATAGAAATGTTATTGGGAGGTAAATTTGGATAAATGACCAGCATGTCTTAAGGAAATGCTTGTCAGCTAGATCTAGTGCATAATTTCTTGCATATCCCGGCTTCCCATGAAAAGAATGGAATCCTACTGTGGGTTCTGGTTTTTGTGGTGTGGGTTTTTTGGGGTTTTGTTTTGTTTGGGTTTTTTTGGGTGGTTTTTGGTTTGGTTTTGTTTTTTTTTTTTAGTGTTGGCATTTCAAAAATTCGTACTTCACGGTCAAATATGTTAAAAGAAGAAAAAGAAATGGGGGGAGGGGAAAGGAAAAGACTTTAAAGTCATCTGTGGTAGTTTGCTTTTGCATGATGCTATTGCTTTCATCTTTGCTTCTCTTCAGATTTTTAATTTATCTTGAGAAGTGTTTTTGAAGATTCCCATCTGATAGTAGGTGAGCACTGCCTGGATCCTTACTTCAGAAATCTTGGACTATGTCCAGATCCTCAGCTAGAGTCCTCATTCACCAGTTTAGAGGTGTAATAGAAGTGAGCACTGCATCCATTTGAAAGCTCAAGAACACACTGTTTTGCTCCCTGTCATAAATATTCTCCAATGTTTTGAAGAAATTGCAGTCATCTTTTCTGCACTAGCTCTTGTTGACCATCACTAAATGAAAGTTTCTTCGGTGCTTCCTTTGTTTCCTTCCCCACGCATCCCGACTTTCTGGGGTCTCTTATTAGAAAGTGCAAGATCTTCCTTGTTAAAACATTGGTATTCCATTCATGTTTAGATTAATACATGTTAATATTTTTTCTTACTAATATGCTGTACAAGCAATATGTTGCTGTTAAAATTGACTAATAGCCTAAATAGAATCGATTTGGTTTAACTAAAACTCAAAGCTATTTATTGCGAGTATATTACAAACCAGTAGAGATGGCTGCTGTAATACAAAATGTAACACTAAAAAATTTTTTCCGACCCTGGGAAGCCAACATATTCTGCTAGTTTTGATTTATAATAATGGGAGGCTCAAGCATTAATAACTGTAACAAATGGCATTAGGAGAAACTTCCCAGCTCTCTGAGGACAAGATACTCATCTTCTATGTGTTGATGGGAAAAGCTACTGCTAGATTAGAATTAAAGCGGGCATAGCCTGCTGAATAGGATTTTTGTGGGCCGGACCTACTTACAGTGAAGTAGTTTGGCATTAGTGTACTTGAGGAGGCTGCCTGAAAAATGAATGCTGAGTGAATGTGCTTAACCTAGTCTTAAAAATGAATAAAGAAACAAATAAAAAAGCTGACAGGCTTTTAATTAAAGTAAGTAATCCATTCAGAAAAGGAGTATATCTTAGTGAAGATATTGGACACAGATTTTGAAATGTAAATATAGTGTGTGGGGGGAAATTTTTATACAACTTTATGTATTGTATTCATTCATGACAAATATATCTCTAATACAATTTTCTAGCCATCTCTAACTACTTTCTGTTACAAAGCAATCACCGTAGAATGTCGTATGTCCACCAGAGTTTATAGAAGTGGCAGAAACTATGCCCATTGTGATTTTCAAGGAGGTTTATGAATCTAGAGGTAAAGCTATATAACTTTTCCTTGATTTTATCAGAATCATAGGTAAAATTGAATATGCAAAGAACAAGTAAAAGATTTTCAGATATGTTGGCAGCAGTTTCCCCAAGAACTTTACTGTGCTTTCAGCAGTGCAGTCTACCTCTGCTGTAATTTTTAGGACATAATCCTATGAATATATGTGATTAGGATACATAAGGGAGTAGTCTCATTAGAATCAAGGGGCTCCTTGTCTATGAAGTTATTTGCATGAGTTTTTAGGATCAAGGCCCCCTTTACCTCAGTGTTTTATAAAAATAAAAATACTTCCTTTGTCATTAGGAAATCCTTCTGCTTATGCCCACATATAGCTCACTGTTTTCTGATTTCATTAATAAAAATTGTTTAGTTGGAGAGAAGATATTGTTATTTGTATAATTTATGGTATTATGGTTGTTCATTCCAGAATTTGTTAGCATATGTATCACACAGAAATGTGTCTCTATAATTTTATCATGCTTGCCCTTGTTGAAATCAGTGATAGACTTTCCATTGACCTTAACAGTAACAAGCGTGTGTTTCCAGATGTTCTTGAGGCTAGTAGTATAGTATGCTATAGTGACTCTGTAGCTCATGAAAAGTGAAAAATTAGTAACTGAATTACACAAAATGCAGAATTACATGCTGCTGATATTATGGATATCCTGTGCCCCTAGTTACTACAAAATCAGGTATAGACTTCAACAGCTTGGTGAAGAGGCAGCACATTTCTGAACTAAATACTGCATATGAAACCAGTGTCGTTTAAGCAGTTGTTCATCATACTTCCCCATGCTTAACCGTGCAAATGTTTTGGTTGTAAAAATTAGGATGCAGATGTCAGTTCAGAAGGCAAAGGTTTCTGGAAAAAAATTAGAGTACTCCTCCTCCTAATTCGAAAATTGTTTTTGTTTTGGAAAGCAAGCACAAACTTAGCCATTTTTCAATTAAGTCAGAGTAAGTACAGTAGTCACGCTTGTATGATTTAGGAGGAAATGCATAGATGACCTTTAGATCCTTACAGTTGACTAGTTCACATTTCCAAATGTGACTCTTCATTTCCACAGAAGAGTTTTTTCCCCATGCATTTCATATGTATATCATAGTTGGCTGTATGCTTATTTTTCAGTGGTTTAGTTATAAGTGGCTATGTGATAGTACGAGGTGTTCAACTTTAAACCTGCCAGAGGCTTTGTCTGCAGCATATGGTTAAGAGATAGTGCCATCTACTTGGTGTCTGGTCAAAGGAGATAACACTGTTGTTTGTTAAGCAAGACACATTTGTTATCTTGCTGTAATGTACACTTTTGTTGCAGTAGCATACTTAAAACCAGTTCTAAATAGGTAGAGAAAATTCAGTATGTTTGCACTTACGCCACGAAACAAAACTAGTGTCATTTTGCAAAGAGCTCCAATTTTGTCCCTTAGAGTGGTGATTCATACAGTTAGAGACAAGGGTGAGGCTATTTAATTAATTTAATTTTATGGTCTGAGTCTTCAGTTGAACTAAGGTCTCTGAACTAAATCACAGCACACTGATATCCCTCAAACTGTTAAATAAAACATCTGTTTATGATAATGATTATCTTAATTTAAGAGTGAGTTCTAGCTCACTCAGTGCTTCATTAATAGAAAGAATTAATGCAAGATTACTTACAAGAGTACTTACTACTTAACTAAGAATTACTTATGAAGTAAAACACTGGTGAAGAAATATTGGAATTCATCTTAGGCTCATATATAACTTCTTTCAGAAGACATTGTAATGATCAAGCATGTAAGCTTGCATGATTCGAAGTCTGGCGTTGTCTACCCTATTTTCAGTAGAAAATGACTGTCTTGTCCATCAGTTTTAGCTGAGTCTCTGACTGCTCATAGATCAAAAGTACAAACAAAAAGTTTGCTGAAGGTCATTCAGGCTCCAGCAAGTTAACACACTCATTTTTACTGATGTGGCAGCTGAAGCACTGAAATTTATACGTGAAAATTGTAGGACTTTGTTGTCTGAAGTTAGGCAAGAAATGAATAGATAAGTACCTAAATAAAAAGCCTTTTTTGAGTGATGCAGAAGGTCCTAGTAACTGGGAGGCCTAAGCATGTCTGGTGAAAAGCAGGCTTCCTAATATGTGTAAATAAGGATCTGGATGTGTAAGTTCAGGCATTCAAATTTGAGAAGTTTGGTCTACTACTCTGTAATTTCTGCTTTTGATGCTGAGTTCACCACACCACACTGCTGGGGGGGGGGGTGTGTTTTGAAATTGATACAGTTATAATTTTGACAGTAGCATCCTAGGGAAGACCAAATGGAGATGTCAACTGTGTGAGGAGGGGCTGTGGACAAGGAACATGTGGTTGAGTATATACAGACCAACAAAAGATTCTCTTCAGCTTAGTGAAAGGGGAGAGAGCTAGAGAGCAACAGCATGAGGAGAGGGGGGCAGATACAGGTAAATTAAGCTATAAATACAATACATTGTATCATTGTTAGGATTCCAGCTATAATGTAATAGATGCCCAAAACTTTTGCACGTGTATGTGTGCCTACATACTTTTCCAAACTTCCCCGTCGTCCATCCCATCTTACAGAACTTCTCTGTACAGAGGATATTTCTTTGTGCCTCTTGTCAGAAAGGGCCTGCAGAATGTCTTCTGCAGTCTTCAGTGAGGCCAATGTTGCATTCGGTGCTCATGGAAAAACAAGTAATTCAAGGCTTGCAGAAGAGTTGGCATGTTTGTTTAAATTTCTTAAATGTGTCACAGTGATAACAACAGCTAAACAGCATTTATCCTGTGTGTATTTCTGTGTGCAATAGAACTTTTTTTTTTTTTTTAACGTATAAAAAAATATGAAACACTACAACAAAATAATATCTGCAAATCTGCCCAGGGTCACTCAGATATCCATCTAACATTTTATGGTACATTCAGAGAAAGACATGAGAGCAGATAAAAGACATTAAGCAGTGAAATTATGGTCAGCGGAAATGTTTTATATTTTTCATTGTTTCGATCCTGATACAGTAACTGTTCTCTATGACGCATAATTGCCACAGTGTTAAAATGTAATTGTAAAATGCATTACTCTTTGATCCATAATTTGAACCTTTATACAGGTAACGTAATTGTCTACATACAGAACTATTTGTCTGTGACTATTTAACAGGTGCACATAATTCATGTCTGTTCTTTTTTAAGTAAGCTGAACTTACTTCTGTTGAACTTAACCAAGTTAACCGTTTTTCAGCCTCCAATGCTGCTGTAAAAATGTACTTCCTTAAGTCTGGTTTGCTTGCAGACAGAGTCTGACACAGTAGATTTAGTACAGCTGCAGTATTAACGTTCAAAACTCCCGTGCTGCACAGTTTTCCCACATGCTACATAAAAATGCTGTACAGTTTCTCTCTCCAAGGCTCCTCTATTAGGGCATTAACTGACTATGCCTCCAGTTTGGTTAATGTTTTCACTTATATATAATACAGCTTTACACACTCACCCAAATTACTATTTATTGCAAAATACGTATGGTAAAATAATATTTTTACCCAATATTGGCTTAACATTAATTTTCAAACTGTGAAAGTCAATGGAAAATAAATCTGGGAGAGGACTGGTGAAATGAAGGATGCAGAATCACAGAATAAATGAGTTGCTAGAGAATAACTAGTGCTTATAGGTACTCTTAACTAGTTGTAAGAAAATATAATGGAGAAAGTTTCTACAATTATAAAGGAGGTAGCATGGATTCGTATATACTGTAATAGTAGGAAATGCTCAAGAATCTGGGTTATTGCTTTTATTGTGTCCTATCACAATGTTGAGTTTTGTTAACTCAATTTCAGAAGGGCAGCTTTTCCATATTTTTGGTGTTTTTTGAGGAAGGTGTAATGGCTTCAGAATGTACTAGCGAGTTTTTGAAGGTAGGTTTGCAAGTTACGTTTCAAAAGGTGATGGAAGGAAATGTTGATTTCTTTGAAGGCCTGAACTGTAGAACCCCGATGGTTTGGATGTTGTTGAGTTTCTAGTCAAGAACAAAGTGGGCCAAAACAGATTTCAGTCTTCCATCTTTCCTTCTGCTCGTACATGATAGGACTGCGTGCTTTCACAGTTGGATAGCAATCTGCCTCTACATCATTTAATCCTTAAAGGCAATGAATGGTTTCAGTGCCCGTTTACTTTTACCAAACTTGAGAGTGGTCCACTACACTGAACAAAGCATTTGAATTCATGCTTCAGGTTAAACTATTTGTCTGCAAGATGTGGATTTTACAGACTGGATTTCATTCAGGAAGATTTTTGGAAATGTAAATCATTTGGTTTATGGAATAGATGGATTTTAGAGCCCCATGATAGGTAAATAACAACAGGAGTACAGCCTCCTCCATTTCTTTTCATGTCAAAAGAAGTTCTATTATTTTTATCTTCTAAAGAAATATTTCCTAACCTTTATTTTACCAAGGGTCCTTTTTAGCAACCAATTAAATTTTTTGGAGCCATATCTATTTTTCAGTAGAGGTTTGGAAATCACTCCTCCTCTCTTTATTCAGCCTCTGGTGGTCCCTCCCCTCCAGAAGAATCTGAACTTTGATTTCTTATGGGGTCGGCAGTGGAGGATAGGGAGCAGCCCAAAATTCTTGCTGGTGCTGCTGCTGTGTCTCCTGACGGGAGTGCAGAGTACCATAGCCAGCAGCGCCCTGAAGGAAGAAATAGCATAAACATTCTTCATAAAGCAGAGAAAATAGGTGCAGGGAAATATTTTAAATTGAACTATAATGAAATTATTGTTTATGGCCCAGCTTCTACCTTACATCCAGAATCTGTCATTTAGGTGATTGGGCCAGCAGGTGGCAAATATAATTGAATTCAAGAAAATAAATAAGGAAGTAGGCTGGGGATTGTTTGCTGAAAAGAAGACATCTAGTTTACTAATTAGGAGGATTTATAGGATGCTGTACTTAAAAATAGATGATTATTGATAGCTCATCTTAATCATGAAAGTTACCTTATAGTTTGTTTCCTACACCCAAAGTTGCTGCAGCAGTCAGGTGTGTGATTACAACATGCACAGGGAAGCTAACTTCATGTTAATCCACCTGGCGTGGACAGTAATGTCTCAGAAACTGAGGGCAGGGGTTGTAGGCTGTGCTGCTGCAGCTATATGGCTGCTGGTTTTAAGAAGTGCAGCCTGAGTACCTGTTTGCATTGCACACTTTTTACTGCAGTGTAGACGTAGCTGTAGAAAAGAAAGAATTGTATCTGGTTCTGTGTTAGCAATAACCAGAAACAACAGATCCACTGCACTAGACGCTGTTATTTTCATCTGGAAACTTTATGAAAGGCTGCACAGAAACAATGTTAGTAATTTAGAGAGGAGGTAGCAAAAGATACGGTATATTATGTCTGCCTTTGAATTAGGTAGAAAGTGAAAAGACATTGGAATTCTTTTTAATTAATTATAAGAGAGTGTAAAAATCATAGGACTATAGAAAACTAAGATGGAGATTGCTTTTGAAATTCTCATATATCTAAGTAGTGATCTAAAGGTAATTTAATGGAAATCAGAAGTAGATATTAAACTAAAATATTTGTCAGTGGAGACTGCTGAAGTGGAAGTTAAATAAATTTTTTTTTAAGGATGTAGTGGTGATAACTCTGGCATTTAGGTCAATATCATCTCTCATTAAAGTTGTTTTAATGTTCAAAGCTGTATCAGTTACTGGTGAGCTCATCGTGGCAGCCATGTATGAATTACACATTTCCCTATGCCCTTATCTAATTCATTTCTCTGTGCTACACTTTGAAATAATTTGAATATGAAGTATATCAGGAAAACAGAGTTGTTTTGTTCTAAGTGGAGAACTCGAGCAGAACTATTCCTCACAAAAAGTAGCAAACATCCAGAGTGAATTACCATGAAGGAGATTGCTGCTGAGATTATAAATATTATTTTGAGAGACTTACATTTCCTTCTGAAAGGAAAGAGCATTAAGGGATATTTTGAAAATGTAGAAGGGGAATAACAACAAAAAAACCTGTAAGATAAATTTGGCTCACCAGCCTTTTTGCCATTTCATGTCTAGCATTCATTTTGGAGATAAAACAGTTGCATCAAGCTGAGGCTAGTTTAGTTTTATGTGCCTGGTAAAATAGAGTTGATTCACAAGGATCTGGTCCATTCTCTTCTGTCACCTAATATTTCTGTTACTATGTCTGTACATTATTTCAACCAACCAAATACATTTTTTTAACAATTTGGAGAAAAATAAATGAAAGTTTCAAAGTAAATATTTTTATTCATTCTCATGCATTTAGTTGTTCTATAGAGCTTCTCTAGTGCATATACCTCCAAGTAATTTCTAGTGATACAATGCAATGTTGAAGTAAAATAGTTAATTAAAATGTAGATTGGAAGTAGATTAGTTTCATTTGGTATTTCAGAGAGTTATGATTTAAGCTTTTCTTATGCCCAGCAACAAATAAATTAATATACAAGGAGTGCAAAAGCTATGTTGAGGCAAGTGCTCATTAGGAGCTATGGAATAAGAGGGTTCTTTAATACAGAAGACTTGCACTTTGCATTTGGCAGAGGTGTTCTGGGCTGGGGCTTATAATACCCCAGGAGACAGGATTTTTTTTTTTTTATTTGATAGGAACCAATAGGTCCAGAGATGTCTTGCTCTATTTGCCGTTCCTCAGTTGCCTCAGGAAGCACACCACTTTGTTACTGGAACCTCCCTCTGGGTGCAGACTTCACTCCTGAAAGACTAATGTGTTTCATGGACAATCCAGCTTAGTGTAAAAATTATTTTAGTTTATTTAGGATTTAATTGCAAAATTATTCAGACTTTGTGTATTTTGTATGCAGGTAATACAAATTTAGACTTTAGTATTTATGCTACCTGTTTTTTGTGTGTTTGTGTTTAATGCAGCTGAAGGTTATTATGTAAAATGGGTTAGTTTGAATCTTTTTAAAGGAGCTGCCAACATGCATTTGCCCAAGTTACTTCAGCAGTGAAAAAGAGAGGAAGAATTCCAAACACATCATCCTGATTTCACAAGTCTACAGAGATCTCCAAAGTGGACTTATCCATCTGTGTTAGGTAGTAAATAGCACTCTACTTTTGTTACATACAAATGTCTGCATATGCGCACTCCCTCTCTGTACACGTGTAATCTGTAGATCCTTATCTGTCTAGACATAAGTGTACATACACTTTCTGGACTTGAGTCACTAAACACTAAGAATAATTGTGTATAAAGTATCTGAGTGTTTATACAAGTATACAAGATATAGAGAAATGCAAATAGTAAATAATGCTTGAGCAAATAAACTTGCAGTTTAGTTTTTGTTTCAGTTCACTGTGCTATTACATGGCCCTTGAAAACTGCGGAGTAAGAATACAATGATAAATAGGGAAGCACAATCTATCTTGCTTTCATTAAGTGACCAGTTTCTTACTACATTGATGAAGTAGATGTCTTTATTTGCATTCAGATATAAAGATTCCTTAATCTCAGAATTAATTCAGTGTAATAAGTCAGGGTTGCAATTGTTGTTAAAAGTGACTGCTATTTTCCAATACTCAGATGTTAATCAATATGAATTTTGATCTTAAACAGCAATTACTATGATAATTATCACTATATAACTTTTTACATTTTTAGCAGCATTTCTTAATGATATTGGTGGAACTGCAAACTCTGCCTTCTTCAGAGTGCCAATTATCCTTTTCTCTTTTTGAGTCTGTATGTGTTTAGTGGAGCCATTGTAGGCTCTGGCTATGTAGATGAATCACCATGGTCTCTGTCCTATACTAGTGATCTAGGAGCCTTACACCTACAAGTAACCACTTCAGGGCATGCGTAGGCTGAAATCAAGTACATGGGAAGTAGCAGAATGGAGAGAATGGGCCATGGCTCCAGCTTATGGTTAATGCAGACAGGCACAGCTGGGAGGATACCTCAAGTCTGAGACATTGTATCCCAGCGGTGCCCTATGAGAGACCTTAGCCTGTACTAAAATTCAAATGTAGCTGCAAATTTGGCATTTTAGAAGGAAAACTGTGGGAGAGAATCTCTTTTAGAGTCTGCATCCACAACTATGTAAACATATTGATAGACTTCAGCAACTAAAATCTCAGATGAATGTATGTTTCCTGAGCTTGTTCCAGCTGTCACAATTCCTTCCTGTAATTGAACTGTGCAGTGTACCATATCAGGCAATAGAGCTGAGACTAGACCTTACATTTAATGATGCTTTCATGTTGAGAGCCCAATTAGTAACTGAGTGTTGAAGAGCATGGCTTTATGTAACTTCTCTTTCATTGTAGTGGAACTCCATGGTAGAAGTAGCAACAGTATTCAGTTCCCTAGATAGTATTCATCCATCTTAATCATGAAACTTTCTCTTCTTTTGTTTTCCTTTTCTATTCATTACACTTTTATTAATTTTTTTTTTTTATTTCTGGAACAAATTAAGGCAGAGTGCTATAAATAATTGATTTCTTAATTAGATAACCATGATTTAGTTCCAGTGCCTAGCTTGTGTTGTAATGTACATGAAACATGGTGGCCAAATACTGCATAGTGCAGTACAGCACTGGGTTATGAGTATTTGAAGGCATAGGCAGTTGATGTGATCCCACCACTAGAAGTCGTGTTATAATGCCTGTCTTCTGCATCGCAGAAGCTCCTGCTACTTTCAATGTTCCTTGCATCACAAAGTCATAGTTCAGCCTATATCCCTTTTATCACTCTCTCATCCTTCCTCGGTGTAACTCTGTAATTGCTTGATCTGACAAACAGCACTCTAAGTCAAAATGAATGACATCTTTCTCTTGCATTTCCTTGAACATACAAGAGTTTTCTCTGTTACAGCAGATAATTGTATTTGTCTTTGTATTTATGGTAGTATCTTGGATCTGTTTAAGTAGTGCAAAATGTTTTTGTGTTTTTTAGTGTCCTGTATGGTTGGCAAAAATTGACAGTTCCAGTTATAATCACCCTGCATTCCCTGGTTGTAGTAAAGGTGCAGAACTTACCTTCTCTCTAACCTTCCTCCAAAAGAGAAAAACTATTGCATCTGAACATCACTAATTCATTAAATGTAGAGGCAATACTTAGCTCATAATTATAGGCATTCATCCCCAAAATCTGAATTTTTCTGTGTTCACCCATCCTGAAGTGACAAAAGGTAGGAGAGAGAGGAAAAGGGAAAGGGAGGCTTTGGTTGCTCAAATCTTGACTTAAAAAATGATGAAGAAAGCAACTGTTGTGTCTGGGTTTCAAAACCAAGGCACCAGGATAGCCAGCTGGTGATGATTTCTAAGCAGCTGTAGTGGATATTGTTCACATTTCTCTGCTGTGACAGTATTTAAGCTTTGTTGTTCAATTTTATGCATGGACGCATGGACCCACTGGCATCATCATTGTGGGAGAGCATTTCCCATTTTAAAGAGTTCCTGTGGAATCTCCTGCAGCACACAGAAATTGTGCTGTACCTTGCAACTGGGTCCTACAAATTAAAGCCTCCTAGTGTAGCAAAACCACATTCTCTTCATTGTTGTTCTGCATTGTGTACCCATGAAGTGTCCTTCTGGACTTAGTTCTAAAGGAATAATTATACTATTTAAATATTAAACATCAAAGTTCTTCTTTTATTGTTAAACCAATATTGAAGTAGGACAAAACTGATTTACAGTTTATGGCATTGCATTCTAGAATTGCTGGCGTTGCAGCTGATGTCCTGTTTCAGCAATATTGGCACTGCCAGGAGGCTCAGAAATGTAGATTTTAATAAAAAACTTTATTTGAGATACACTTCAGCTAAATTATAAATTAATCTTTCCTTGTGAACTTCCAAGCCGTTAAAAAGGGCAAATGGCCGCAGCTTCCTTTGAAACAATTCAAAAGCCTGCTTTTCGTCAGTATATGATTTCAGTATAATGGAATTGAAAGTTGTGTGTCTTTTTCTCACAGATTGTTATTTAATCACTATATATTAGCTTTCATTGCCCTTTTGATATATTTAAGCTCATAAACTTCTCATTGAATAGATTGAATTTACCATTATGTTGTTACTTTTTATGAATAGAATAAATCAATATCAGATACGGTGGTTTGCACTGAATTGTTTATTTTAAGGGATGTTTAAACTTTACTGAAAGAAAATGGAAAGTCTGATGGCCAGTCTTGCTCTTTAAAACTCATTATTTGGTAACACTTTGAGATACAACCTGCCTCAACCAGCAAGTGCTGTACATGTTATCCAGAGATACAAAGCTAATAAAATTTCCTAACATTCTTTGAAATGTAATATATTTTGCAGTATTTCCAATATATAACATTTAAATACTTGCAAGTTGTTTTATTATTGTAATAGAAAGCTTTCATTTCATTGTTAGGGAAATATTCCAGAGTAAGACTAGGACTTTTTATTCACTGAAAATATCAACTATGTGTTGAAAATGTGTGATATCTCCTTCTATATATATATTATAAAATCTTCCATGAGATGTAGTCCTTCTCATTCAGAAATCAAATACTAGCAGATTAATGAGAACTGCTTTCTAAAATGTATAACCCAGTTCCTAGTATTTATGGTATCCCTAAAACTTGAAAACATCTGTTCTGCAGAGAAGTAGCGATTGAAATACACTTAAGCAGGAAGAGCTGTCTCTTAATTCAGAGTCACAACTTTGGCTTGCAGGGGCTAGTTGAGCAGCCGTGATTCCAAAAAAGTGATGCACATTTTTTAATTCTTTTGATTATGAGGAAATAGTAACCTATTTCACTTTAAGGATGTTGTTTCTTGCTTTTTTTGATTGTTTAATATATGTTTATTATTATTAATCAGGTGAAATTCCACATGGACAATTGCAAAAGTATGTATAGTAGCTATAAAAAAACCTTGGGAATTCTTACATCAGTGTGATTGTGTAATAACAGCCCAGGCTTTGTGCTTGACAGAGGTATTTTGTTTGGGTTCAGTGTTGCTTCTGCAGTCTTTTCCTCACCAATTACGTATGCAACTTTATTATTGTATTAAGTAGCTAATTAAATCTGGTCAGGTTAACCTTTCTTGATGATTAGAAGTAGGCATCTCATCCACTGAAAAAGCTAATCATTTGGGGTGGAACATCTTGTTCTTGTTTGAATAATTATCTTTGTTTACATTCACACAGCATTAATCACTTGAACCAGACATCTTTTGGAAAAAAAGGGGGAGCAGGTTTTCAAAGCTATATACATAAGTTATAAAGGAGGATGCATTTCCCTTCATTCCTCCCTATGAGCAAAATAGGAAGACATTTTGAATTCATAGTCCAGAATAAAAGCTGTATTTTCAAAGTACACATTTGTTTTCAAATAACTTTTAAAAGCAAGTCCTCCGGGCTGATCAGCTGAACTAAGTCTTGTTTCCTCGGTAAAAATTCTTCAGCAGTAGCATTGCAGTATTTTCCTGGTGGAGTACTTTTCATTCTTTTCCAATTATTACTGTTATTATTTTATAACTCTATTTGTCTTTGTTCTGTGGTCTATTCTTTTTTTGAATGCTAGTGAAAGTTTCTTGGTCATTTTCCCTGTCCTTCCCCTCAGTTTGATATTTTCTGCCAACTCTTCTGCCCTAAAGCCTCCCCCGCCCCGCAATGGCTAGATCTTGCCTCGGTACAACCATTGCCTTTATTGCTCATTGGAGGAGTGTATCCCTAACAAATGCTCCATATGTTGTGGCTTCTGTCATCAAGGTTGGAAAGACCAAGAGGAGAGACTGCAACGCGACCTTCTGGCAGTTTTTCTGTGCTCTCTCCACCTTGCATCTGAGGCTTGGGAGTTCTTCTGATTCTTCTTTGGGAAGGACTCTATAGCTCAGTCAAAAGATGTTCATACTGAAGCCTGTTTTATTTTGATCATGAAATATCATGATGGTTATAAACTATTGCTTCTCAGGAACAAAGTTGTGGGATTACAGGAGATCTGTAAGCTCAATGCTCTGTGGTCCAGAGAGCAAGTAGGATGCTAGGAATTATTAGAAAAGAAATAGAGACAAAACACAAGAAACTTTTTGATACCACTATAAAACCATCATATATCTTGAGTACTGTGTGCCTTAAAAAGGATATGTTAAAACAGCAAAAGCTGTAGAGAAGGGCAACAAATCCAATCAAAGATATGGCAGATGTGGTGATTGTGAACCATATTCCCATGTTCCTTCTACAAAAGGCCTTGAAGTAATTTAAAGATACTTTTGTGCTATTCCTTTTCCAATTAAAATCGTCTTCTCTAAGTGATTTTATGATACATATAAATATTATGGTTATCGGTCTTTACGGTTAAAATAAGGCTTTTCTCTTTGGCAAGACGAAGGCTATACATGCAAATTCAGATTCCTAATGCAATTCCACTAACTCTGCCCTTATGTTCCAACAGAATTAGGAAAGCCTGTATTTTTCCTATCTTCTCTTTTGTCTATTTCTTTATGTATCTTCTATTGTTTGATTCTTGCTTTATTTCTTGTTTCCTTATCTTTCCCATTCTTTTTCTTTTTTTGTGGATACATTCATGGCTGCATTTTTCTCTTTTGTTTGTTTACTTTGCCTTGAATTTCTCCCAAACCCTTCAGTTTTCCTCTTTTTAGCTAGACCTGAATATACACATTGAATCATCATTTTTCTGTCCTTCCATTTCCACTTCTTTTCCTCTTCTACTCCGGTATTTATATTTTCCCCTTTCCTCCCTAATGTTACCATTTTTTTCCTCAGCATTTGTTGATGTCTCTCTTTCCCATGTACTTTCCTGTCTTTTTCTTGGTATATTGTACTTTAGCTCTGAAGGAGAGACCGAATGGGGATTTGAGCCTTGAGCTTTTTCTTAATAGAGCAAAACTGGGTAGAAAGTACCTTAAAATCGTGGGAGGCAGGGTATCTCCTAACTGACCTGTGGCATGAGGATGATTGAGAGAAAATAAATTCCTGTTTAGCAAATTTAACTTCTCCTAAAAATTCAGGCTCCATCCTTCCAGCTGGAAACAAGATAATATAATGGGTTGTTACAAGCTGTTAAAATTTGAGTCTGAGGAGGGGGAATAGGTTGAAGTTATTCTATGAATTGTTCCGTTCTTTGTGGGAGGCTGTTAAAATAAAGCAACAATATAAAAGATGAATTATATACAATTTAATGTAAAGCTGTTTGATGTCATTATGATATTTCTTCCTTGATTGTCTAACATTTGTGTACTTTTAAAAAGTTTTACATTTTTTGGTTCTTTCTGAACATTATGAAAATTGTACTGAGAGGAGTAAATTCATCTGCATAAAATTGACTGCAAAGAGCAATTAGTCCTTCATTAATATGCAAATTTGGTCCAGTGCAAATTCATCTATATATGAGGCTTAAATATGCAAGTCAGTCTTGCTGTGCGAGAAGCCCAGATGCTTTTATTTACTTTGAAATTGAGGGATTTGGTTAATGATGTTGTTGACAGGAAAACTTGAATAAATTTGATGATCACCATCTTTCATATTAGACGAGGCCCACGGAAAAAAATTACCAAGTAAAATACCAATTTTATTTGGTAATTTCCTATTACCAATCTAGTAATAAAATGTAAGATACAAAGTAATAGAGTTAGATTTCCTAATGTAGTTATCCTGAGACTTAAACTGTTCCCCAAAGATAGAACCATTTTTCTTAAACTTTGTTTTTCCAGAGGGTAAAGACATCTACATAAGCTGTATGAATAGCATACTGCCTAGAGATTTAATATTGGAAAGTTAGCTCTGTTGCTTGTTTCATTTGGAGAGAGTATATAAGCTTGGGAATTAAAAAGCAGGAGCTTTGGAAATGGCTGTCATCGTCATCTTCCATTAATTGTCTATATAGTCTTCTCAAGATTTAGTGTTGAGGCCTTTGCTCTGAACCTATGGAGCCAGACTGGAAGGTGTCTGAACCCATGGCCAATTATATTTGGATCACCTAAGCTAATTAATAAGCATTTTCTTAAATATCTTTAAATCTTTATGGCCCTCAGTAACACAACTTTCTTACTGCTGTCACTCAACATGGACAGGCTCAGAGAATCAGGATTTTTTCTTACCAATAAATCTAAGATGTGATGTGTCTTGCCCCTTTCCTCCTCCCCTTGCTTCTGCCCCAGTGTGCCGTGTCTCTTTCGGCACATCCAGGATTTCCCTGGTTTTGTCCATTAACGCCACAGCAGCCATCACTCAGTCTTGTGTGGATAGGGTTTCCTTTGCATTTGTTAGTCTTGTTTCGTCTGCAAGGAGAGGGTTCCACATGCTATTCCTCCTAGTGTTTCTTCCTTTTTCTTTGTAGTTCTCTCAGCCCTAAATTTAGCTTTGGCTTAAGCAACCTGGTCTTTGACTTCAGTCATGCACACTTTTTCCTGGACTAAATTTGGTCTTCTGTCTTGCCTGTGTGGGACATTGACGCTTTCAAAATAACAGAGAAATGTAGTTTAAATGGACTGAAGTCTATGGCAATTTATAAAGCTCTAGTTGTAAATACCCGAGGACAAGTTAATAGATTATGCCATTTGATTCCTCTGACTTCTTGGCACAGCTGTTTGGGATATAAATCCTCACAGTAGCGAACAGTTAGTTTCCAAATCCTTAATGTGCTGTACTAGGCAAAAAGTTTATAGAATGATGTTAAGGAAAGAAAAAATTTAATGAGACACTAAAATTGATGTGCTTGCTTGCCACATGGTGTAGTCTTGCAGGTGAATCCAAAAGCAGGAAAACAGGCAAAATTGAGTATTTGGGGGGAGCAGGGGAGGGGTCTGTTGGTGTTGTAAAGGCTCCAGTTATCCTACAAGGGAATCTGTCCTTTCTTACCATCAGAATAAGGCATTGACAGCTGTCAGAAGGCATAGTATAAAGGGTATATTTGCAGTACTTAGTAGTTTAGGAGGTGACAAATTGATTAAAAGCTGAAACTTTTAAAAAAAACATCTTCTGAGACTTAAACACTCTACCTTTGAGAAGCCATAGTTGCTGGACAGTTTCTAGTATTGTTCAGTACAATCCACAGCAATCTTGGCTTTCTGATCTAGCTCCCAAAAGAAGGAAAATATTAATTTTCAAATATATAAACAATAGGCATCTCAGCACAACCTGAGGTTGTCTCCTATCAACTATATAATCTTTATATTCTAGATTAATAAACACTTCAGCCTGGGAGTTTATTAGTCCAAAATATATTTATTACCTCATAAAATTCAAACCCCCTCCAGTTATCATCTAATTAAACTGCAGTACTGTGCATGCTATCTTTGGGGATGTATTAATAATGAAATTATCTTGTGAAACAGTAATTACATACTTTGTGCATTCTTTTCCATACTTTTTTTTTTTCAGAGTCTATGTGATGAGTGGGGCACACAGTGCTCCATTGTTTTGAGCTCCTCCAAACTCTGTAAGTATCCAAGGATAAGCAGATTTTTTTTTTTTTTTTCCTCTTAGTAAAAGAGGGAGAAAAGTTTGTGCTTTTTTGTACTTGGGAAAGAGAAGGACCAATACCACTAGGCTAGGAACAGTTATGAAACATGACTGTGCAAGTAATTTTAGCTCATGTTTTCTCCTCATTCTTTGAGGATATTACTCACAGGAATAAAACCTACTTACGGGATCTTTTTTGTAAGGCAGTTCTTACCGCAGTTGCCCAAAAGTGAAGAAGATCACTTTATTTGCAAGAGAACGTTCATCTGTGGGACTCCACTGGTGGTGTAGATTTGAAAAAAGGAAAATAGTCTTAAAACCTTCCTCAGGAGAGAGATTTACATACTTTTTTTTTCAGTGGTGAGTGTACTATATTCTAATTTATATATGTATTGGCTTTATCCAGGTTGTCCTCCCATCTTCTCCTAATACACTGGATGATTGTGTATTGACAAGATTTCTTTTGCTCATTTTTTTTTCACTTACTACAGAATAAGGTATTCTGAATCCTGGCTAGTGTGCACTTCCCCTACAATGAAGGAAGCACAAGAGGCAAAACAGTTTGCACATACCTTCCATGTATTTTTTTAAGTAGCTTACCTCTCTAGTTCAAGTACATCTGTTGAGCAATAATATGAGCATGTGATTCTTGTTGAAATAGGCTTCTGCTCTACCTGACAGAAGTGGGGTTTTATTCTCTGTTGTAGTTGCAGATGCTGTAATCCAGAAGTTTGTGTTTTCGGGATCTGCATGTCAGTGGAATGTCCTGCTCTATGGCTGCCAAGTTGTCTTGTCATTTGTATGGCCTTTTAGTTGTTGCACTGCAATTACTCTGGCTATGCAGATATGTGCATTTAGAGGAAGGGCACTTCCCATCAGTTTCTTCACTGAATCTTCTAGGTTTTTCTGGCACAAGAAGTGTTTTGCCTTCTCCCTAGTTTTCTGCTCTACAAGTTCTACAAGGTCTGCAGCCTTATTGGAATTACATTGCAAAGTTACACTTTTGTGAAACATGCTAATATTCAGGCCATATCCAGTACTTAACAAACACCAATCAATCTTCCAGAAAGTTATTTATTTAAAGAAGACCTTCTTTGACTAAGCGTGCTAGAACTTTTGATACGTGGACAAATAGAACCCAGTTTTTTACTGGTCAGATCATAGAATTCTATTTTTTTTAAATATGATATTAAGTAGTGGTCATTCGCTTCATACAAAGGGATTTGATTCAACTTCCAGCTAGAACTCCATCTCTACTCCTACACTGCAGTTGCAACTTAATGCTTTACTTGCATTTTGCAGTCATTCTGGGGCCAAGTTTTCAAGTCTTCCACATTTGGACTCTTTTCTATTTCACTGTAGAATCCTGCAAGACTTCTGTGAACAGAGAGGCCCATTGTGTTTGAAAGCAGATAGCGTTTCTAGTACCTAATGCCTTCTTAACCTCGTTGGTTTTGAGGATTTAAGTAATAAGAGTGACTCAAAGCTTCAGCTTCCTGAGCATATGAAAGCTTAGGACTTCAGAGGAACAACGGACATCTTACTAAGCCATTGTTACAGTACTTTCCTTTCTGACCTAGTGATGGGTAGTCAGTCCTTTCTGAGACAAATATGAGTGAATTAGCCAACAAAGACAATAACATAGCTACAGTTATTACTTTCTGGCTTGTTATTGTAAAGCTTTACTTTCACACTGTGTTGTATACATGACTTCCAGGAAGTTGCAAAACAAGGCACACAAGATATTCTGATTTCTGTGTTTCCAATACATTCCAATAAGATACTGTTTGCTTTATCCGGTAATTTTCATAGGCAAGCAATCAGTGATTTAAATTGGACTGTTTACATGGATGAGTTTTATTCTTTGAAAATAAAGAATGCATGACAAGCTTCTGTATTTTAGTGAATAGATTTTTGCAAACTACAAAATAAAATGTAATTATTGTATGACACACATGTATTACAAAATCTCAAATGAATTTATCAGCCTAATGTCAAGGAATTTACCTTTTGAGACTGAACAGTCTTGTGCTCATTGTCTTAGTAAAAATGGTGTCTGATACCACTTGGCCAGATGGAACAAAACATTCTTTCCATTGTATTAAATAGCAAACATCTGCAAAGAATAATTGTATTTATGAGATATTGCTCAAACACTTTTTTTTTTTTTAATTGCTCAGGATTTATTACTGGTTTGTCAAAACCTGCTGATTTCAAAACTTTTGGCAGTCTAATGTTTCTTGTGGCTATTGATGAAAAAGGTAGTCTGTGTGTCCACAAAATGGCAGAATGGTTCAAGGTTGTGTCTTGCCTATGCTGTCACACTAAATTGTTTGTCATTGGTGTCTAATTTGCAGACTTTAAAATTAGACACCTTTCTAATGTTTTTTTCCTTATGTGAATAAATTCACTACAGAATACTTGTGGAGAAAGAGATGCTTGTTGTCAAGCAATTATATCAGATGAAACATACAGAAGGGTAATATTATAGTCTGAAAATACTTTAGCTGATTTACAAGCATGAAATCTGAAGATGAATTCTGGGAATTTAGGGAAGAGAAAAGACAGTTTTTTTGTTTTCTTAATATTTTTCCTTCTTGTCCTGTGTATTTTGCAGTAATTGTTTTGAGTCTGTAAGTTCTCAGCTTATGAAAAACATGGCTGAAGGTATACAGATGAAGACATTAAAGCTCTTGCCCACTTATGGCAGTTACTCTGGAGACAAAAAGAAGACAGTCGTTATAAGCTACCTGTAAATTCTGGTTCACAAAACAGATAAGGAGCCAGAGATACTTCTGAACTTGCAAATGAAATTTATTCTCAATGTGATGGTTGAGCTCGTTATCTGCTGCTCTTTCTAAATGTAAAGTAAGGAGTGAAATGCCCATATATTCTATATATAACAGCTGACATGTTTTCTGCATTCCTGTGTTTGCCTAAAAAGTCATGGATAATCAACTTAATTTGATGTGCAAAATGTAATGCATGGATGAATTCTGGTACATATCACTTGCCACGTCTGTGCTGTTACAAGAGGCAAAAACTTCCAGAAAAGAAACAGCAGTGAAAATCTTCCTGATAATTTTCTCATCAGTTTTTCTCCAAGGATGTGTCTGTAGGCGGATTCTACAGACAGTGTTTGGTTTTTCCCCCCCTAAATGGCTGGTTCTGTATGTGTCAGTTGTTTTCTCATGGTCTTTCTTGGTGTATTAGAAATCAAACCTACCTTATCACTTCAGATGTTCAGTCCCTATAATCTTAACTAGGAAAAGCTAACCTGAAACATTTACTTTTCAGGCTTTTTTATTACTTAAACATATGTTTAAAATAATTTTTAAAAATCCCTACATATATTACAATTAACTCCCTATGTTATTACTGTTGTGAAGCAGAACAGGCAGGAACCAGCAGCAGAGACAGATGTGACTGTAACAGAGGTTAGTGTTTTATAAGTAATAGCCTGGGTGTAATGAGACTTATGGTCTTAATTAACTCTTAGAATGTTTTTAACACAACTGAAGTAAATAAGTTTAAAATCTAATTTACTTGTCCTAACCATATCAGTTTACTTTTTGCCTTGCTTATTTTGGATGACAAAACCCAAAATTTTTCTTATTTTTAGAGAATTTCTCACAGAATAGAGTATCTATAGTTCTAGCAAAAAGGGAAATTTGTATGGGTAAAAAGGATGAGTGGTAGTCCTGACTGGGTGGAAAAAAAATAAATCAGTCTATGAGGTTAGATTTAGTTCTATATTAGTCTATTGCTTTCTTGGAAATCCATACTTTTGCCAGAATATCCATCAACATTATGTAGACTGACAAAATTTGGTCCTGGTATTTCAGATAGTTGGTGTATCCTTTTGCTGGAAAGAAACAGCTGGATATTTTCTGTCATAATGTGACCAATCCACCTCTGTTGTTGTCATTTTAATTGCTGTGGCTGTTTTTTTACGTCCTCTACAGAAGGTCTTTGTAGTGACAAGTGAACAGTTTACGCTTCATAAGCAAACATAAAGAATGCTGCTGCTAATTGAAGAGGGAGTAATGCAGTTATGATGCCATCAACATTTAAGTTACATTGTTAAAGGACACGTTGTGGTTGTGTTTATGTTGCCACATAAAATTTTAGTCAGGGTGAATTTGGTGGGGAAGATTTTTATAACAGAAAAGACTGATTTGAGGATTAGGGGGAAGGGAGGGAGAGAGAGAAGTTAAATTTTTCCAACCCACGTATACAGTATTGAAGATCAGCATTTTATTACTCCGATTATTTATTATAACTCTTACTTAATTGCTGGCTTGTGGAGTAGCTTGTCTATGAAAATTGAAAGACTGTCACAGCCTCAAAAAAGCTTACCCTGAAGAACCGTAGCCAGTGTTTCATGTTGAAGAGGACTCTTCGAAAGTCACCAGTTTCCCAAAGGAAGGAAATTGTAATTCAGTAATTTATTCTTTTGGGTCTGCCTGTCCGCTCCCCCCCCCTAGATATTCCACATGTTGCATCTGTAGACCTCCCAGCTCCTTAATGTCTGAAGGACCTTGTTTTAAACCTTCCTTTTTTCATAAATTACATTTCCATGGAATACTTGGCTGTGGATTAATAGTTTTACAGTTACATGCCCAAAGTAGTTTCCTTTTAATGCTTTTTTTTTTTTTTCTACTTACATCTCTTTTTTCAGGTGACTAAATATTTGAAGCCTCATTTTGAATAGTCTTGAGAGGGCCAAAGGTGCTTCCTTTTCCAGTTCACTAGCTAGCTTGTCAGGTTTTAGAAGATACAATTTTTTAGCAACTAAACAGGGAAATCGCAGCTATTTACATAGAAGAATCATAGAGATGACAGGGCTTCCCCCCCGAAAACACTCTCTGTGTAATTGCTGAAGACATTCCAAGCCACTCTAACGAAGTGTACTGTCTGCCAGTCATTATGCTCTTCTTGGAAGACCATCTGTTGCACTTCAAATATGTAAAGGTCTGCTATAGTTTAGTGCACCAAACAAATCAGTTTCTTTGTCTGACATGCTGTACCTTGTGAATGTGGACTAAAGGGAGTTTCAGTTGCAAAGTGCAGGATATTCTCTTTTGTTGCACTATAAATAAAAGGTACTTATTCATCTCAAATTTCAGAAGACAAACATACTGATTAAACTAATTTCCATGCTTTTGAGTAATTTCAATTTATTTGGCAACAAATTGTTAACAACAACAACAACAACATCTGAAATACATTTGCTTTTAACTCAGCCAGAAGCACATTGTAAGATTTTTGCTTCTGGTGAATGAACCTTTCCATTGTAGTGGTATCCAGATTTGATATATACTGACATTTGAATTAATATTATCTTCGTTTAACTAAATTCTTTCATTAGCTTATTTTCATCTGAAACTAGTACTTCAAAGAAACTTTCAGTGGTGGAAAATAGAGTCAGCAGCTAGAAATGCTAGAACCTTTCTTCTGATAAGCATGTGTCCTTTACAAGGATGTAATGCTTGGTTGTACAGTATTTATATGAGTTAACTAGGATCCTTTCCATGAGTAAAAAGGTGCAAGATCAGGCATTAAATGATGAATTGTTTTGTTTTTCCTGCTGCAGATGTAAAGAGTATGTACAGTCATTCATCTCAGATTGGAGAAAATAAGCATTGTATTTTCACAGCAGAAAAGTTCTGTTCAGAGATTTCCAACCAGAGAAATCCATAACAATTTCTGTCTGATTAGGGAGTGGTCCTATCTTTTTCTCTTTCCCTTTTCCTTACTGCATAGCAGCTAATGTTCTGGTCAGAAGTAATAATATGTTAGATCTTGAATGTCAGTAGCCCCAGAGATTCTGACAAGACTATTCATGTGCATTCATACATCTTAACCAAAGCTGACACTAAAGAGAGCAAGAATTCTCATATTCCTCTTTTTATTGCCGTCCATTAAACTCAAATCTTCTCTTAGAGACCTCTGCTAAAAATGACATATTCACCATTTGAAAAAAGCATCCTTGCAAAATCTAAACAAAGCAGCTGAACATCAATACGGCATAGAGCAGAGTCTCCTGTGAAAACTCTCAGTGCAAATCTAAATTATGTTTTACACCACAATTATGGACACCTTACAAATGCTGTAAGATAAATACTAATGGGAAATAAACAGTCCCCCTAATCTTATCTCCTATGGGGGCTTTGCTATTGTCATTTTTAATTAAAAAGTAAGTGGTCTTCTCATTTCTTGAAACTATATGACATGTCCTTACAGGAATACTTGGATTCCAGTAACTTGAGCTAGTTGTTTTCCAAAAAACACACACTGTATAAATATTCTGCTATATGTTTTATTCTGGACATATCTGTATACATACTTGTAGTATGGTGTACAGTATGTATTTGGGTAACTTTGCCGTGATCTGATCATATTGTTAAAGCTGGATAAACATTTCTTTACAGAAATTATATTTTTAATCTTCTTTTAAAAATTGTTTGGTAGTAGTGACTAATGCAGACTAGGTGGCTCTGGGCATCTAGCCATTTTTAGGTAGTTTAATTTGTTAAAAATGATCTTTCTTCCCACCCAAATCCCCTTGAAACCATTTGGAGAAGACAACTGTTGAACAGTTGCCAATAATAAGTCCTGCTGAGACCTCTGTATCCTCCTGATAGAACTGTCGGTGCCAACTGGAGACTGACTGGCATGAGTTTGAACTTTATACTGCTTGATATATTTGCTTCACGTGGACCAATTACAATAATTACCACCTCTGTAGCTGAAGTTTAAGCATTCAGTCTGCACTTCATACCTCAGGTTGTTGGCAACATGTTCAACCCTATAATCTCAATTTTCTTTGAACTAATTAAGTAGAAAACAAATACTTTGAAAAATTAGGAGATAGTCTGAATGGAAATCAAAGGCTAATGTCATTCTTTTTCATGTTGCTATTGTTCTTAAGCTGCATTTCTTTCTTTTAGTCTTTACTTCTAAAAGGTAGCATCTCTTTTTAAGTTTGTCTACAGAGATTCACTAGGAGATGCTGTAGTCCATTGACTTTTTATATTCAACAGTGGAGTATCTTTTAATGTGAATGAGAAAGCAATACGAAGTCCTACTTTTTGTTTTGATATTTTTCAAAATATAATTATTTCTTTCAAAATAAATACTTTTGACTAAAGGGGAAAATCATCCATTTCTTACTACTTTTGGCTAGATGTTTCAGTATGACTATGTGAGAGTGTAAGGATGTAACACCAGGACGAGTGACTAGCGTTAACTGCCCCGTTCCTAACAATTCCGTTGGTTTAGATCTGGTGCAACGGGGATTGTCTCACCCCCGCCCCCGCTACCGTTGTCTTTCCAAAAGACTAGTTAATTTTTAAATTGGATCAGTAGCATTTTTTTTTTTAACTGGTAAATTTATATTACACAAAGGTGAACCTAAGATCAAGCAGAAACTTGCTTGACTGTATCTTTCCTAATATGAATGCACTGCACAGTGTATATACTAAAATTTATATTAAAATTTCTTCATGCAGTTTCCCTCTAGGGAGAGGAAGAGGGAAGGAAAAGGCTACATGTGACAGATGCTAATTATGCAGCTTAATGCACTTCTGGAAGTTGCAGAGATGAAAACTATATAAGAACCTATCTAAGAAATAGAAAGCATGTTTCCAATAGCATTTTTTCCACAATGTTTTGTGGTTTGTTTTTTTTTTTTAAATCTGCCTCCTCCCCATTTTTTAAGGAGGCTTTATTTCCCAAATAGCACGTACCGTATGCAAAGGGCAAGCTATGTCTTAAGTCCAAAATTTGCCAAACATGGGTATTACTGTTACCCTGTGTGTCTTACTGTTATTTGGTGCTGTACATGTAATTGGGAAAGCTGGTGGCTTGTAGGTTCTGTAATTCACATACAAAGCAGGAAGGGAATGACTTAAAAAACCCTTCTAGTTGTGTTAGTTTTCTTTCCTCTTTTGTCAATATTTTCTTAATTCTTTATCCTGTATTTATGTTTACTGGAAAAATTGTGTTCTGCATATGACTGTGCTGGGGTCCTATGTAAGTATTTACTGTGACTAATATGCAAGTACTAATGAACCAGATCTCAAAATGCATTTTACAAATAAGTAAACTGAGACACAGAAGCTGGGTTCCTCAAAACTGTGAAGTGAATCAATGCCAAAACCAGTGTTAGACGCTAGATTAATCCTCTCTTCCAGACGTTGAGCTGTGCTGTTTCAGGCAAAAGAAATGGATTCCCAGCTAGTGAAAATTTGGTGTCATCCTGAAATCAATGGGGACATGCAAGAGTACATTTGCGGTTCATCAAGCCCACACTGAGTCATTGTACTGGACTTCCGTTCCCTCTACCAAATCCCAGTTTTACCAAGGGATACTTTTTCCTCTTAGAGGGAAAACCACGCCAGTCCTTGTGTACTAATGCCAAATGCTGCTTTCTTTTATTTCCTTCAAAGCATTGGATTTTTCCTTCGGGAGGTGCGACTTAATAACATCTCTCTGCGCAGTGAGATAATCGCTCTAACGACCAAAGCGGCGTGCTGAAACTTTGGAGGGCCTTCGCGTGCCCCTCGGCACCCACGGCAGCGCGGAGGAGCGGGTTCTGAGCGCCGTCGCAGAGCGAATCCTCCTCGCGCCGCGGTCCTCGTCTGCAGTCACCACGGAGAAAACCATCTGTTCCACTTGGAAAGGGGTTTGGTTCCACGCGCCCTCCCCCCGCATCCCGGCTCCGTCCCCAGCTGCCGTGTTTTGATGAGCAGTGAGGGAATGAATCTCCTGCGTTAAAAATACTCTGGTTCTATTTAGATAAAAAGAAGAATCTTGCTTGCCTACACTGACATACAAAAATAGCCTTAGTGTGAGTAAATCTTCAAAGTTTCTCTTGGTGAAAATATCTAGCCTCACTTTTTTTTTTTAACTTATCACATAAATTTATTTATAGAGTGTCCTTCTTTCCTCCTACTCTATCAAGACATTTGCAGAAGGTTGCTGCTCGTCTTGTTCCTGAGTCCTGAAATAATTTGCAGGGCCTTTGAAACATCATCATGTTGCATAGTTGTGATGCAATGTGCTGCTGTTGCATGAACGTATCGTATTTTAATGCGAATGTCATGTTAGCTGAGATTCAAGTCTTTCTTTTACTTTAGGCACTTTACACTGGTTTGTATTTTCACTTTAACGTTGCAGTCAAAAAAATTCTGTATATAGTGACTTAAAATTTTACATTCTCCATGCAAACCATTGCATAGAAAATGAATATGTAATATGAGAGGATTAACAGGACGCATATACTTTCCAAATATCTCTTAAAAATAGCTTTCACTGTCACTGTAGCATCTTAATTCTGAATAATCTCCAAGTCCTCCTGCAAATCTGTGCATATAGTAATGGAGAAACCACCCACTTCATCCTCACAAACTGCACGATATGTATCTGTACGTGAAAAAAATTGGATTTTGGAGTACAGTTCTGCTCCAGCAGATACACTGCCTGTGCGACTAGCGAAAGCATTAATGCTTGCATTAAATATTAACGCAAGCTTTCCGAATACTTGCCTATCTTTTTAAAAAGGCTCCGATAGCCTTAGTGCGGAATTTGCTCCGCGGTGCAAAGGGCCAAGACGGTACTGAGCGCAGGTGAGCGATTTCTTTGCTGGTGGGACAGTCTGTGCCCGGACTTTGGCCCCAGGCTGCCCAGCAGCGGTGGGTGCGTGAGAAACGCCTCCTGTACAGCCCCGAGGTGATGCCCACGAGCGGATGGGAGCCACGACGGCCCCCGGCGCGGGGGCATTAGCGGGGGCAGCGAGCCCCGCGGGGGCAGCGAGCCCCCCGGGGCCCGGCGGCCGCGGGCCTTGGCGGGGAGCGGGGGGAGGCGGGACTCGAACAGGCGGCCCCGCAGCCGCTGCGCCCAAACCTGCGGCGCAGCCCGCCGCGCCACGGCCCGGCGCGGCCGCTAGATGGCGGCCTCCCAACGGGGAAGGCGGGCGGCTCTCCGGCGCCCAGGTCGCGCCTGGCGGCCGCGCCGCGCCGCTGCAGCCTCCTTCCCCCAGCAGCGACGGCGGCCATCGCTGTGCAGGCGCACGTGACGGCGCGCCGGCCAATGAGAGCGCGGCAGGGGGGCCCCGACTCTCGTCCCTGTGGCCGCCATTAAAGAAAAAGGGGCTCGGAATTAAACGGGAGAAGAATCCTCCCTCCCCCTCCCCGCTCCGGCCGCGACGCGACATGGGGGAGACTCGCTGAGGGGGAGCTGGCTGACCAGGATGCCGCGGCCGGGCAGCCGCCGACAGAGGCACCGCTGAGGGGAAGCGAGGAGGAGACCCGCCGGCGGGGGTTTCGGGGCAACGACTCCGCCAGCAACGGCAGCGGCCGCCGCGTCCCTCTGTCTCGGCGCAGCGGCGGCGGCGGCGGGGCCGGGAATTGTGGGGCTCCGACCCCTTCCCCCGCGGCCCTTCCGGCTGAGGAGAGGCCGGGGCTCGGCCGCCGCCTCCCCGCCCTCCCGAGGAGACCTCGGGGAGGGGGCCCTCCGCCCACTGCCCCCCGCGGGGACGCCGCAGCGGGGCGGCGCGGCGCGGAGCGGAGCCTTCCCGCGGCAGCCGCCGGCTCGCCGGCCCTCCCGGAGACCCCTCACCTGAGGAGAGCGGGGGCCCCTGCCCCGCCGGGGGGGTCTCGGGGCTCGCTCCCCTCCCCCCGCAGAAGAGACCGCTCCGTTTGAAGACTATCATTTTATATTTTTCTCGCCTCCCCCTTTTTTTTCCTTGGGTTTTTTTTTTCTTTTTTTTTTTTTTTTTTTTTTTTTTAAGGGACCAGCCCAGCTGCGAGGCTGGTCCCTCCCCGCTTCACCTTCCCCCCCCCCCCCCCCCCAGCTCGAAGGGGTCTTGCGGGGTTTGGCGCGGTGGAGGGGGCCCTCCCTGCCCCGGATCCCCCCCCTTCCTCCGGCTCTCGGCGGTAACTTGGCGGGGTCCGGGCTCCCCTGAAGAGAGACCCGCCCAGCTGTGTGGACTTTGTGGGGCTCCCTCGGCCCCGGAGGACAGCTGGGGGTGGCCAGCCTCCCTGAAGAGACTCTGCGATTTACCCCTTCCTCCTCCCCCGAAAGGACTGGGGATCGGCCTCTGGGAGACTCCTCCATCCTTCCCCGAAGAGACTTCGAGGGTCACCCGCAATTTCCTCCTTCCACCCCTCTCCCCCCTCCCTCCTTTCCCCACGGAAGGATTTTTAGCCAACGGAGGATATTTTGGTTTCGCCCTCTCTGCGAAGAGTATTTCGTTTTGGGGAGGGGGGGTTTCCGCAGGGGAATTTAATCCCTCGCTGGGCTGCTAAGGAGACTTTTGCGGCCTTTCTCTCTCAAGGAATACCTTCCCCCCTCCCCTGCCCCCCGCAGATGTGTTTTTGGGGTACACCCCAGGAAATTTTTCTTGTCCTGCCTTTACGAATTCTTCAGACTCGCCTTGCTTCTGGCCCCTGAAGTTTGTTTTTATGATTTTAAATTTTAATTTATTTGGAATATTTTTGGAGCAGGGGAGAAGAATCTGACCCCCCCCCACACCCTGTTGCCCTCGGACTCCGAAGAGACGAGCCTGGATTTTTCTCTCTCCCACAGCCAATCCTTCCCAGTCATTCCACAATTTGCCCCTTTCTCATCTGATGACTAAAGAAACAGGAGGAAGAGGAGGGAGGTTTCTGGATTAATTGCCCCCCACTGGATTATTTATTTTTTCCTACTTCTCTTGCTTGGCATCTGAGAAGAGAGGAAGGAGGGATGTCAACTGATTTTTACCCCTAGCCCCCCTGGATTAATTACCCCATTTTTATTCTCTTGTTGGATCAATTACCCCTTCACCTTACCTCCTCTCCCTCCCCTCCTTATGCGAATGAGAAGACAAGAGGAACAGGGAGGATTTTGATCTTAATCTCCCGTCGTTGGATTACTTACCACCTCCCTCTTTCTGTTCTCCCCTTCCACGGTGGCTTTACCCCCCCCGTTTGATATCCAGAAGAAGAGAAAACGTTCCGAGTTTCTCTTAAAATTTTTTTTTTTTTTAATTTTTTTAATATATTTTTTTACCCCCCTCTCCGATACCACTCTCCTCCTGGGTTATTTATCCTGCCACTATTTCGCGTGCGTGTGTGTCTGTATGTAAATCCCTTATTTAATTGTATTATTATTTGTGCGTGTGCATAGTCCCCCCCTCCCCCCTTTCCCTCTCGGTGTCTGTCTCTCTCTCTCTCTCTCTCTCTCTGTCTGTCTCTTTCTTTCTTGTCGGAGGCTGTGGGATAATGGCGTGTGGGTTGTGGCTGTGAGGATGAGTTCCTGCTTCGTGCCGAACGGGGCCAGCCTGGAGGATTGCCATTCCAACCTCTTCTGCCTGGTAAGTGTCGGCCACCGGCACACACACGCACGACAGACATAGAGTGAAAGAGAGAGGAGGTTTGGGGGAGGGGAGGAAGGGGTAGTGGAAGCAAAGCAGCCATTTTTAGCATAGCTTCTGTTGGATGAGTCCTCAGAGTAGGCCCTGCCTGGAGCCAGCCAACTCTCCCATGCCCCTCTGGTTCCCCCTCCATCGCTGTCTGTCTAGCCTTGCCCCTCCCTCCGCTTTCTTCCTGGATAGTATCCTCCCTGCAACTCGCCTTTTCCTTCGCTTTCCTTGCCTGCAACTTTTCCTTCTTTCTCCGTATCTTCCTATCTCTGCTTCTGAACGTGATGTTTCTCGCAGGAGGTAAGATCTGCTGCTCCTTCTTCTTTCAGCCCCACATCTCGGGGAACTTTCTCTTTTCTCCTCCCCACTCGTGACATCCCAGACAAATCTGAGCCGAAACCTCCCTTCTTCCTTGCTGTTTAAAGTGATCTCTTTTGCTGCCTGTTTTTATTCTGGAGGTCTGCTTTTGATGATGCACTCCTGTGAAGTGGTGGTATCTTATGTTTTGTTGTGCACCATTTTGTAGTCTTTTTTTTAACCCAAGTATGAAATCGTACAAATTATTGATTTTGGTAGCTCCCAAAGTAAATTTGATTTAAATGGACAGTGATGCAATTTTTGGTGGCTGTGCTGAGCTGTTTCATCTGCTTTTTAATGCAAATGAGCTGATCTTAGCTGACTGCCTGATATTTGTTTTTCTAGAGGTTGTTATAAGTAAAAACCTGTGCCGAGCTGTGGGTACTAATATTTTTGGATGGAGGGGAGTCTGGACAGCCTGAACATGTCTGCAGCCTGCATCAGACCTGCAGCTCCGTATTAGCAGTGCATTTTTAAATCTTGAAGTCTTTCTAAAGTATCAACTGTTGCAGACTCCCTACCTTTCGTCTAAATTGCTTCTCCTCCTGAACGTAGGAAGGCTGCCATGTTAGGTTTAAATGTTGCAGTAATCTTTTGTGTGTTGTCATCTTGGGAAGAAAAAAAAAAAAACAGTGACTTCCTAGCAAATGCCAGCCCACCTTGTTCTCCCTTTTAAAAGAGAACCCAGGGGCAATGCCTCCCCTACGTGCCTTGAGGTGACTGTGCTCAAGTGAAAAAACTTGGTGCTAAAACTTGGTATGGTATTGCATTGTAGATAATCCAGGAATTGTCTATTTCCCATTATCTACAGTAGTAACTCTTTTACTTTATAAAGTCAAACAAATTTTTGCCTAGAAGGGGATTTAGTGGATCATAATCAATGTGGACGCAAGTCTGATATATAATTTAATGATAAAACCAGGGTCGAAATTCTTAAAATGTGGTGTGAGAGGTGAAAAGTGTGATAGCTCTTGGTAAAATAAGTGTACTTGAGAGGCTTCCTGTGTGAGACATAGAGGATTTCTTACAATGGAGAAACTTGTGAAATTTTCCAAAGTAGTAGATGACTGGAAGAATGTATGCTTGAGTTAGATTTACTATATTACCTATTTCCTTAGAGTAATCTTGGATTGAAAAGGTAGTGTATGCATAAGTAAGCAAAAAGGACGTTCTTTTTGTTGCTAAGGCAAGTGTTTAGTAGATTGGACAGTTGCAGCCTGGAAATAATTACATTATTCACTCATCTTTCACTTTTATTTTAAATCAAATCTGACTTTTCTCTCTGTAATCTTAAAGCTGCAGTGAAAATGAACAGCTCTTGCTTTACTGCCGTTATTAAAGGAGATTTTAAAACAGGGTGCCTGATTATTTCCGGTTTGTCTTCTAAGGTACACAAAACTTAGAAGTATGGTTTCTGTTAAATTTTGTTGGATTAATTCTTCCTTTCTTCCTTCCACCCGCCTCTTCCTGTGCCATCATCTTGTTATAGCAGGATGTTTCTGTTAGGGATGTACCTACCCCAGTGTCTGACAGTTGTTCTTTTCCTTCCCTTAGGCTGATCTAACTGGGATTAAATGGAAGCGATATGTATGGCAGGGTCCAACATCTGCCCCAATTCTCTTTCCGGTCACGGAAGAGGACCCTATTTTGAGCAGTTTCAGTCGCTGTCTGAAGGCGGATGTACTCAGTGTTTGGCGCCGAGACCAGAGACCTGGACGCAGGGAGCTATGGATATTTTGGTGGGGTGATGACCCCAACTTTGCTGACCTTATTCATCATGATCTCTCAGGTAGGAGGAAATTAATACCTTCTTTTGGTCAGTGAAAGGATGCTGTTACTCAGGGTTGTCTTCTGCCAGCCCTTAGAAAATCTGTACTAGATGGACTGTTGTCTATAGATAAGATAAAGTTATTGCTATAATCTACACCAAATTATTATGGCAGCGCAGTGATCAAACAGCTACTGTCTGTGTTTAGGTCATCTTGGACTGCTAGATTTTCAAGAAACAAGTTTTTGCTCCCCACTTGTTTCTTTTGAAAAAAAACGAGCCTGTGAATTTTGGCAGCTTCTTCACAAGAAAGCTGCGCCTAAAGCTGTGCCTGTGATTCAGAAGTGATGTCTTAAATGTGTTTTGATAAGATCCCTTTTGTTGGGCAATTAGAACTTTCAAATTCAAATAGTAAAGCCCATTTTATTATGTAATAAGAATTGTAGAGATCTGGGCAACTCTTGAACCGTTATGGAGCTGTTTTGATTGGAAGTCGAATCATCTGTGAGAAGCCCTCAAAAAAAGGCATCTGAAACTAACTTGCTGTTTTTGTGTAAGAATCGCTAAACCTTGTATTTTTAGGATTTCTCTCTCCCCCTTCCTCAGTGCTCTGAACCTGCACCTGCTTTCCAACTTGGACTTTTGAAAGACTGACAGTATTTATAGTTCTCAATAATGTTGTACTTCAAATTTGGCACCTTGTTTTGAAAACGTTTACTTGTTGATCTCAGTTCCTGAAGTAGATGGCTTTCCAGTTGCTTCTCGGTAAGGTGACAAAGCTAGGTTTAAAAACCTCGTCTGTGTAAGTCTAGTGGTGAGACTATACTAACTCTAGGCGGGGGGGGGAAAAGTCACATCACTCCAATTTCCTTTCAAATAGTGTACAGTATTCAGATTACTGAAGTGTAAAATGAGACCAAGGTTTGGTGACCTGGTAACCAGAAATTGTTAATACTGTCTGTGTTTGTGGATAAGCTGAAGAACAAATATGAGTTTGAAGTGCCACTGAGGAAGTTGACTTGAAACAATTTAAGAATGTGTGGAATTTTTGTACAAAAATAATATGATCTGAAAAATAATTGATGCACTGAAATTATGTTTATTTCTTTGAATAATTGACTTCAAAGATTGAGATGTTGCTTGTATTCCTGTCTGTCCTGGAACTAGAAACTTTGCATCTTAAATGGCACTTATACTGTACGTTGCTTGATATTTTATTGCATTTAAGGCTTCCTTATTTTGCCCTATGAATAACCTCCGTCTTGAACTGCAGGGAACATCCTTTGTATGACTGCGATGTAATTTAGACTTAGACTAAATGCTGGTTTTGGCCTGGGCCTGCCCTGAACAAAGACCAACACTTGTGTGAAAGTATCTATGTAAATTTTGTATGCTGTTGGCTGGTGGGATTAAATTGAGACAAATGTTACTATTTTTGAGTGGAAGATCAAATAAAAGTTAAGCCATTTGGGGAGTGCATTTCTGCACTACCTGGCCATCAAAATTATTTGTTTGAGCAACTTTACATTCTCTCTTTAATCTATCTACTAGTGATTTAGTATATAGGCACCTTCTAAAAATAGTGGTGTTTTGTAGCTGAACTTCTAGATCAGTGTGTATTTATGCTTTTACGGAATTACACTTTTGCGCAGGTAGATAAGCACGTATCATCCTAGGTACTTAACAACTCTTAACCTCTCTTAGGGCATAAGGGGGAGATAGTAGAGGATTAGAGTCTCCCAGCCACGTCTTTGCAATTGTTTTGGGTATTTTCTTTGTTCAGGTCACCTGTGGATGTCTGCGCTTCAGTGGAGCTATTCCACATGTCTTGCTGTTAGATATTTTTCTACATAAAAGCTTATCACTCATGAGACTGTTACCTACGTCTGTGTGTAGATGATGTATCTGACATCTTGGTTTTTGCAGGCATGTTTTTGTCGTCTTTTATTTAAAAGGAGACAAAAAAATTTCTTGGAGTGTGTTAGTCTGCTTGGCTCTTCTGACCAGAAGTTGATAAAGATATTAGTCAGCTAGATCGTGGAGGAGATGGCTGAGGAGTGCCTGCACCTGCACTTTTTCCCATTAGACAAAATCTTAATGTGAACCTCATACAAGAAAGAATTATGGCTGAACCCAAACAATGTTATCTGACCTTTGTCATAGACCTAATGGATTTTTTTCATTGGTGGACAATTTCTCCTAGTAATTCACGTTGCCCTGTTCTCCCAATGATTGCTTGTTACATTTTCAATGGGAAAGATAAATTACTTCCCAGCAGAGGCTTGTTACCTGCAAAATTGATTGGAAATTGTTTGCTGCTGAAGGTTAAGGTGCTGCCTCATTTAGAACTTTTCTACTCAGTAGGTGAAGAATTGTCCTGAAGAATGGGGTGAGGGAGGAAGAGGGGGGCTAAGAGAAGTCTGTTGCTGCTAGCCTGTCCTTTATTGCCTACGGACAGACTTCTCTTGGGGAAGTGGGCCTTGAAAGGGCTGTAATTAGAAATATGCCAGAGCAATGTTAATAACTTTTGATTCTGGCTTCCTTTGGTATGAAACTGTGCCTGTTAAGGAGAGGTCAGTGTTTTGTACAGTTTTTGACTTCTTTTGGTGATTTGTAGTTTCAGTGAACAATGGATGTTCAGTGTCTGGAACACATCTTGGTTATCAACCCTCAGGGATTTGAAGTATGGCAGCCTTCAAGAATCCTTTCGTCCCCTTCCCAAGATCACTTCAAAAGGGATATGTACAGTTTTGTGGGTGTACATCTATGCATATCAGATTAAAAAAATAAACTATATCTCCCTCTCTTCAGCCTGTACATTCTAGAAGTTCATTCTTTGCCCTGGAGATATGTTTGAATGCCTGCTACTGGCTATATCTGAAATCTTGTATCAAGCCTTGGATAACTGTCTTGTTGATGGTCAGGGATTGTTGTTGCCTGGGGGCATGTCAAAAGGAGACTTGTTCAGAGATGCTGATTGATCAGTAATATTGACTTCGCTCTTATAATTTTTTTTTTTTTTCCTTCCCTAGGAAGCTACTTACTGTATGTAATACCAAAAAAACCATAAGTCTATTTCTACCCCAACATAGCTAGAGGCAGACAGAAGTTAGTGAAATGTTATTTTATCCTCCAACAACCTCAAAGGTTATGTTTTTGTTGTGACAGTGAGGTTTGATTATAGTAATTCCTGCAACTCAAACCTTAAAGTAGGACATCTCTTCAAATTTCGGAAGGCAATGGTCTCTCACTGGTCTGATCAGCAGTTATTTTATCAGATAGATTCTTTCTTATTTTAAAGTGGTTACCTATACACTTGGATTTTTTTTTTTTTTTTAAATTGGCAGTAGATGGTTTCAAACCTGAGAACAGTTGGGTATGAATTATGTACAAGACGTAGTCCCAAGGAAATGGTTACAATTTGATTAATGCATGGATAGGGGAATGCTTCTATATGGCTTTGACCTTCAGATTGCATCTTTTAAATGGTGAGCTATAAGATGCGTCTTTTTCATCCTGGTGTCTATTAAATCTTGTTAATTTATTTTAAAAATTAAAGAGTTTTCCTTCTACCTGTCATATATCAAGTTAATCAGTTTTTGTTTGCTGAGCAGTATTCCTCATGCTTCTGCATGGGATAAATGTATAAAAATAATGCTAGTCTTAGCTCCTTGCTTGGCTTGTAAGAGGGTTTGAAAGAATAAGGAGAAAGATCTGTATACTGCTGCTTGTCTGTTGATACTGTATGGTAAAAACAGCAACAGTCACGGCAGCAGAGACTTCTGTGTGTTGTGTAGTTCTTGATACATGTGCATTATAGATCAAATCCTTGTCTCCAAACAAATCTGTGAATTGGTTGGTTTGTGCTGATGTCAGCATTGAGCGTCTCATTACTTTTAATACAATGGAAACCAGAGCATGAGCCAGCTATCATACTGAGGGTTCTGCAAAAAAGCCTGCCAGTTGAAAGTAGCTGGCAAAGTGAGCTTTGAAAATAGTTCGGCTAGTGGCTTGCATTTTATTTTTTTAATAACATTTGATTCCTAAGACCATTTAACTCCTACAAAAAAAAAAAAAAAAAAAAAGGATGCTTTCTTAAAAATTTTGTCCTTAATGTCAGTAGGGTGAGCTTAAGTAACTTGTCTGTGGTGGATATGTATGTTTCTGTGTATGTAATAAGAAGGCATTACGAATGTTCCTTACTGTGTGGTGCATTGATGTCTTAGCATTTCTTTAGTCCTCCATGTTAGAGATGTGTCTGCTTAAGCAAAACCACTGATAATTATTATGCAAAAATTACTGAAGCAGTCTTTGTAAAACTTCTGTGACTTGGTGTAAGTACCAGCTTGAAGGTGAAGTTTAACTTTTTTCCTTTTTTCTTTTCTCCTGACCAATATGCATGTGAAATATCTGTGGAGTAAGGTAAAAGATACTTTGTCCCAGTAAATGAGGATTTTGCATCATATTATGTTGGTTGGTTGTACAATGTCACATGCATAACGTACCTGTATAAATAAGAGCAATGACTCCATGGGCACTAAGGGTAAGATTTAACAATATAAGTAAAATGTATCTGCATATGATATTACTCAAAGACAGCGTGGAGGAGGATATTGGAACATTTAGCTAGAAAGTTTTTTAGCTTTTCTTTTCTTGTGGCCGTGCAGACCACACCAGCCAAACTTAACGCCCAAAAAATAGTGAAGGAAAGCTGTTACCTTATTATCCTTCTAAACAGGCATAGCTACACACTTACAAAAAGGTCATACTTTTAATATTTACAAAAATATTCTGCTGGGTAGAGAAAGCATAAAGCCCATATATGTGATGCTGGTAAAGGGCTAGCAGTATAAAAGCTAACTTGTAATGGTGCTGAACATTTTGAGTATGGCATTTTGGACAGTAGCTTATGTTTTAGCTTCCTTCTCAGTTGATGAAATTTTCCAACTAGTTTGGATATATCTAGAGTCTTTTCAGTGAATGTAGACAACAGATACAACTCTACTAGAAACAAACTTAAGTTGTCTTACTTGGATTCGTAAATTGGTATTTTTGAATTGTATTCAGTCCCTTTTTCATGCAAGATCTGTTGTTTCTTGCTTATTTTGTAAGGGATATAGGCCCTCAATATTATTTTTCAGTAAACTGGGTAATTCTTGCTTTGAGCAATTTTAAATTCCAACACTTTAAGATTAAATAAAAATCTGTTTTTTAAATAGAAAACTTTACTTGAAATTTTTCTGTCATATTATTACAATATTGTATACAGCAGCAATTTCATACTATTTTGCTTATTATACTTCCCTTGTAATCTGAAGCTTATATAGGAATTTTGAATGTATAAATCAGTTTTGCATCAGTCTATTTCTATAACTGGCATGCTGTCAAATGATGACAGAAAGGAAGCCTGTGAAGGTAAGTAGTATTTTTAAAAGACAGGTCTCAGTCACGATACTAAGGAATGGTTTTTTCCTCTGTAATTGAAGTAATTGGGGGGTGTGGGGGAGGAAATTGTAGTCCAAAGTGGAGGCTTGACTGTAATTTGTTTCTTTGCATAGTTTATTTTAGAGGTTCATTGAGCATTAGGAAGATATTTTTAATGGTATGGTAAACATATTCAGCCTTTTCAAGAATTGATGCTTATTGGTGTTTTGCTGATGTCACCAGCTATATGTTAAAAGGAGGAAGGGGGAAAATCCACATTCTTTAAAAGTCTTCTTGAAAATGTCATTTTTAATACTGTATATTTATCTGTTGCAATATAGATTAAGAAGTTCAAAATTGGTTTTCTTGCAAAAAAACAACGTTAAGCGATCGTTTATTGTTGAAAAAACATACGTTAAGCAAAGATCTGTTTATTTGTTAGCGATCATTGATTAATAAATTTGGCTAAAGATCTGTGGGTGACAAATAGGGTTTAAAACATCTGACTTGAATTAAAGGGAAAGGTTTAAAGATACTGCTTTTTCAGGATTCACTATAAATTGCAAGGCTCTTGTATTCTGAGCATGCTTCCAAACTCCTGCCTCACAGTATGCTTGTCCAAGAGCACTAGAAAGACAGAAGGGCATAATCAGTAAAAATGAACTTTACTGTTTCAGGTGAACTATATGAAGAATGTAAAGTAGAACATGAAAGTACTGAAAGCAAACAGCCTCCTACAACTGTTTCATTAAAATTGGATGGTGGTAGTATCAAGGAGGTGGTGACTGAGAAAGTTTGTTCTGTGTGTAGTATGAAAATTGCTTTTTCCTGGCTATTGTTTCCATTAATTCTTCATTTCCTGATATTTTTTTAGCTTCATTTAAGGAAAACTCACTGCTTAATATGTGGTATAAAGAGAGAGGGAACTAAATTCATTATAGTGGGATGATATGTGTGTAACTTGTTTAATGGATTGACATAAAAGTGTGTCGCAGAGGAGTTGAGTGGTTTGGACAGCTAAGAGAACTAATAAAAAATAAAATATTTGTAACCTTCAGGTTGCCAGAGCACTTTTGTGGATAACACTTGTCTGAAGTGAAATTGTGGCTTAACACCTTCTTAAAATGAGTCAGCAACTTATTTTGGTTTGTTATCACCATCACATTGAACATTTGAAGTTATTGTGTTTAAGAAAGATTAGAAGACAAAAGTGCCTCTTCTCCCCCTCCCTTTTTAAAAATGGTTTACTTTGTACAATTTCTATTAAGTAGGAGGACTTTTATCATGTTGAGAGACAACAATTTGAAAGAAGAAGAAAAGTAGTTGGGAGATGTGAGCAGATGTCATGTTTCTCTCCTTCCATCCTCCACTCTAAAAAAAGGGGGGAGGGGGGGAGTGACTAAATAGACTTCAAAAAGACACAGAACACTTACTGCTATTTTTTTTGCATGAATTTGAATAATGTTCAGAAATGAGGATATCTTTAACTGTCATCTTATTTAACCTTCCCTTTCTATAGCAAGATGCACTTTAGCTTGAACAGGTGGTCTTATTTTGGGTACCAGACGTTCTTCCTGACCAGCAGGCATGCTTACAGCATGCTGTCTTTTTAAATATTAGAGTTTTAATTGTAATTTCCATCTAATGCCTTACACTTTCCCCACATAATATGCTCATCTAAGAGCGCTCTGTTTCAGCAATAAACTAAGACAGCTAGGAGAGCTCTTAAGAATTACAGTCTTGTGGCAAGTTCTTACATGTAAACTTTTGTTCATAACTTGGTTGTGAGCATAACTATTAATGTTAAATGAAATACCTAGCACTTTGTAGTGTCTTCAGAAAATCAAAACCTCTCCTTTGTGTCCACAGTATGACCATCAAAATACAAGCCTTGAATTACGCTTCAGTATCTGCAATTTCAGCATCTTTCTTCTCATTGATACTCTAATATGTCAAAACAAAATTAGGCATAAAGGCTGGAAATAGCTCTTTCTATTTCCTCTTATAATAGGTAATTGATGCAGGGGATGCATTCTTGGAATGATTTTTTTTAAATTACAAGAGCCATATAGAAACCAACTATTTAACCTTTGAAATGGTGTGGAGTTTATTGTGCAGTTAAAGTCCAATATTATTAAGCTTTGTAGTTAATGTTTGCTCTATTGAGCTGCTTGTTTGCCACTGGTTGAGCAGTATGTGCTGAACAGCAAAGCTGTCTGTAGGATAGGGCTGCTCATTTGTGTATGTCTACAAATCTCTGAGCTGGGGAGAAAAAAATGTGTCCTCTTGTCACAAACATTTTATACCCTTTGACTTTGGACCTGTGTTGCTTTTTGTTACAAGCTTCTTGTTCAATGTTTCTTTAGTGAGTTACTGTATTATCTTGTAGCTTTATGGTTTTTAAAAACAAGCTTTTGCTGAACTTCAAAACTGGAATAGGGTGGTGGGGTGGGAAACTCATGGTCAGGTCTCTTATTTAGGAAATGTGGTTCCTTGCTTTTCCTTGTCTTTACCAGAAAATTACTTCATGTAATGATTCATCTGTAATGATGCATATCTCCTCATTTATAAATTATGTGGCAGGTCTGTTTACTCTTATTCTGTCTCTCAGAGAAGGATACTGGGAGTAATTTTCTTTTAACTTGCAGTACTGATCTTGAGTGGAAATGTACTTTTACTTGTGTGGCATTTAGCAAGATACAAATGTGGCCGCCATGTTCTGGTTGCAATAGTATCTTGAAATTCCTTTCTCTGTCATCTTTGTCTTAAATATTTAGTGTAATAATCTGTAAGGCTTTTTTTCTAAATAAACTCTTTGGTGTCTGGTTTTCTACACGCTCTCTAATTTAAGGATATTGAGACTTTAGTTAATACTATTGCAACCTTTTAAGCTTGTAACTGGCTTCCAGATAAAGGTGAAGGGGCTTTTTTCAAAGGGGGATTTAAAATGCAAGGACTTGGCTGTATTACTGAGGTTTTCTGACCATCGAGCAAACCAGTGGAAAGCTATTTGAACCAAAATCCTCTGTGAAGGAGAGATGAACAGACAGGTCACTACTGTAAGACCTGTTGTATGGAACTAAACCTGAACCCAAGCCTCGCAACTTGGAGGTGTGCAGAGAAGGCATGAGGGGCAATGAATGTGAGATATGAGCAACCTGTTTTAACTTTGAACTCTGAGTGGGGGTTGGAGCAGATGACCTCCACAGGTCCCTTTCAACCTAAATTATTCCATGACTATCCAGAGACTGAAGTAAAAATATGTCGTCTTATCTATGTCAGACAATCTTCTAGTCTCTGCTGCTACTTGCAGTATAAAAGCAATGGCATTATAAGAATAACTATGCTAGGTTAGTCCAAGGAGACCAGTAGCAGATCCTTAGAGAATATATATAAAACACAATATACAAGGAATTGTAGGCATAAAGATAAGACCTGATTGCCAGTAATTTAAGGACAAGATCTTGAGTTTTCTTATATTATCCACCATATTAGTGTGTTGCTGGGAATGAATGGTATCACATATATACTGAGAGATACTACAGGAACTTTCAAATGTCCCTCATTTTGCTTGTGTAATGTAATTGTAATTCATTGGACCAGCGCATATACTTCTAAGGCCTGTAAACTATGTTCAAACACTGATTACAAGTCAGAGTGGTTGAATAGATTACAGCTTCTTGTAATGAATCTTGCTTTCCAATTTGGCAGATCAGCTTGGCTTGTGTAAGTTGGATTCCATGACTCTGATTTGTGGGGCACATTAGATCTCAGTGTTTCACTTCAGAATCCTATCAGTATGAACTGGGCTTTGTCTTTCTGCTTGCTGTTTTTCTCTTCTGTTCTATGTATAGATCAGAAAGCAGAACTAGCCTGCTTAAATATCTTTCTTTTTGATTTTGAATTAAAAAGAAAAATGGCAGTTGTGAGAGTCTTCTGGGGAGAATCAGGTTGCTCTTACCAGTATTCTGAATCCGGGTATTTTCCCCCTGCTGCCTTCCTCTAGCAAATTGTTGAACATTGAGGGTCAGTTGCTCAATGATATTTGTGCCCAGCTTTCCTCAGTCAATGGTAGCTAAAGACGCTAGGATATATTGAAAGTTTGGCTTTGGGCAATTTATTTTTAAGCATAATTGTCAGCTAACTCTTCAGGATAAGTAATTCAGACTACCCAAAACATGAGCCACCTTGCAGACAGATCAGTATACAGTGATCTTGCAGGCTGAAATATATAACCTACTGGTGCTAGTTGTTTCCTTTTGTGAACAAATAGCTGTTGAATCTTTTTTTCTTGTGGGAGACGAGATATTTTTATAGCTGATTACTTTTAGCTGTTATACTATTATAAAGTGAGTAGAGTTATTATCTGAATGTTACAGGCTTTTTTTGGTTGCATGGTATGCTGTGAATGTCTTAAAAGCTTGTGGGAGAGAAAAGGATATTGTGATATGTGCATGAAATAATAGGATAGAATTCAATGCTAATTTATTTTTTTTCCTTTGCCTTGTAGAAGAGGAAGATGGTGTTTGGGAGAATGGACTTTCTTATGAATGTCGAACTCTACTTTTCAAAGCTGTTCACAACCTGTTGGAGAGGTGTTTAATGAATCGGAATTTTGTACGCATTGGGAAATGGTTTGTCAAGCCTTATGAGAAAGATGAAAAACCTATAAACAAAAGGTAGGATGTCTTATTTTGCTTTATTGAAGAACCTACAGGGTTTATTTAAGCTTCATGCTAGAATAAACATTTAATTAAGAGCACTCTTTATAGTTTGTTTGGGAACCTGGATCTCTGATCTTTCTTGGTTTTCTGCCTTTTTGGAGTTCTTCAAAACTTCCTTATGGTGAAAGGAAGTAATACGAAAGGTAGTAGGCAGTCTCTTCTGTACTGGTACTCATATACAGACCATGGACAATAGGGATGCTGGAAAAGAAGCTAGTCTTCTGGAAAGGAAGAAAAGGATAACTGTGGGAAGAGATACCTGCTCTTTGGACTTGCCAGTATAGTGTCTAGGACTAATTCTGATTGTAAATACCAAGACTCGCTCTTTGAGCAAGCGGGATCTAGAGAGCTATTTACAGGCACCACATGAGGTTTGAATAAATTGTGTCTTATGGGAGGTGTTGAGAAGAGAGTTTGAAATGTCAGCTCCTGGCCAGAAAGAAGGTTGTCTGGGAACACTGGTGTTAAAAGACTACATGTGGCCTCCACACTGAGGGGGAGGAGGGCAAGAGGAGAATTTTTGATCTGAATTGGAAGGACTTCTTCTCATGGTTCTAACGTGGTTTGACACGGTCTGTGTTGCCTAGCAATAAATAATGAAATGAATAAAAACTAGGTTAGCTGGAACAAGTTTAATCTCTGTTCCCAAATCAGCTTTTAAAATCCAAAGTAATTTAAAGCTTAGACGATGGGGTTTTTTGTGTGTGGAGTATTTTTTGTGTGTGTATATGTATGTGTTAAATCTTGCATGCAGGAAATTTTGAGATCAGTGGCTTGGCTTTTTGGGTGTGGAGTTGGCCATTGTTGGCATCTTCTGCAATAAATTTAAACTTGAAAGAAAATTAGAGCTGTTCTGTAGCAAAAGAAGCAGAAGCACATGTTTTGTGTGTGTTTCTATTAGTAGTTGTGAACTGCTGCTTTTAATTTATGTATAAATTTATCCTTTAGTTCTAGGCATCTTTTTCTCCACCCTGGTCGGGGCAAATGTTTCCTCTCTGGGGTGTCCTTGTCCATGCATTTCTTCTTGTGTTGTTGCTATAAATTGATAGTAAAGAGTTTACTTTTAACTATTTAGGCCAATATTGTCTTGGCACAGTCTGGGCTTCCCTCATTTGAGGAACTGGTTTTCCAAATTGCCATTTGAAACTAACATTAGTTATGGCATGGCATCTCTTACAGTAATTCTATAAAGCTCTCTGCAGCAGCTGCAAAAGCTGATGAAAGCTTTTAAAATAAAATAGCAGTGTTTGTTTAATTTGGAGACTGATTCTTTTTTTTTAAGAAGGTCAGAAGGTCAGCATGCTTGATGAAAATAACTGAAGGAATTGTGTGCTTACCCACACAACAACTCCATCATAAGTAGTCCAGAACCACTGCAAAAATATGTAGAAAGATTAGATCTGTGTAAGACAACTTCACTGTAGAGAAATCTCAGTGTTTTGTATCAGATAGCTCAATACCATGTGATATTCTGAGTACTGGCTTTTATGAAATAAAGCGAGGGGCATGGTTAACAGATGTGCATACTCATGGCATGTTTGGCTCATCCCTTCTAGGAATACCTAGAATTTGGATAATCTATATTCTCTGGGAAGCTAGGCTGAACTGTTCAGAGGTATCAATTCAGGCCTCTGCTGCTCCCAGCAACTTCCTGTGGGAGAAACCCAAATGATTGAAATAGGTGCTTTGTGATACTACCTCTGTAGCTGGAAGGTGTGTCGCTCTGTGATTGAGGAGGAAATGTCAAGTGGAATGGTTTGAGTGGATTTTGCTCTCTTGTATAAATTGGAATACTCTTCTAGTCAAAGGGGACGTTTCTGTCTTATCAAATGTTAAGCATGACACTGCAGCAAACTCAACATAAAAGGACTTGCAGCCTGCCTAGAAAATGCTGTGAATGTTGTACCTGGGGTGCTAATATGTTTCCTACCAGACAACTGGTACTAAGGTTTAGTTTTTGTTCTAGACAACTTTGGCATATTTTTCCTTCCTTAGCATCCATTTAATCAGCAAGACCTATGCTAAGTTTATCTTCTTTTTTTTTTTCTTTTTTTTTTTTTTTTGTAGATGTGGCTGGCTTAATTAAAAAATCAAAACAAACCACCACCAACCCCTCCCCACAAAGCTATTCTTCTTTTCATGATAATGGATGCACATACCTTAAGGATCAGAATGGTTTTGAAGCTATATTTTTGTCTTTTGGGCATTTTTATCATCTTTCAAGTAATAGGAATAGTAGTATTCATAATGATATTCTCAAAAGCATGTCATACTAGCTGCTTGATGTAGGAAGAATAGAGTCTTTTTTGGAAGGCTTTCTGTTTCCTCCTTTGTTAGAAATATATGTATCACCCCAAAAAGTAGTGCTTCTCCTATGCAAAAGTGGCCACAGATAAATGTGGCAGGTATTGCATCTGTCATGGGGAATAAAGCATTTCTGTTCAGGAAGGTTGTAATTACTTCTCTGTATTGCTTGTGTTGATTAAAAGTATATCTCATTCTTAAGGAAGAAAAAAGTTATATGTGACGGTGTTGGTATATTCTTATTCATCCTTTCCTTCTTAGAAAACGTTGAATAGTGGGAGAAATGGAGGAAGAAATTGTGTGTACCCAAAAATAAGAATGTTTTGCCCCGGTATCCCTGCATGAGTGTTGTCTTGCTTCATTTCAGACCTTGTTACTGTTATCTTTATTTCCTACTTCATCCTGTGTTGCTACATATGCTTTGCTTTCTTTGGAACTGTTCTTTGCATTAACATTAAGAAACCCCCAGTATAGAATTCACGTGCCTATATAATTTAGAGGCACCTAGTATACTGGGGTTATGAAGTCTGCCACCAGTCTGCTTCAGAACATAGTTTATACTACCCTGCACTTCGGGGCTTGGCTGGCCGCTATATATACTTGTTCCCTGTGTATTGTAACTACAGGTTTTGATAAGGTCGGTTGTTCTTGCTGGCAATCTTTAGTTTCAAAGACTTTCATTAGAGACTGAGTAATCGGTGCTCTTGGTGGTGGAGGTAACTTCTTAACATGTGCTTTCTGGAGCTATGGTTGAGCGATGTGCAGGACGTTAGTCCCGCTTTTTCTCTTTCCTTCTCTTCGAAGGATGTGCAAATAGAGCTATTTATTTCATTTGAAGCTGATCCGATCTGGATTTTTCTGAGTGCTGTTTGAAAGCATGTGGTTCCAGAATGTGAGATTTTCTGTTATTTGGTCTCCAAACAATAGAAGTCAGTTGTGTTGCACTTTTTGTATGTATATGCTAGTGCAACAGGCATAAGGCTGTGATTTCTAATAGGTGTTTGGCTGTGATGACAGATCCTCAGGCAGCTGTGGCTTCCTGTCTGTTGCTGTTATTTTTCCTCCTTGTATAAGGTTATATTAAAAGAAAAAAAAAATCCCTTTCATCATTGTGTTGCATATGTTTTAATTTTAAAAGAACAGTCCTTAATGTTCATAAACTGATGCCATTGTGGCATGTGAATAGATGACCAAGAAAGTAAGAATTAGATAGTTTTAAGTGTTCACTGTTTAATTACATTTAATCATGTGACTCCTCAAACAAACAAACTAACTTTAGTAAGCTAACATCATATTATTGTTTAATATCTCTTAAAAATTTTGCTACGGAAAAAGTAAAAACCTCAGATGTTTGCATTATGCAGTCACATGCTGCATGTTGACAAGGCTGCAAGGTAATAACCATGACCTGTTCTTCCCTCCCTCCCCCTACCTCTCCCCAGTCTAAAACCAGCATTGAGAGAAGTGAGACAGTCATGTATTTGGTGAAATTTGATCTGTTAGAACAAGTCATGATTACCATGCCTGAGGAAACTGTCTGAGGTTTTCAAGTATGCTAGTTCCACTTCTGTTTATAGATAGGGTAGGAATGGAGTAGCTAACTCCCTGAAGTGTGTGTGGTGGGTTTTTTGTCGTTGCTTGTTTGTAAGTAGGCAATTTTCAGTTTTCAGGAATGGGTAATGGGGGTCAGCAGGAGAACAACAGTAGAATAAAAGACTAAAGAGAAGGTTTTGCTAATGGTCATAGTTGTAACCAAACAGGAAAAAAAAAAAAAAATCATTGCCCCGTTATTGGTCACAACCTTTTTCGGTCACTTAAGGCAAGGTAGATTACAGAAGCTCAATAATGTGGTTTAAATGACTGCATATTAAATTACAAAGTTTGACAAATAGGAATGTCATTCTCTTTTCTCCTTTCCAACCTATTGTGTTGTTATTGCCACGTTCAGAAATACAGTTGTATATCCTTTATTCAAAAATCCACCCTATAAATGTGTGAGATGGAATTTGTGATCTGGTGCATCTGATTGTGTGTCTACCTTTTCTGGTTAGACTGCTCAAATAACAGCCTTTGGCTGAGACTTTTCCTCTTGCCAACTGGATGCGAAAATAGTAGTGTATACCTGTAATAAATATGATTAGGAAACTTGTCAGGTTAAACACTATTTTAGATACAGTTCCTTAATGAAGATTAAATCTGATACTCCTAATGAAACAAAAGTATCAAGTGCTTATGTGGAGGATATCTTGTGAAGTTTTGGTAATAAGTACAACTTGCTAGACACAATTGAAATATTAGTAAGCAAATAATTGAGTAATCCTGATTTTGTGGGAGGATCTGATAGACACTTGAAAATCTAGATTACTAAAAGCTACTATACTACTTGTATGGTTGTTTTGGTTTTTTCCATGTAAATAGGAGCTAATGTAACCAATTGCAGTGGGTGGCAAACCAGAACTTGTGCCTGACAAGTTCATTTAAAAAGCAAAACACAAAAAAAAACCCCAGAAAAACCCACCACACACCCAAAATAAATAATAAAAAACCAACCAAACCACCCCAAAACCCACTTGGAAAATCATAAGTGATAAGCTTATCATAGCTTACAAAATGAAACTTGCTGCACAGGTTTCACAAGTAATGCTGTTTAACATTAGTCTGAATGCAGGACTTTAAAATGTCAGCCCACTGTTCTTTTATTTTTTCCTGGAAATACTATTTTAGCTACCTGATGTAAATAATAAGTATATGACTTCATGGGAAATGACTGCTGAAAAATATTCTAGATATAAATTTGGTTTTATTATAAGCCTTTGTACATGTAGTTATCTTGATTTGAAGGTGTGCTTATCATAGTTCTGAATATATATTGGGGGGGGGGGGGTTGCCTCATCTTGCCAGGAGGAAGAGGTAAAACTAGCCACAATGGAGTGATTCCTGAGTTTGGTGCAAGTGTGTTGGCAGATCTGCAGTAATGAATGGCTGTGGCTGCAGGGGGGGGTGGTTTTTTTTTTTGTTGGTTTTTTTTTTTTCACTTGGGCCATGAAAATGATCTTGCTGCCTACTTCAGAAATGTTTGGATTGGTAATGTAACAGCATGAATGAGATCAGCTGTGGTCTCTTTGGTCTTCGCTGCCCTTAAGACAAAGGGAATGCTATGCTTTTGGTCCTGACCCCACACTTCTGCCTTCTCCCCCTTTGTTTGGCTACCTGTTTCCCATGGGTCCCCTTTCCAGGGGAACGGAGTGGTTTGCTTCTTGATCCCTCTAGAATGATGCTGTGAATTATTATTAAGGAACAGAATGAGGAGATTTCTGGGTGCTAAATCTCAAAAACCTCTTCATACTTGAGAGAGTTAACTATACAAGAGCAATGTGTAGCCACAGGTTTTGCATTTATTTCTATATATTTAATGAAACCTTAATAGCTGAAACTACAGGGCTCTTCCTTGATACTGTTGGAGTATTTTCTATTGAGTCTGCTCAACTCTTTTTGCAGTGTAAATTTCCTCCCTGTCTTAATCTTTAAATCAAACAATGTCAACATTTTTTTACAACAGCTCTAATGAGGCTGTTCTGGCATCGTGTACCGGCAGGAGAGCAGGTGATGTTTTTCCTTTTACTGTAGACAGCTGGAATTGAGAGCTGCTGTAAGTAGGACAGTGCAGGATAAACAGCAGGAGCTGAGAGCATTGATCACATGATTGTCTCTTTGGAATATTGGGTTGCTACAGAGACTACAAGCAGACAAATTTAGCACTTTACATCACAAACCAGTTTTCTCTTATTTAGCTTAAGTTACAGTGGTAGTTGGTTCATCAGAAAAAATGAAAAATGATATGGCTCTTGGTTTTTAGGTTTCAACAATAAATCTATGCTCTTTTTGTTCACTGAACAATAAGATAGTACAAAAACCATACAGATACTTCAGATTTTGTTAAATGAAAATTTTATAATGCATTTCAATTTTGAACTTTGAAAAAATCTGGCTTAACAAGATGTTTGTAAATGTTTCAGAATGGGAAAGAGCAATACATTGAAAGCTGTTACGCTGTCTTTGAAATAGAGTAATGTCTAGCTATTATCCATTCTCCAAATATGTTCAGGATTCTTATTCTTTATAGCACACCTATATTTCATTGTGAAAGCTCAAGTTCAGGTAACTGAGATTTGCATCCTCAATAATTAAAGGATGCTAAAATACAAGACGACAGGTTTATTAGTCTCATTTAAGTTCTGAAATACAGGAATATGTGTAAACTCCTTTTGTAGTATTGCTTATAGTTGTTGTATCTGGAGAAATATATACTTTTAAAATGTATTTGTGTATATATAAACTTCTAGTTGCATTCTGAAAAAATCAGTTCTGCTTCTTTGTAAGATGTCATGCTATAGTTTTAGTGTACAAAAATAAAATTGTTTTTTGTTTCAACCTTGTTTTTATTGGGATGAAGCTAAGCTCATTAATAATGAAGTTAATTTAAAAATGTGGAAATCTTTAAGGTGAATATGATTTATTCTGGAATACAGGTCACTTGCTACATTTGTATTTGTTTTAGTGCACCTAACTTGTTTATGGAATAAATAAATATTTTTAACTCGCAGGTCTAACTCAAATAAAAACATTCTCAGCTATGTGAAAAATATTTTGGAGAGCCTTTTGACAGTAGTCATTAATGATGTGCTTTGAACTGGAAGATTTTTTTCTACTTTGCTATTAGCTATGTTTTTAGCTTTGTGTTATCATCAAAATCAGCTTTCTGCTATATTTACCTTCATGACCATAGGGAGTTACTCAGAGATGCTTAGAAGAATGTCTGCTGTTCCATCTTTTTGTCAGTAGTTAAAGAATGTTCTGTATTTTGAGATCTTATTACTTCATGTTAAGATACAGAATATGTAACTTGCTAGATGTGCATTTGTTTAGATTTCTTTGCATTTTCACATTAAGGATATTAATGCCACTGAGTCTGCTTGAAGTGCAGATCTTGTGATGGGGCTGATACAAACTCTGATGTTAGAGGAACTTGTAGCCAAGGGCAAGAAAGGCATGTTTGTGAATTGATTAATGATGATTCAAACTCTTATCATAAAAAGTAGTACTGCAATGTAATGAGTATGTATGATAGCATGCCCTTCCTAGAGAACTAGGAACTAATTTCTCTTATCCTCTATTTCCCTCAGCCCCCAGTGCTTAAAAAGCAAACCCCCCCCCCCCGAAATAACTAAAACAAAACCAAAGAAAGCTTTGATTTAGTAATTGAAACAATTTGTGTACTTGGCTTGTGGTTTGTTGTGGTTTTTTTTTTTTCTTTCTCTTTCATTTCTTAAGTCAAGAAAACTCAAATGTTTTTCCTGGCAATTATTTTTGGTACTGCATTAATATAACAATCTGATTTTAGTATTTTACTTATTTCATATTTTGCTTATTACAGCAAATGCCTACTTAACTTCCTGCTCCTTTATAATCTGAATTAAGGTTGTGGAGTTTCGTAATTCAGGTTTATGGATGGTGAGTGGAAATTAAAGATGCCATGTTTAAAATAAGATTGGTTGTTGAAGCAGCATAGGTGTGAAGGCGGCTGTATAGAAATTTTTTCTTCATTAGTGCATTGCGGTGTTGTGGCTATACCTGGAAGATGTATATAGTCACAAAGAACTATTCTGAACAAGCACTTACAAAGAAAAAGGTGGTAGATGGGTTTTCTTGAGGGACTTGCTTCTGCTTTTCTTCTGTTAGCTCAGAAAGCCTCAAGTGGCTTGGCAGCTTCACTCTTTCTTCTCCATGATGAAAAGCCCTAGAGGGTTGCCTGACAAAGAACAAAGCGTATAGTGTAATCTATCATAGAATAGAGGACGATGTAGTGCATGTTGAGCATGTGGTCAGGTATGTAATTTCTCTAAGACTTATTCTTTGGCAGTTATGTTTTGTTTTCTATCCTATGCTGGTTGCTATAATGTTGTCTCTCAACCTGGTTAAAGGAAAAAGAAAAAGCAACAAACAAATGACTGAATATGAAGGGTCTTAGGGCTTCATGGTGGGTGTGGGTGTGTGTCACCTTGAAACTTCTGTTCTGTTTCAATTTTTATTTCCAAAAGACCCTATTTAATTGTAAGACGGTGTTCTCCAGCCCAAGAATTTACTATAGGCAACTGTCACCTTTTTTAAAAAGGAACTTCTTTGATACTTTAAATTTATTTAAGTGGCATACCAAAGTAGTCTGTAATGAAGAATGACTATTTGGAGATACTTCTATTTGGGCAGCTATGATGCATCAGCTGGGAACTCTCAGCTCTATTGCTGCCGCTGATAATTGTTGTCAGCCAGTCATGATATATTGATTCTTGGTCAAAATGCCCTGAAGGATTCTGGGTGCTGGCCAGTATGTACCAATTTTTGGCAAATATTTTATAACAGTCTGAAATACTGATGCATGGTAATTAGAGACTTAAAACTGTAGCTGATGTGTTTGTGCTTCTAAACAAGGTGTGTTCTACCCCATTGAAAGGGAAATAGTAAAATCCTAATTGTGACAGCCACTAGTTCTGGGACAGTAATCTTGCTTTGTAATGTCCATTTTCCTCATCTAGGAAATGGCAGTAGAAAGTACATGGTTCATAAGGATACAGTAAATATTTTGGCAGGGTTGGCAGTGCTTTGACTTGGTAAGCCAATCTTGGTTCAACTCAGAAGTAATTTACGAAGACAATCTAGGAAAATATGAGATGGTAATTATAAAACAAACAAACAAACAAAATCCTCTCTTTCAGTTGAAACATTTGGATGCTTTTTTGAATTTACTATTGAATGTACTATAGGGTGTTTTAGTTGGAGATTTCCTTGTTGCTTCTGATGTTGCAGTCTCCTTGCCTTTCAGCTGTAGTGTGGTGCTGATTGGAAGTATGCAATCTAGTGAAGTGTGGATTAGTGAGGTTCTAATGCAGCTAATGTTTGTGAAGCACTTTGAAGATACAAAGCTCTATGTAAGTACTAATGTGGAGGAGAAAAACAGACCTAATTACCTTCTTATCAAGAAGGTATTTTCAGATTTGCTAATGGAGATGTAGAAACCTCATGTATATGTAAATTTTAGTGTGCTTTTCCCCTCCTACCCTTCAGTTTCTCTTAAAAAGGTAGAAGTAGAAATTATATTGAAATTGTCAACATCAGTTTCTGTTTCTTTTCACATAGAATCATAATCCTTTGTCTCTGAAACGAAAACATCTTTGTTTTATATGACTACAGTGAAGAGGGAGCATGGGGGAATCAAAAATGTTTTTTATACAAATGTATTTTAATGGAGCATAGGTGAGGACTGAAGGCTACTTAAAATAGCATTACTTCCAATGAGTGTCTTTTTTTTTTTTTAATTTGATTTTATTTTATTTTTAAAGTTGCTTTCAGTATTGGAACTCATTCTGACTGAATTCTGGTGCGTTTAGATCAAAAAATCGTAAAGAATGCTCGTTCTGATGACAGTTCATAACATCTGTGTTCAGAGATCATTTGGAAACTGGATTATTGATATTTAAGGTCTGTGATTAGGACTTATTAAGTTAATTAGAAATATTAGAAATATTAATGGAGTAATTCAGGGTCAGGCAAGAAAATGAGGGTTTTGGGAGGACTAGGATTTTGTTTTCAGAATTTTCTGATAAAATTCTGTCCTCTGCTCTTACATCTTATGTATGCACATACACTAATACCTGATCATAATTGTAAAAGTACAAAAAAAAGGGGGGGGGGGGACGAGGGGGATGTCAATACTAGCTTTAAAACAAGCTTTTTTTTTTTTTTCTTCTGTATCTGCACCTTAAGGACTTCACTGATTCTCTCTGCGTGCAGGACAAAAGTTCTGAGCATTGAGCTATAGGTATATTTTTTACATTTCAGTCATGAGATGCTCTGCACAAATTATCTAGTGATCTTCTGAGCTACTTAAAAAAAAAAAAAAAAAGTCTGCAAATAAAAGCATAGGATGAACTCTGTGTTAGCAGGCAGGAAACCACCAGCTTGCTTTCTGTTATTGTGTCCTTGGCTGAATTATGAAAGTAATTTGCCTGTTTACCCCAAAGTGATAAGTAGGTAAATTTTTTTCCTTGTTTAGGATTTTTGGCTCTGAGGTGAGTTATTGAGAATAGGAGAGAAAGACTTAGAGAAATGGTGGAGGGATTTTTTTTTTTTTTTTTTTTTTTTTTTTTAATAGGTTATGGTAAGGTTTGAGAAGATTCCTCCTAAGCTGAGGTTGAGGCGGCATTGTGTATTAGCAATCAGTCTCTGGTAACATAAGGAAATTGAGAATGTACAAATGTATTAATTAAAAAAAAAAAATACTAAGCATGCATGTTTATAGAGTTTCTTGCTAAGTCTGTAAAACAGTGTATGTAGGGGCATCCAGTAACTTAAAGCTCTGGTTCTTTGTTTTCCTTCCTCCTTTTTTCTGCTCCCCTTGCAAAGAGCTTCAGTATGGTTTTGGTTTTTGGTTTTGGTTTTTTGTTGTTTGTTTGTTTTTTGTTTTTTTTTTCTTTTGGTTTTTTTTTTGGTTTTTTGTTTTTTTGTTTTTTGTTTTTTGTTTTTAATTAGGATTCTTCATTGTACTTCTTGTGATTATTTCACATACATTGGTATTTCCTGAAGTTTTGTGACCTAACAGAAATGGTGATGTTAAATGCGAAGAAACAGTTTCTGAGCATGACTAGCTAGGAAGAAATTTAATGCTGTTTGAGTACATAAAGTGTTAGTTTTGCCTTTCATGTTAACCTTTAGTTTAAAGACGACTGGTGTTTTCAGGAGATACTTTGTGCACCATGTGGAAATCTTTCCCTTAGCTTGAGTTTAAGGACAGCACTGTTTTTACTATGTATTTCTACTGTGAAACAATATTATTCTATTGTGCTAAAATGACTTTGCTGCACCTCTGAAAGTACTGAAACAAATACCCGAGGTGGTTGCATCATTTTGCTGTTTAACACTTAAATTTATAGGCAGAATTAGTGAAAATTTTATAATGTTTCGGTTTTCTAGAATGAATTGTATCATAGCAGATCTGCTCTCCCTGCTGTACAAGTAGTGTGCCGGCAGCTTGCATGCCAAAGCTGGTTGAATGGTGTCAGTGACAATAATGGCTACTCTCTTACCTTATTATTTTGTTGGAAACTTCTCCCCTGCTGAGTGGGGGGAGAAAAGAGTCCTCATTTGGGGTTTTTTTTGTTTGGGTTTTTTTTGGATTTTGCTTTTACATGATGACCTTGAATTTTCCCTGCTACTTCTTAGGACTAGTTTTGCAGTGTAATGAATTGAAATGCTTCTGTTATCATGCTGATGATTCTCTTTGTCTTGGTTTATTTGAATTCCATCAGATTATGCTACAATTGTCTGCCCTTTATCTGTGTAATAATGTGTTTACAGGAGACGTGGCTTAATTGCATTTTAAAGTGTATTTAAAGAATATGTGCTTTTATTTTTAAACTTTGCCAAGCTTCTAAATTGTTATCTGTCACTCAGAACCAAGAACACTATCCACTCTTTCACCTTAAACCATCCAATATGATTTTAAAATAAAATAAAACTTGAAAATCAGTCTTCAACTGTTTGCATAAGGATTAAAGTTTAATCAGATTTCCATATAGGAATTTAGTGGTGTTTGCTAACCATGTGACTTCACTTGAACTTGAAATCGTCAACAAGATGCTTAGCTCCATCATCACTGCATTCTGGAAACTAACTTTACTGGGATTCCTGAGCAGTATGTTACTTATCTGCAGGGAGTATTCTGTCCAGAGTTGGATTACTGAAACAGTTGTGCTACGTAGCATTCAATGAATAGTGGTAATTCACTCGGATGGCTGAATCCTGGCTTTTTTTATTCCTAAAACACAGTTAAAATGGAACAGCAGATCAGCATACCACTGCAGACTTGATGCACCTTGAAAACTGTTATGCTTCAGTCAAGGCTAGCCACTTAGAGCAGTTCCTGAGTTCACTTCGTGGCCTGCTTTAAGTTACTGTAATAAAAAATGTGCTGCGTTTCCTGTTCCTCCTTGAACGGTTTGTGGGTTCTCTCATCCTTGAAGTTTTAGGTCCCTAATTTTAAATCTGCTGTTAGGCAAAGCCATGTATTTAACACTGTAGCCTTCTTTCTTCTCATCGTAGTGACTACCCTGGTGGTTGCTGTTTGAGTCTTTGGGGTGAGACTCGGTGAACTGATTTATCTCTGTTTTCATAGATTGAACAGATTATGCCAATTCCAGAAACTTTTTTTTTTTTCATTACTGTTTACCATCCCACCATCTACCTGCTGGTGGAGGAAAGAAACATCTTGGAAATGATGCTAAAGATGTATCTAGTGGTGGCTGGTTAAAACGCAACCTCTGTAGAGGTTGCATATTAATAGGTTGCTCAGATGCTTGGAGTTTGTCAGTTCTTCATGCCCTGGAGCTCCGTTTATATCTTTTTCAGGAACGCAAAACTTGCTTTGTGTTCTCAAGCTGTAGACTAAGAAATGCAAGCATTTCATGAGGTCAGAGAGCATGCATGCGATCCTGGGCATTAGTTGATTTGGTCTAATTTTATTTTGGGGGGAAATGTTGTTTGGGGGGTGTTGCGTTCATACAGTCTTTTTAGGCTACGGTACTTCATGGAGTGTCTTTTTCCATCTGACCTTGTAAAAAATGCCCTAGTATCTGCTATTTTGACTGACTTTGATTTAGTCTGTTTCCCTTGGCTTGTTTCTTTTTTTTTTTTTTTTTTCCTAAGACTGAGCAGGTTCTTGATGCTACCCTCCTGTCAGAGAAGGACTTATTTTCTGTTCAGTAGTTTATGAAGTACTTTTAAGGTTCTCCTTGACTTTCATTCTTTGTTACTGAGATGGTGGACCTAATTTAATGTCCAATGTGAATAGCATCTTCTTGCTTTTAACCATCTGTTCTTTTCCTATGGGAGTGTATTAGTCTGGCAGGCACTTGAGATAACTTGTAGCTAATATAACTGAAAATTGCTGTGCCTGTACAACTTCTTTAGAAAGAAAAAAAAAAAAAAGTTTTTTCAGATGGAACTGGGTATGAAGATGTACCACTTCTGCAGCATCCTGGCAGGGATCTGCTTTTTTGGCCTTCCTGCTCTATTCCTGCCCTTTAATTAAAATTGGTAGAATATATTTCACATAAACCACTGAATTTATTTGGATGCAACATAAAATATTTTGATAGTTGTACTTGCAGGGGTTTATCTATATTTTCATAACAAAACAACAACTAGCAAAGCTGCAAAAAATTGGAAAGTCTCTGAAGCATGATCTTGGGAGGTAGAAGATTTCATGGAGTTGCTGACTGGTAACTATGTACAGCACTGTGAAAACAGCATTTAATTCAGAGTTATATGAAGGAGATGTTTATTGTTGGGGCGTTTTTCTTTTCTAAAGAAAATTTTTTTTTTCTAAAACACTCTGGACTGAGAGAAGCTATCAGTGAAGCATCTAGATAGTATACATTGATACTTGCTTTAATGACTTTAACAATGACTTAAGCTTTGGGGTTTTTTTAATTGATTGTATCTTCCCTTTTGTGTGTAGGTATGGGATTTCATTTTTAGTTACTTGATTGGCTTCAGGAGCATGAAGATAAGATTCAATTTTAAAAAACAAACAAAACACTTCTCAAAGCTGCTGGCGTTCTTCTTCCTGCTTTTAAAGTGACTTGTTGGCTCATATTAAATATAAATCTTAAAATATAAATTCTGCTTAGTGGATCTGTGACAGGAGAACCTAGATATGACCTCACTAAAATTAATATATGTTCAGAAATATTTTTATAGATTTTTAAATAAATATGTAAGATATAAAAGTATTAAGCTACAGTTTTCTTTGTCTTGCAAAAAAGTGGTGTTTTTAAATTTCATCCAGACCTCAAAATGTAAAGTGTCAGTCTAAAGAGATTGAAAACTTAGTGTCTTGTTGTTTTCTAACTGATTGATCTTTGGTTTTGTCCTTAATGATGGAATGCTTTGTAAATGCTCCATGGGAACATGTATTTAGCATTTTCTTGCTACTTAGATAGAAGGAATTTTTGATTAATGAATATTTTGGGAGGAAATGCCTTCAAACTAGTGAGAATGCCATTAACTTATTTTAAGCTCTACACTTAGGAATTTTTCTTTCTCTCCCCTCCACGCCCCGCACCCTCCCCACTTCTCTTTCCCCAGCGAGCACTTGTCCTGCTCATTCACCTTCTTCTTGCATGGAGATAGCAATGTTTGCACCAGTGTGGAAATCAGTCAGCATCAGCCCGTGTACCTGCTTAGTGAAGAACACCTCACTCTCGCCCAGCAGTCTAACAGCCCTTTTCAAGGTAGGTTTTGCCAGTCAGTAGCGAGTATTAAAATGAATGAATCCTTTGAGTTGCTCAGAATGAGGACTTCTGGCAAAGACTGGAACTGGGAGCAGAGGCATTATCTGTTTTGTATTGATTATGCATTCTCCCCAAACGTCCACTGTCTTGACATAGTCAGAAGCCAGTTGGTGTGTCTCAGCTCTTCTGCAGGTGGATGATTTCCATATTCATCTCTTGGCATGTAGCCAAATAATTTGTCTTCACAACAAAATAAACTTAATTTCCAAGTACTGTCCTAGTGGTGACTTAAAGCTTGTTGAAAAAGCAAAGTATTTATAACCTTCATGCATCTTTATCAACCCCTCTTTTAGAAATCCATTTCTGACTTAATGTACTTAACCTATTCACTCCCCCTACCCCTTTTTATTTGGCTCTTCATTGCCTGTAAACTCCTTTGGTTCCACCAGCAGATGCAGGGTATGCTCTCGAAGACAAAGGAGTGATGGGGCCTGAGTCTGGTTAGTGGGCTGTTTGATCATTCTCTCTTAGACACACTTGTGTTGGCTATAGAAATCAGTTCTCCTGCATGACCACACACTGCCCTTGTTTATTAATGCTCAGTGTCCAAACTTGCTTTTTTTTGAATGCAATTTAACAGCAGCTGTGCTTTCCTAATGTGAACAAGACTAAACATGAAACAGATTACTTCCCTCAATATACATTGTTGTTGTAACTGTACCAAGCAGGATGAAAGGATGAGGAAACACTGTAACTCTGTCAGAATTTGAAATAGTGTTTCTTTACCCTACCTGTATGTTAGAGACTCCTTGCTAGCCAAGATGAAAACTTGCCTGTTGCTTGTTTAAATAGATTAACTTGTAACTGTTATTGTGGTACCTTGATTCTTACAGTACACATACATTTAACAATGTGTACCTATTACCAACAACTTGTGCAGTATAGTAAAATGTAATTAGGGTGCATTCTGACTTACTGATGGTAAGTTGTTTATTTGGTGTGGCTGAAATAACAGTAATGCTATTTCAGTGGGGAGTAGTGAATTTTGGTTCAATATAAGCTCCAACATATTTTTATTTATCTTTTTAGTTATTCTAAGTCCCTTCGGATTAAATGGCACGCTCACAGGGCAGTCATTCAAGCTTTCTGATTCATCGACAAAAAAGCTTATTGGTGAATGGAAACAATTCTATCCTGTCACATCTAACTTGAAGGAGGGATCTGAGGAAAAACAAGAAGAAATGGATTGGGAGGATGATTCTTTAGCTGCTGTTGAAGTCCTTGTTGGTGAGTGCTCTGACTATCTTTTAATTACTGAAATAAACTAGCCGGTTAGATCTGCAAAATTCTGAATGCAAAAGTGACCCCATTTTATTCTTTTTGCAACTATTTGCAACTGCTGTTGGTCTTTTTTTTTTCTTTTTTTTTTTTTTCCTTTTTGTTGTTGTTGTTTAATGCTCAGGAGTATCTAAAATGATTTGCCACTTAAAGTGGGTTTTGCAGACCTGTTAGTAGGAGGTGTTTTTCTTTATGTGCCCTGAGAAGCAAGATTGCTTTTAAAATAAATAAATTGAAAAATAATCAAAAAAACCTAGACCATCACTGTTGACATCTGAGATGCATCAGAAACATGTTGTACTGTTTCAGATTCTGTGCAAATTCAAACGGAACAGACGTGCCTTTCAGGGATGTCTTCAAAACCACAATCCTGGAGAACTTAATGTACTCAGGCACTGCATTTATCTGCTGCTGTTCCTAAAATCTAAGCCCCTGGGACGCAGTAGTTTGTTCCTCTGCTGTGGGCTATTGACCTTTGATTTGCCAACTATTGTAATAATTTCTCTGTAATAAGTGTTACAAGCTTGTATTGCAGTGAGACCCTGATGATGGCGGAGAGGGGAATATTGCCAGTTTTACGTGATACTAAAAAGTATCTTCTCAGTCGTCTTTATAAAACAAAATGATAGAAGCAAGTAGTAGCATGTAGATGCCAGGGCTGTCTCTGCCTGTGTACACAAAGCCCTTTTTATTCATTCACCCAAAACTTCTGTATAAAGCAAATCATAAAGTAATGATGAGGGTGACGAGAGAGAATTTTTGTCCAAGGGTAATGCTTTAGTAGGTAGGAAGGGCAGATAAATTTGAGTGATTGGTAAAATGATCCATCCATTGATGATTTTAAATGTAAGATAAACAACTGTAAAATCAACTTGCTCTTTTTTTCAGCTGGTGTACGAATGGTATACCCAGCATGCTTCGTTCTAGTTCCTCAGACAGACATCCCCGCTCCTAGTACTGTAGGGGCATCTCACTGTTCAACTACTTGCTTGGGTGTCCACCAAGTGCCTGCTTCCACAAGAGATCCTGCCATGTCTTCAGTAACTCTGACTCCACCAACATCCCCAGAGGAAGTTCAAACAGGTATAACAATATTAGCTCCTGCATGTAGGAAATCATTTTGATGGCTTTTCCTTTAAATCTGGCAGTGTTTGGAAAGGATTCGGATGTTCTCTGTACAGCTGACTTGTTACCAAAAATCACATTGCTTTAGTTGTAATTCTGTTGCAGTAAATCCAATTTCTGTTGTTCAGTTGTGGGCAAAGTTAACTTGAACACTTTTATAAGTTGCTGAAATGAGGAGTGCTTTTGTACCTGATGTTGTTATCCAGTACTTTGAATTTCTGTGGTCGAGTTTTTGGTTTTGTTTTTTTCCTCTCTGTGTGTGTTTGTGTGCATGTATGTTTTCTGACATAGCTTTATAAACCTCACTGTGCATCTCAGTCATTAGTGAGCAAGGGGATGTTTTCAGCCTTTTTCACAGTCCAGGGAAGATCCTTTGTAGCTAAGTTCCCAGAATGGCTGTGTGCACTCTGAGCTGTGTGTGAGTAGGGGTTATGGTCAGCTGCTTTAAGTCCAAGTAGGTAAGGCTCACTGATAGTTTCAGGTGGCATACATACAGTTGTTCTTGTGCAGAAGAGGTTTTGTTTGTTTCTGCCCCCCCCCCCCCCCCCCCCAGCTCTTCTGTTACCTTAGTTTGACCTTTTTTTTTAATAATACTGTTAAATTTGCAAACAGGTAGCTTTGCTCAAGTTATTTTTCTTTTTCAGCTTTATAGTTTCTTGGAAGATAAAGAACAGCCAGCACAGTTATATACATATATGGTGCTGCTTTTTTTTTTCTCTCTCCTATGAGAGGGAACCATATTATAATAATCTGCTACTATACTTAAATTTTCTATTTGTTTTTATTTCCTAACATTGAGTTAAGAAGACACTTTTCTTCCTAAGGTGTTGCTGTGGTGGTTGAATTGGAGTAGTAGCGGTTCTGGGTTGATCGCCTGATTGCCTAAAACTATTTCTTCTGGTGCTGCTTTTCAGTTGATGCTCAATCTGCCCAGAAATGGGTGAAGTTTTCTTCAGTTTCTGATGGATTTATCTCTGACAGTACTAGCCATCATGGTGGCAAAATACCTAGAAAGCTAGCCAATCAAGTGGTGGACAGAGTTTGGCAAGAATGCAATATGAACAGAGCACAGAACAAGTATGTACTCACTTTGTGAAGCTAAAAATACCCATGGTATCTTGTGTATTCATTGTAGAAGGTAGTTCTGTTAAAGATGCTGTGACTGCTAGTAGAAGGTGCTTTACTCTTAGTAAAAAAAAAAAAAAAAAAAAAAAAAAAAAATTTTAAAGAAGTTAATTTGTTCCTAACTAGTAGTTTGCTTAGTTCTCAGTTTAATATGTTATGAAAACGTTATTTACAATTTCTTTGCTGAATCCTGTGTCACAAAACTGCTCTTGAGGTTTGACAGAAGATAAGGAAAGACCATGTGTTGATACCAAATAACTCTCCTGATATTGAATCATAGGAGGAAGTATTCTGCTACATCAAATGGCTTGTGTGATGAAGAGACAGCTGACAAGGTAGCATCCTGGGATTTTGTTGAAGCCACGCAAAGGACGAATTGCAATTGTTCAAGGTACAGTGCTTGGCAAACCCGCAGTCCAACAATGTACATTGAGACTGAAGCGCTCAGGAGAGGGTTTGTGATGACTCCTAAAGGAGTAATTAAGCAATAGCTGCTTGTTGGAAAGCTGTAACAAAATTTGTATCTTGTATCCTAAATGTCATTGTAGGTCTTGAAACTCTGCCCAAGAAGATAATGCAGAGGTTTTATTCAAGTGAATCATCTGAGTGGACCTACTGGTAGTTCAGTGACAATTCCCGAGTCTTGGGCTGGAATTCCTTAGGCCTGTATATGGGTAGAAACTATCTCATGGGCAACTTTCTTGGGCTGCAATGTAAAGGGAGTGCCTATTTATTTACGAATTAAGAACCCTTTCTAGAGGGCCATAGCATTAGCCTTGAAGGGAGAAAGCTGTTAAGCAACAGCAAGACGATTGTAGCATTGTGTCTTGATGAATATGAGAAAGAAACCCAGACCTGCTTTACTTTGGGGGAAATACGGCATTCTGTGGGTGGTTGTATATACAACTGCTTTTCTGTGAATTGATTGCCAGTATACGTTTTTTTATATTAGCTGGGGGAAAAAAAAGATCAAAACACAGGGCGAAAGCCTGAATTCAACTTTCAGTTTTTGTAATGACTTTTGTTTTGAAACTGTGCAATGATACAGACTGTTAATACAGGTGTTTAAAATAAAGGGAAACATTAATTTCAGTGAATTCTCAATCTCTGTACTTACAGCAGAATAATAATCTTCAGGTGACTGAAGTGTTGCAAAGGTTTAAACTCTTCCCTGATGTAAATGTTACACTGATTACCTTGCAATGAATATTGGAATCTTAAAAAAAAAAAAAAAAAAAAAAAAATCAACGTGTGGAGGATATAGCGTTTTGAAAGAAATGCATTTTTTTTTTCTCCTTTATTGAAATGGTTGGTTTAAGTTCTGTTGAAATACTTGTGTCCTGAGACAAGCTGGGAGATGGAGGAGGATTAAATATTCTGTTAAAGGAGAATTTATATATGATAGCACTAGTTAAGATAAAACAATCGATTAACTGTGAGGTGTGTGTATTAGAAATATGCAGTTGCCTAAAGAGAAATTGCAAAGACTTAAAACCCCTTACTGTTCTCTGTATTTTGAATTCTAAGTGGTGAAAAACATGTGTATGTGTATGAGTTTAAAGCAAAAATAGCTTTTGATACCTCTTACCTTTTATTCCTGCCTAATCCTGGTTTTTTAATACAAGTTGCATGCTTCTTAACTTTCCTGATGGAAGAGTGGCAAAAAATATCCAGGCACTAAGGATGTATGTGCAGTTCAATAGCTTAATCATAAACATTTCATTCCAGACTTCGGTATTTCATTTCTCTCATTCTGTCAGATGATCTAGAAAGAACTTCAAGATGAAATGTTTAAGTTCAAGTGCATTTATACTGGAAAAAGGCTAACTGTATGAATGCAGTCGAGACACTGAGTTTTTCTTTTTCCCATGCTTGCTAAATTTGTATGTAAATAGCTATGAAAGCTTTGAAATAGCTTTTGTAGGACTGAGCTTGGCTTCTAGATCCTTGATGTTAATTTTCCACTCCTTAACCCATAGAGACTTGGACAGCACTATTGGTTAGTATTGCTGCGTGAAGTCAAGAAGTCATTCACTAATTCATATGTTGTTCTACTGATTCACCAGTGTTGGCAGAAGTTAAAAGCGAGAACGTGTTCATGTGACTATCTATTTCTGTTAAAAGCAGTTATAAAATACTGTCTTCAGTTATGAGGATTATGTGCACGTTTGGCTAATGGGACAGCTTTTCCAGTTCTTTTTTTTAAATGGTATTCTAAAATCTTGCAATGCTACTCAAGTAATTCAAATTAAGTTACGGTCAGAAAGAGGCAGCTTCACTTCAGAATGGTATCAGTTTCAGACTTCTATAATCGGCTGTTTAATGGCTTAGAAGTGGGTTCTTATCTAGTGAAAAAGAACATGATAGACATATTTGAAAGATTAATGCAAAGTGTTTTCCCCTATATTAATTCTGCAGGCACAAGAATCTCAAACCAAGAAATTCAGGTCAACAGGGGCAGGCACCACCTGTGGGCCAACAACAGCAAGCAGCTCCAAAGCACAAGACAAATGAGAAGCAAGACAAAGGGGATAAGCCACAGAAACGCCCTTTGACTCCTTTTCATCATCGTGTATCTATCAGTGATGATGTTGCCATGGAGGCAGATTCAGCAAGTCAGAGGCTTGTGATGACTGCACCAGACAGTCAAGTGAGATTTTCAAATATCCGAACTAATGATGTAGCAAAGACTCCTCAGATGCATAATGCTGAAATGGCAAATTCACCTCAGCCACCACCACTTAGTCCTCACCCGTGTGACGTAGTTGATGAAGGGGTAGCTAAAGCTCCTTCTACTCCTCAGAGTCAACATTTCTACCAGATGCCAACGCCAGACCCCTTGGTTCCCACAAAAACAATGGAGGACAGACTCGATGGCTTGTCTCAGCCTTTTCCAGCTCAATTTCCTGAAGTTATAGAGCCTACAATGTATGTTGGTACTGCAGTGAATTTGGAGGAAGATGAAGCTGATACTACTTGGAAGTATTACAAAGTTCCAAAGAAAAAGGATGTGGAATTCTTACCACCTCAGCTTCCAAATGATAAGTTGAGAGATGATCCAGTAATACCTGCTGGACAAGAAAATGTAACATCAGTTACAGAGTAAGTAGTGCTTAATACCGTAGTAATAACGTGAGAAAGTGAGGAAACTGAAAGGCCAAAGGCAGTAGTTTCTTGTTATAAGCAAGCTTGTCGCTAAAGCGTAATGTGGCTCTCATCAGCTCAAGCAGTAATGCTGAGTGTGTGAGCATAACTATCTGTGCTGTCTGTATACAAGAAGATAATTGTGAAATGTGAGCATGAAGCACAGTTAAATATGTAGTAAGACTTTCCAGCTTTTTTTCATTAGAACTCTGATTTAGCAGATGGCAATGAAGTTTGTCTGCTGTAAAATTAAGCTGTAGCCAAATTATGCCTATTTGGGACTTAGTGTCCCGTCCTATTCCTTGTCCCCCCCAGACCCCTAACTTTCTTATTTTAATACTTGCTTTCTTTATTATTTGAAGAAAGCACGGATGGTCTTGGCTGCAGGCTTACCCTGTTAAAAGTTTCTTCTACCTCAGTTCTGCTCTTGTCTTTATTCAGAAGAGCTCTTAGATTTTGAAAGCTGCTATTTAAATGGCTGATGGGAACAATGAGGAAGCTAATCTGGTTTCCCGAAAGATGTTGACTTTAATGTAGGCTGCAAGTACTTTCTAATATCAGAGATTTGTCTTTGGAATAAATAACATAAACTGGTGTTCTTGCACAAGGTGCATTCTCTCTGTGTTGTTGTTCAAAAGGCTTAAGGATTTGAGGTTATCATTCAAAGCAAACAAGTGACCGGTATGTCTACTGTTACTCTTGGACCTCAGATCATATGGGAAATCCTTATTCATTAAGCAAAGCTTGTCTAACTTGAAGAAATATTGGGACAGTCATGTTAGGTCCTTGTTAGAACCTCAGCCTTTAAGCTACAGGAAATGTGTCTGAGAATATTTATTTGTTAATTTGTTTTATTTTGACATGAGCTAATATTGTCTGAAATAATGTGTCATCTATAGTTATTTTAAAAAAGGATTTTGTTGAATAAATATAAAAACCCCAAAACCACCACCAAACCCCCAAAAACCCCATAAGAACAAAAAACTTGAAACAAAACCATTTGGCCTGCTGTGTTGTCTCCTTTGCTGTTGTACTGCATAAGAAATTCTTCCTGTCATCCATCCTTTACAACACTTCCTTGTGAGGACATGCCGCAGGAAAAGGATGGTAATGGGGAGGAACAGGTGCTGACAGGACTGTTAAATAGCAGTCTAAACTCAACATGATTGGGATGTGGATGCAGAGGTGACAAACTTTGGCTTAGGGTTGTGATCGAGGGATTAAAAAATGCATCTTGAATGTACTCAGAGTTGCCTCTATCAACTCACTTGCTGTTGATTATTTTTGGTTCAAAAAAAATTTTTTTTTCTTGTTCAGTTGAAAGGAGACTCTTAATGTGACCAGGATCAAATTATTGAGGTGCCTTTTTTTATTTTAAGAGATAGTGTGCTTCACTTGTGGTAGAAGAGCTGAAGCAGCTACTTGCAAGACTGAAATTTTATTTTGATTTTCTGTTTTGTTGCTGGCAGTGGAAAGCCACTGATGGCAGTCACATTGACTCTGCTGCATTGGAAACCTGTGAGAAGTAAATATGCTGTTGGTCTGTTCTTGTACATGTTTTCTTAGCCATATCTTTTTGTCTTCACTGTTTAAGAGTTTATATTAGCTAGTGCATGTCTCAACTCTTTCAAGATGTGCATTTATAGGATTTTTAGTGCTTTTTTTGACTTGAATTCATTTCAGCCAGCCAGATAGAGAAAGATATGCTCTACTTGAAAATTTTCTTTTTTCTGTTCAAGACATGGTCTTTCCTTGTATGGCTTCTGGCTTTATTTAACAACTTACTGAACTTTATTTCCCCCCCCAGCCCCCAAGTATCTGGCTATTAACTTCTTCCTCTTTGGTGGTCAAAAATACTGGAAACTGCTGCTTGCTTTTGCTATGTATTTTTCCTGGTGTTTAATTCCTTGTTCCTAGAAAGTCATTCCCATCTTTCTTTTGTTTTCTTTTGTTTTCCTGATGGTAATTTTTGCAGGACTTTAGAAAAGAGGAAATCCTGAACTCCATGGAGTGCTACTCCAGATGTAAATGCCGATGGTGCTTGACACAAAGCCGCACCCGCTGCACTGTTGTCTGGGGCAGTTGTACTGTGGTGGTCATGCCTAAAACAAGATTTTATTGAGCATGGGTGACCAGCACGCATGGATTTGACGATGATGTTGGTTGTGAGGTGTTTCTTTGGAAAGCTTATTTCTAGGAAGTCTTTTGACAAAGTAAAACTGTTTCTTTGTCCTTTCTCATACCTTGTAGTAGACAGGGGTGTACAAGGCAGCAAGGAGGACTCTGAGGAATCACCATGCCTTTTTGTGTGCAGAATTTTGAGGCTGAACTATTTTGAATTGTTCTGTATCACGCTTTGCTTTCTTTCTGGTCTCTCAGAGGAGAAATGTAAGCCTATCTCATTCTAAACCCCAGATTAGTGTCTGCATCTAGGCTGTCAAAGCCAAGCCCTACTTGTTGTGAGACACATGATTTTCTTATGGGATAGCATTTCCTTTTGGATAAAGGCTTGAGAAGGGAAAGAATAGATATGTTGGAACCTGTGTTTGGACTGGAAGTATCCCTCTGTAATCTTAATCCTTGCAATGTCCCTTTTTCATTTCATGTGAGACTTCTGTAAATGCTTCTCACTGGTCACTCTGTTGCTGTTTGGGAGAAAGGAGGTCTTGGAGCAAGTAGAAATTGTGTACCTACATTAGTCTGACACTCCTGAAATACTTGCGTTTGAAGGAATACCTTCCTCACATGGTGCCTTTTCTATACCGGGATATATAAAATAACGTTTGTTGAGGGCCATATGTATAGCTAATAATAAGGTAGTTTTCTACTTGCCAATATCTCTTTTTGCTGATGCAATGTTGTATCTGTGAAACTAACGATCCTGATACAAAAACTTAATTTCTGTGTACTTACCAACTCCATTTTTGGTTCCAAATGTTAAGAAAAATACTGACAAAGGCAAATGTGGTTTTTTTTATTCTCATTAGTAAATTAGATATTGGTGTGTTGCAAGCTTCATTTGTATTGATAAAAGTGATACACATGCCTACTAAACATAGTGGCATTTATGTGCTTTAGCAGGGGTTATCGCTTGGGCTTTTTGGATAGCTAGGCTTTGTGTACAACAGAGTGTTGGTCTGTTTGTGTTAGGCACAGCTGGGTATTGGGAGGGTTGGCATACTTTCTACATTTAAATGAATTAAATGTTCAGGAATTAGATTCTTAAAATGTGGAAAATTCAGGTTTAATCACTTCTTTCTGATCAATTGTTTGGACATGGATTGGGAATGGCAATGAGTATTTTTTTAACCTGGTGAGTATCTTTTAGTGGATATAGATAGTTTAATACAGTTATACGTGATAATAAATGACAGCTACGACCTGGGATAAATTACTAATCTTTATCTGAATTGACAGTGCTTGAGGAGAGATGGGCAGAATGAATCACACTGCTGTATCTGACGTGTGTAAAGAGGTTATATTAAATGACTAACGATTTAATCTTTTTCCCAAAAAGTTTTCTGAAGCTGGGGTGGAAAGGAAGAAAGTGGGAAGGGAAGATGAAGTAGTTCTTGTAAAGGCTGTGTGATAGCAAAAATATTTCCACATAATAAATGATAAATAATGTTTTATGATTTTTTATTTTTCTTCTGTGCAGATTAATGGTGCAATGTAGGAAACCTTTAAAGGTTTCAGATGAATTGGTGCAACAGTATCAGAGTAAAAACCAATACCTAGCAGCAGTAGTGACGGAAGCTGACCAGGAACCTGAAATCGATCCTTATGCCTTTGTTGATGGTGATGTGGAATTCTTATTTCCTGATAGTAAAAAAGATAGGCAGAACATTGAGAGGGAAGCCGGGAAGAAACACAAGGTGAGTAAAGGAGTGAGGGTACAAATCAGTGATGAGAGTAAAACAAATTGCTGTAGTCACCAAATATAATTTAAATCCTTCTCTGTGTATTTAGAAGTAATTAAAAAAAAAAGTATTCTAGCAGAAATGATCAATGAAATTATGCAGCATGCCTCTAACTACACTTAAAATTATTTTGGCACACTGATGGTGCTATTGCATAGGGTTTATGGCTTATACTGGGAGAACACTGCTGGATCAGAAAAAAACCCCAATTTGGCTTGGTAGCCTTTCTGTAGAAATGGGTGATAGCAGGTGCTTGGGGAAGAGAGGAAGAAGGCGGCAAGTGCTTTGTTCATGTGTGGAAAGGTTTTGGGATGGGTGAGATGAACTCTGACTGGTTGCCTGGAGAGTGAATTGATTTTTTTTTTTTTTTTTTTTCCTTGTGCTTTAGCCAGTACCAACTATATGAGGCTGCTACTTAAAACAAAAGTACACCCTCCAAAAAAGGAGAAAATATAACTGTGTTGGGAACTTGTATATGAAATAAATTTGCTTATTAGGACTAGTTGTGTCTGTATGCACTCCTGGTATTGAGAGTTTCATTCAATAACTAGTATAGTTAATGTATAGCATTTGATATCAAGTGTTTTTCAATAAGCTGTTGTAGCAAGAATCTACAGCTTGCTTCTTAAATTTATTCCCAACACAAAAGCTAAGATTTACATTCTTATCTGTGCTGATCATCTGTGTGTTGCTAGCATGTCTGTATTCCAAGCTTCCTTCTCACTGAGCAAGTACCACTAACCAGACTCCCGGACTACACCTTGCTGAGCTAGAAGGCTAATGAGAACCTGACACTTCTGATATGTACAAGAATTCCCATAAGGAGATAAAGTGCCCCCACCTCCCCAATTAATTTAAGCAAACTTTTCTACCTTTTTTTTTTTTTTTTTTTTTTTTAATAGGCTGAGGATGGGACATCTAGTGTTACAGTTTTATCCCATGAAGGAGAGGATGCTATGTCTCTATTTAGTCCTTCTGTCAAGCAAGGTAAAGAGACTCTTTTTTTTCTCCTCTTTCAATTGTGCTATGTTAATGATCTCTTGAATAAGTCAATAGATTCTAATAGGCTACTAAGTTTTTACTTTATGGTTTGCATTTCCCTGTCCCTTCAGAATTAGGAATCTGCTTGGAACACCTTTTCTTTGCACCTTACAAGTAAATGTTGGCTATAAAATCCAAATGTTATAAAATTAAACAGACCTCACTTTTATGTGTAAGGTAGTTGAGTGGAACCGAGAACATACTTTCCCCTCCTCGTCCCCCCCCCCAAGGTGTGGAAATAGTTCTTAAGACGTCTGGGTTTTTTAATGAATATATATCGCTAGAGTTTTTGTAATGTTTGTTTTTCTTTATAGAAGCCCAACGTATTGCTGCTCATGCTCGCACTGCATCAACTAGCCTGTTCCATGAAACAGACTTAGTGGTCTCTTATACTGACCTTGACAATCTCTTCAATTCTGATGAAGATGAACTAACAGTAAGTGATGTGCAAAAGTAATGGCAGCTGCTAGGCAAAAACCTGCGAGGAACAAGCATGTCTTTGTGGTTTTGGGTTGGGGGGTTTTTTGGCATTTGTAGGAGAGTTGCAAAACGTGCATATAAGCAAGTGCTGTGGCTCCTCTGTAGCAGATGTACTGTTCTGGTTTGACTCATACAATCACCAAAAGCTTGTTTGTATCAAAAATATCTTATATCCTTACTATCCAGACAGTATAAGCTTCTTGAATATACCTTTAGTTATAATTTTACAGGTTTGACAGTGGTACTAGTGCTCTTTTCCCATAGTCTAGGTTCTGTTTAACTAGTCAATAAAGGTAATACTGAAACAAACCAAAAACTTCTGAAAGAGAAGAGGCATTTAAACACGCGGACATTCTGCCAAATAAGCTGCTTCATTGCAGCAGCTATTATCTTGGAACAGTTTCTCTTGCAGTCTCTGATAGCTCTGAATCCATTATCTTTCTAGTTTCTATTTCAATACTGTTTGTAATCGGTTGTCTTTTTTGAACTGTACTTTGCTCCATGCTTAATCCTAAATCCCCTTACCCAGACAAAATGCCCATCAACTTTAATGGGAGCTGTAGCTGAGTAAGGGCTGAAGGATCTTAATAGCCATCAAAGGTCATCATTATATAAAGCAAGTGTATTTGCTCTTAAACATGAAGACTCTTATTTTCTATAGACTTTAGTACTGTCTAAACATTGTAAAATATCTCTTGTTCTTTTAATTTCAACAGCTTTTCTTCCCTGTACCTCTTGTTCCAGGATTTGTGTTTCTCTCTCTTTTCTGTTCATGTGGTAACATCAGTAAAGTTAGTATGGCTTTGGGAGTGTGTATGTTTTTTCTGATAGGTTGTGGGCAGCCTTTTTTTAGTATGTCTGCTAACAGGCTGAGAGTTATTTTATAACTGGTCTTTCATTTTAATAGCATCATGACTTGATGGGAGAGCATTCTCCAAGTGACAAGTTTTAAGGGAGGACAAGTGTAACCTCAACTACTAGCATTGGATTTCTGATTTATTTTATTTTTTTCTAAATATTATATGAAGTCTCAGCTTTGTATGTCCACTGCACATGAAATTTCCTGTCAGCCCGTAATATGAACATGTGTTCATGTCTAAAGTGATTTTATTAACAATACTTCTTTTCTTTCTTAGCCTGGATCCAAAAGAACAGTGAATGGCGCTGATGACAAATCCAACTGCAAAGAGGCAAAAGCAGGAAATCTAGACCCACTGTCATGCATAAGTAAGCTTTATTTGTTTTTTCTAAATAGAATACTAGCTCTAAACGTTTGATTGCTAATATGTTGTGGGAATTTGGAAACATACGCTTCATTTGCCCTACTGAAATTTTAAGACAAAGGAAATACTTCAAAATGTTTTCATGCTCTAAAGTCTACTTCTAATCTGAAATTAGGCACCGCAGATCTCCATAAAATGTATCCAACTCCACCTTCACTGGAACAACATATTATGGGATTTTCTCCAATGAACATGAATAATAAGGAATATGGCAGTATGGACACTACACTTGGAGGAACAGTACTTGAAGGGAATAGCTCTAGTGTGGGAGCTCAGTTCAGAATTGAAGTAGATGAGGGTTTCTGCAGCCCCAAACCTGCTGAAATAAAGGTAGGTAGTGCTGATAGTCCTGATAAATGTTTCTAATGAATATTGTTCAGTTTATTACTTAATCCTGAATGGGAACTGTGGGAAATCAAGTACAATTTGTAACTTGTGCCCTGCATTATACTGGGGTAGGTAACGCACATTCTAGTAAGTAGTATATAGTATTTTACCACTTGAACTTCAAGAAAGAGTAATACATAATTAGCCATTAGTAAGCTGAAGGAATGCATTTCAATAATTGTAGTTCATTGTTTGTTTTGTGTTGGCATATTGCCTTTTGGAGAACTACGGGTGCGCATGATGTTCATATAAATTTAACTTTGTCTTTTCGCAGCTATATTGGGATTTAATATTAAAGAACTACTGCTTGAACTTAGTCACATTTTTTTGAGAAGCATTTTAATTGCTGAAGTGATCTAATTTACATGTTGATGCTTTATCATGTCCGACTTCTAGGATTATTCTTATGTTTATAAACCTGAGAATTGTCAAGCTTTAGTGGGATGTTCCATGTTTGCACCACTGAAGACGCTTCCCAGCCAGTGTCTTCCTCCCATCAAACTGCCAGAAGAATGCATTTATCGGCAGAGTTGGACTGTGGGAAAGTTGGATTTACTTCCTCCGGGACCTGCCATGCCATTCATCAAAGATGGGTATGACCTGTACCACAAATGTTTAAGCTTTGTAAGGTGGTCAGTTATCCACACTATAGGTAGTACCCCTACTTTTTTTTTTTTGGTAAATCTGTAATGAGAAATATTTGTAAAGACACACTGTGCTTATACAACTGACAAGAGCCTTTAAAAAAAAATCCTTATGATTAAACCTTACTGTAAGAGACTGTCTTCTCAAAGAGCTTCTTAACTGTGCATACATTTTATTCGTTGTCTCATTTAAAGGTTTCTTGGGGAAGCTTAATGGTGCAAGTCCAGTTTTAATAAGTAATGAAGATGGTAACAATGAAGATAAATGTAAACTTGGGACTTTGTTTTTGCGGTGGTGTTGTAGGTACTGTAAGCGCTTAGTAGGTGGTGCTTCTGTTTCTTAAATTATTTTCTTAAATAGCAGTAATCTCAGCTGTATTGGGACTAGGAAAACATTTCCTTTGATTGGAAGCTATGCCCAGTGTGACATTGCCTGGTAACAGTAGTATTGCAGTAGGCATTTCTGTAATCTGCATTTGGTAATGACAGTCTTGCTGGCAGTTCTTCTTGAAGAAGATATTTATTCCTTGTTCTCTTCTGCATTAGTAGCTGGTATAAATGGATTAGGCAACAATGAGGCTATGTATTTATTGATAAAATTAAATGAATATTAAATCTTGGAGTAAATACTGACCTTGCTTCTGTTAGGGTCATTCATAAGCAATATGTTTCCAGGTCACATTAGCCTTATAGGTCTTTGGAGACACTCAGCTGCTTAGGAAAGAAAATGTTAAACGTTTCCAGGTGATACTTTCCTCATGGATCCAGCTGAATCTGCTGTTGATAGACCTGGTATATTTTCTTTAGTGTGTGTCAACACAATGTGTAAATAAAACATGAACAAAAAAGGTGTCCTTTAGACTCTGTACAACCACAGAATTTATAATTTATTCTGACCACACTTGTTTCCTGGAAGCTTTGTGCAAAGGAAAAGATGAAAGGAGGCAGGGATAGATTCTTTAACAGTGCTGTCAGTGGGAGTCCTGCAAAGTCATTTAGAACAAATGCTCTTGAAGTTCCTTGGGGAATGAAAATCTTGCTGTGGATTATGAAAGACTAGTTTAAAAAAGCAAATATTAATTAGGAAGGTCCTTCTTTAGAAATTTGAGACTTAAACTTCAAAACCAGTATGTTGTGCACTTAAAGTATTTCCTTCTTCTTGTGGCTGCTATTAGTGATGGAAGCACTATGGATCAAGAGTATGGCCCTGCATACACGCCACAAACTCATACTCCGTTTGGGATGCCACCAAGTAGCGCACCCCCCAGTAACAGTGGAGCTGGAATTCTCCCTTCTCCTTCCACCCCTCGTTTCCCAACTCCTAGAACACCAAGGACTCCTCGAACACCTCGTGGAGCTGGTGGACCTGCAAGTGCACAGGGTTCAGTCAAATATGAGAACTCTGATTTATATTCACCAGCTTCCACACCGTCGACATGTAGACCGCTTAATTCTGTTGAACCTGCAACTGTGCCTTCTATTCCAGAGGCACACAGTCTTTATGTGAATCTCATCCTCTCAGAGTCTGTAATGAATCTCTTCAAAGACTGTAACTTTGACAGCTGCTGCATATGTGTTTGCAATATGAACATCAAAGGTGCTGATGTTGGAGTTTACATTCCTGATCCAACACAAGAGGCCCAGTATAGGTGTACCTGTGGTTTCAGTGCTGTTATGAATAGAAAATTTGGCAACAGTTCTGGCCTGTTTCTTGAAGATGAATTGGATATTCTAGGACGTAATACGGAATGCGGCAAAGAAGCAGAAAAACGCTTTGAAGCTCTCAGAGCTACTTCTATTGAACATGGCAGTGGAGGACTGAAAGAACCTGAGAAGCTGCCTGATGAGTTAATACTGTTGCTGCAGGATCAATGCACCAACTTGTTCTCACCATTTGGAGCAGCAGATCAAGATTCCGTTCCCAAAGTTGGTGCAGTTAGCAACCTGGTACGTGTAGAAGAAAGGGATTGTTGCAATGACTGCTACTTAGCCTTGGAACATGGACGGCAGTTCATGGACAATATGTCAGGAGGGAAAGTCGATGAAGCACTTGTGAAAACTACTTGCTTGCACCACTGGTCAAAAAGAAATGGTAAATATTGAAAATGGCTTATTTTCTACTTGTCCACCTATGAATTTTTTTAAGGGTTCATTTTTTTGTGTTTTTCCTTTGTGAATATTGGATGCTTAAGACTGTTCTTCCACCTGCATGCTTGCATAAACTTCTATTTTAACGGTGTTCAGGATAACCATTCCTTTTACATTCTGTGCTGGTACCATACACCAAGTGGAGTGTAGGCCTTGGCTACCATCAATTGTAAATTCCTAACATAAATTTGAAGTATAATGTAAGACCACAGTAACTGTCCACAACACTTCACTAGGCTTATTCTTTCAAAGCAGCTTTTGGTGACTGCATCTACAGAGGCTCTGTGGAATGAGTGTACATAGGAAGTGTAGGTGGTTCAAATGGTGACTGTATTGTCAAGGCTACTGTGGTAGAATTAAACAAGATTTATGATTCAGTTGGCTTCCCCCCCCTTCGTTAAGCGGGGGGTGGTAGTTTAATGGCATGTGTGGCAAATAAAGCATTATTGTAGCCTTCACTGTATGTTGGATCTGCCAGAGATTCTTGGATTTTTCTTTCTAGGGCCTGACTAATGATATACTGTCTCATGGAATACCCTTTATTGTGTGTATTTGCATGCTTCTCCTCTCAATAATAGTCTTTTCAAGCAGCAACTCGAGCGGGGTGAAGAGTGAAGTACGAAACTTTGATAGCAGTTAGCTGCGATTCATAGTTGTTAACAAGAATGAGGAGGACTAACAGTAAAACACAGCTAGGTTTCTGTTTATCGGTGGGGGCTTAAGTTTAAAAGCCCAGGCTGTAGATGAATCAATGTTTTCAGGCACCCAGGAGAAGACTTGGTGTTACTGTGACCTTGGTATTTAGGATAAAAAGATGTAAAGATAGTTTTATATGGAAGGCTATGAAATTATAGCCATACCAAATTTTGTGTCAGCTTTTTATCTTAAACACTGTGCATTAAATGGCATAGTGGTTGCAAGCTGATGAAACACGCTGTGACTGTTTGAGGCTTCCCTCGACTTCATAGAAGTGAGCACTGGGTGGCAGTCTGCCTAACCCTCCTTTATTTGGAGGGAAAATCCTGTAGTTTTAAGGGTTGTACAACTTGTTTGCATTTTTTTTTCTAATTTTAGTTTTTTTTCCCTTAATTTAAATCATAAGATAGTAAGGCTTTCAAGGGAAAAAGCTCTACAGGAAAAAAAAAAAATCATCTCTGTTTTTTGTAAGTGCTTAGAAGGGAAGGATGGAGAGCTCTAAATCGGTGTGCTTAACTTTTTATATCATGGCCTCAGGGTGGCCTGCATTTACATTTCAGAAGAGACTGACTTTATTTAAAATCAAGGTGGTTTAGGATTCTGGGTTGTTTGTGGAGGGCTTTATTGTATCCTGTTGTTGCAGTAGGCCTTGACAATTTTTTTCATCCTTTCAGTTGTGGATGTGAGCATGCAGTGTTCCCAGGACATCCTTCGTATGCTCCTCTCGCTCCAGCCAGTTCTTCAGGATGCAATTCAGAAAAAGCGAACAGTCCGATCTTGGGGTGTGCAAGGCCCCCTCACGTGGCAACAGTTTCACAAAATGGCTGGCAGAGGCTCTTACGGTAAACTGCTGTGTAGACTCCTGTCTGTTAATCTCTGCTTGATCCGGCCACCAAACCTCAGTGTCTGGGTGCTGTTCAGCCTATTGGAATTCTAAACAGCATTTGACCTTTCTTTAAACTAACAAGAGCTATTAGACAGGGGAGAATTCTACTCTTTAGAAAAACAGAAAATATTTATATTCCTTAAAACAGTAAATGAATTAAAGATATGTGTATTTAAAATTAACAGCTTAAATTGCACTGTTTATATACACCTGACACTTCTCCAGCTGAGGGACTGAAATTGAAAAGATGGTTTTAATGTTAAAAACAGAGTAATTGCTCTGGTTTTTTCACTCAAAAGAATTACTCCATTTTAATTACTCTAAAAATAGCGTAGTTAAAAATACTAGCTTTGAAATGCTTGAAAAAGTGTGCTTTATTGCTCAGTAGTTTCAGAACTATGTTGAAGATCTGAGGTTATCCAGTGTGTTGTCTCTGATAAATATTTGGAGTGGCCAACACGTGATGCACATTTGCAGATACAAGGTAAATTTTGTGCACTCAAGCTTTAAACTGACTTCATTAGCATATGAGATTGATTTACCACTATGTAGAAGAGTGAACTTTCACCAGCAGATCTTTTGTAGCTATATTTAGAACATGGTAATTATACATTTAGAGTACATGTAAATGCATGTTCTTAAGTTTTTGTTTTTTTCCTTCTGTGGTCCTTTAAGTATCTGCTTAGACTATTTACATTTCTTCCCCCTCTTTTTTTTTTTTTTTTTTTTTTTTTTATGATCACTGATTGCTTAGACCCTGTGGGGAAGGCTTCCTGGACAGTAAAGATCTGTTCCTGATTGTCTATATACTGATAGAAATATTAAACAACTGTGGAACTTCTTGAGGCTCTGAGAGATTTCAAATAAAAATAATTAGCTGGTGCTTTTTGCAGAGGGTTGGATCATACATGCACGTTTTTCATTTGTATCTGTTAAAATGAGAACTACTCCGTTTTATAATCTGTGCTACTTCCTGTTAGATGTTTCCTAGAAGCAGGGTGTTAATTTTAAGCTTTCTGCTTAATATATTGGAAAATGTGTCTTGCTTTTCCAGGAACTGATGAGTCCCCGGAACCACTGCCAATCCCAACATTTTTGTTGGGATATGATTACGATTTTCTGGTGCTGTCTCCATTTGCATTACCTTATTGGGAGAGGCTGATGTTGGAACCTTACGGATCTCAAAGAGACGTTGCTTATGTTGTGGTGTGCCCTGAGAATGAGGCTCTGCTGAATGGAGCAAAAAGCTTCTTTAGGGATCTGACTGCAATATATGAGGTACATTATTGATGGCAGTTAGCAGCGAAATGGGTTTTTGAAAGACTGTTTCTAATACATACTCATAACTACTTATCAAGCTTGTCTCAGATGATATAAACACTTGCACAGAATGCTATCTCGGAAAGCTGCTAGAAAGGATTTTAGGAATGGGCACTTGGAAGATAAGGGTTGTTCATGCTGCTCACCATTTCTTTTAGTAATAGCTGTTTTGAGAATCTTTATCTGAGAAACGCCACTCAGTGGTGAAACTCTGTATTACCACTTTAATTGTTTTAGCTACATTTAATTAATTAATTAAATACATGTATTACTTGGATTGTGATTAAGATTAGAGTAGATAATGTATCAACCTGTTTTTCTTGCATTTAGGAAAACCTGAAACTAAACCATAAAATCGCTATACAGTGTTTCATACCGGTGTAGTATTCTAGAATTAAAACATTACTTTAGAATATCATAACTAAACTATGAGTTCTCTGTCTCTCTATATATGACCCTTTGCATGATATTTAACAGTTTTTAAGGCTTACAGATTCCTTACCTTGCATCTTCTATTCTACCTTCTTTGCAGTCATGCAGGCTTGGTCAGCACAGACCTATCTGTAAGTTATTGCCTGATGGGATCATGAGAGTTGGACCTACTGCTTCAAAGAAACTTTCTGAGAAGCTGGTCACAGAATGGTTCTCACAGACAGCTAATGCCAACAATGAAGCATTTTCCAAACTCAAACTATATGCCCAAGTTTGCAGATACGAGCTGGGTATGAAATTCTTTTTAGTGTTTCTTATTTCATATAATGACTACTGGCTCCATTCTGGTAGAGGAGAAGAAATCGTTGCATTTATTCATTGAGACTTATTGTTTGTTGTAGTTTTCTGGTTTTAAGCTTGGGGGGGCGGGGGGAACAATCCCAAACCCCCATATATTTAGATATGTGCTAAAATGGCTTCTTATCATCTAGCAGTATCTTTAGGGAATGGCAGTGTTGCTGCCTGACAGGGAACGCGGTTGTCTTTTTGTATTGGTGACTTAGATTCTGAAGCAGTGATTTCTAGCAATTCAACATGGCTGAAAAAAAATTCTTCTTAAAATAGATTTCTGGATATTTCTGAAAGAGTCTTATGAGAATACTGGAATTTGAAAATTTAATACAGGTATTTTTATTTGAGAGGTAAAATGTATGCTAAAGGTTTGCTCTCTGTTTTGTTAAAACTATAGACTTACATAGATGAAGAATGCTTAAAAACAGCTGCAATATAAAATCTATGCTTTTTTTCTGGTTTTAGGTCCTTATCTTGCTTCTCAGCCTTTGGACAATTCTTTGCTTTCCCAAACAAATCTGGTCCCTCCCTCTAGCCAGCCGGCCTCTGCTCTGCCCCCAGTGACGGCTAACACTGGAAATCCTAACACTCCATCGTCTGCTCCTGCAGCTCCCACCAGTAGTACTATGACAGCGACATCAAACAGTGCCATGCCTTCTGCAGCAACTACAGCTAATTCAACGTTGACTACCACTGCCCCATCATCCTCTTCTGCCAATGTAGGCAGCGGGATACCAACAAGCAAGCCTTCTTCATTTCCACCTTTTAGCAGTATGAACAATACCACTTCTGCCTCTCTGCCCACTCAGGCTGCAACAGTCCAAAATGGACAAACAGGAGGACAGCAGCAACAGCCAACACTGCAAACAGCAGGGATGTCTGGAGATACTACTTCAGCACCTGCACAGCCCCATCCAGAGGTTTCTGAAAGGTAATGAACTGCAGAGTCAAACCTTTTTCAGCCAAAAAACCCCAACCCTCAGCTCCACTAATGTGAACCTATTAATGCCGCTCTCGTCCCCTCAGTAAAAATCCTGTATTTCTCTTCTAGTCACCAGCCTGCTTTTTAGGGAGAATGAGAATTCATTCATGGTGGAGCTGAACTTTTCGGTTCCAGTCTTAGCTGCAGTTCTAATTGCATCTCAATGTTTGCTGTGGTACAAAAATAAACGTTGTCTTTTTACTTCTTTCTCTAAAGAGGGAAAATTCACCAAACTACTCACTTCAAAATAAAGGGGCAGGGGGGAATAGGTAACTGGCACCATCTTATAGTTCTGTCTTCTGCTATCAAAGTCATAGTAGTAAAGACAGCTCTTACTGAGACACTGACCTTGTAGATATTCTTGTTCCCTGGTTGAAGCAATAGGACCATGTGCTGTTGAGCTTCTGTAATAAAGAAGGCTAAAGAAGAGACAAGTGATACTGAATTGCTGATAAGCTCACATACAAAAATGAAATAAAAAGACTGTTTCTTACACCACAGTTGACTCAAATGTCTTTCAGGTTAATATTTGACAATTTGATCTTAGTTTCACAGTAAAATTAATCATTGTAAAAGTCATCTTTTTGTAACTGGTTTCAAAATTTCATTTCCAGCACTATGGATCGTGATAAAGTTGGAGTCCCTACAGATGGAGATTCACATGCTGTCACCTATCCACCTGCAATTGTAGTTTACATAATTGATCCTTTTACATATGAAAAAAAGGATGAGAACAGTAGCTCATCTAGTTTGTGGACACTTGGACTTCTGCGCTGCTTTTTAGAGATGGTTCAGGTTCTTCCTCCTAACATCAAGAATATAATTTCTGTGCAGGTGAGCCAACATTTATAGAAACATGCTGAACAAAGTAACTTTGCCTTTGGCTGTGTTTTGGAGGCGATAACGCCCTCAAGGTGAAAGTTTAATTTGCTTTATAAACATTGATTACAGTTCTACAGCTGTTAAATCATTAAAATTATAGTTTTTAAAGCAGTTTGGGTGTTGTTAACCAAAGCCAAATCCTGTAGTAGATTCCAAACTCATCACTCTTATCTCAGAGGAAATGTAGTGGCCTGCTCCAATAATGAGTGAAGTACAGGAAAGCTGCTTGTCCCATCACCAGAATCTGTGCTGCCAGCCTGACGCTGCTGGGCTTTAGCCAGCGCTCCTTCCTGACAGACATCCAACTGTAACGTTGTCAGCAGGTGCAGAACTAGTTAAGAGAGGACATCTTTTTGGAGGCATCATTAAGATTCTCTTCTAAACAAATTCTTTTGTTCCCCTGAAGAAAATTTCAGTGAGAATAATTGCTTGAAGTCCCACATAGCTTTGGAAGAAGTGGCAGGAGATATCCAAGAACCAGAGGAATTTGATTGCAAAGTAAAATTCTAAAAGCAGCATGCCCAAATACCATCTCAAAAGCCATTTAATCTAATGATGAAACAGTAATTTTTTTTTTTTTTTTTCTCCTCTGTAATCTGTTCTAGATTGTTCCATGTCAGTACCTTCTACAACCTGTGAAACATGAAGACCGGCAGATTTACACTCAGCATTTAAAATCTTTGGCATTTTCAGCTTTTACTCAGTGTCGAAGACCTCTTCCAACTTCCACCAATGTGAAAACGTTAACTGGCTTTGGCCCAGGTTTAGCCATGGAAACTGCTCTTAAGAGCCCTGATGTGAGTATTGTTAACGTGATTGTGTAAATATGCAGATCAGAGGAATGTCCGTGTTTATTAAATCACCGGTGTCTTTCACGTTGACTCACTAGAGTTCTTAGGAATAATTGCTTCCTGAAACTTTATTGTTTGTTCTGTCATCTTTTATAGAGACCTGAGTGTATTCGACTATACACCCCTCCTTTTATACTGGCTCCTGTAAAGGACAAGCAAACAGAACTAGGAGAAACTTTTGGAGAAGCTGGCCAGAAGTATAACGTACTTTTTGTAGGCTACTGTTTGTCTCATGATCAAAGATGGCTTCTTGCATCCTGTACAGATCTCTATGGAGAACAGTTAGAAACTTGCATAATTAATATTGATGTACCAAACAGGTAAGAACGAAACTGTTAAATTAATTTTTAGCATGTATATCTTCTTTCATTCCCCTGAAGAATGTTTGTTTTATGATGCTGTAAAAATAACTCTGACTTTTGTAGACCCACTATATTGCAAAACTAGCTAAAGCAAATGGATATTTTCCATATGATATGCGTATTGTTTTGAGTTAAATTTCTAGAAGAACGTTATTTGGTTTCGTGTGATTCTTGAGTGTTTTTGTATGTGTATTCGTACTCCCCACACACACTTGCTGGCTTTTGATGTCAGTGTTAGAGCGTGATTAATTAAAAAAAAATGCAAGCAAACCAAAGTTGCAATTGATGTAGTACAATACTAACATTCTTGGGTCCTGTGAATGTTCGGGTTAATACAAATAAGAAGTTCCAAACGCGGCAATAAAAACTTGTTGCAGATGAGTTCTAGTTTTGTTTTCCCTTCTTTCTTAATTCTAGAGCTCGCAGGAAAAAGGGCTCTGCCCGCAGACTTGGTCTTCAGAAACTCTGGGAATGGTGCTTGGGACTTGTGCAGATGAGCTCTTTGCCATGGAGAGTTGTAATAGGCCGTTTAGGAAGAATAGGACATGGGGAATTAAAAGGTAATGTTAGCATGTTTAGAGTCTAAAACTCGATTTGAAGCTTTCATTTTTCAAGCATATACAGTGTCTGCCCTTGTTTCTGGAAGAAAACCTAAATAATTTTAGAGTTGCTTTGTGTATTCGAACTTAACGCACATGAAGTTTGCACCACACACTTACATGTGAAATAGGTATTCTACAGCAAGCACTGTTCTTCTAGGCAAACCTATGTCCTTTATATCCTCAGACTGGAGTTGTTTGCTGAGTCGCCGAAACCTTCAGTCCCTTAGTAAGAGACTAAAAGACATGTGCAGAATGTGTGGTATCTCTGCTGCAGACTCTCCCAGCATTCTCAGTGCTTGTTTGGTGGCAATGGAACCACAGGGGTCCTTCATTATTATGCCAGGTATTTGAGAAACTCTCTTTTTTGGCAAGGGAATGAATAGCTCAGGTTTAGCAAAACTAAGGAAATACTTCATTTCTCTTCTAAAGATTCTGTATCGACTGGCTCTGTATTTGGACGCAGCACCACTCTAAATATGCAGACGTCTCAGCTGAATACCCCACAGGACACATCATGCACTCATATACTTGTGTTTCCCACATCTGCATCTGTGCAAGTAGCATCGTCAACTTACACCACTGAAAACTTGGATCTGGCCTTTAACACAAACAATGGTTAGTAGATTGGATTTATTCTTGTTTTAAAAACCAGCCAAAAAATGCCTCGTCACTCCCCCTATAATAAGAATAAGACTGTTTATTCTAATGAGCCACAAGATTTATATGGAAAATCACTTGATTTCAGAATGCGTTGTCATATCCTGTACATAGGGAAACTGTAGAAATTCACTGGTCTTGTTTGCTTTCTAGATGGAGCAGATGGAATGGGAATCTTTGACTTGTTAGACACTGGAGATGATCTTGATCCTGATATTATAAATATTCTTCCTGCATCCCCTACTGGATCCCCTGTACATTCTCCAGGGTCCCACTACCCCCATGGAGGTGATATGGGCAAGGTAAGTATTAGAGGAAATACAGAGTTGTGTGTGAGTTTTGTTTGGTTTTTCTCCATCTGCTAATTTCCTTTTGTGGAATGAAAGGTTCCTATGAAATGTTTTGAATCGATTGGATATTGGATTGTCTTTGCAAGATTCATGTAATGCTTGGATGTTTCAAAATGCTTTGTGCTCTGAAAGCTACAGATAATTTTGATTAAGTTTGTGCTCTCCTAATATGAAACCATTGCCTGTTTTTTTACAGGGTCAAGGTACAGATAGATTGCTTTCAACAGAATCTCACGATGAAGTAACAAATATACTGCAGCAGCCATTGGCCCTTGGTTATTTTGTGTCAACTGCCAAAGCAGGTCCATTGCCTGACTGGTTTTGGTCAGCGTGTCCTCAAGCACAAAATCAGTGTCCCTTGTTTCTTAAGGTAGTGTAACTTCGGCAGGCTGTGCAGCCGTCTTCGTGGACAGTCTGTCAGAGAAAATTGTGCAGTGTGCAGGGATCTGAATTATGAGAACTATTATGTTTAAAACAAAGTTGGTGCATGTCGCTTAGAATATGTCTGCTTTTACTTCAAGAGAGGTAGGGTTTTAAATTTTTGAGCTTTGGCTTTTAAAGTTCACTTTTTTTAAGGGAAGAAAAATGATTAATGGAAGTAGCAAATGTTATGAAGGGTTCCACTCTTCTGCTGATTTCTTCGCAGTAGTCTGGACTCCTTTCTTTTTCTGGCTTTGTGCTATGGTCTGTTGTAAGAATAGGTTGAGTTTCTAGACAGATCTCTGGTTAATGCTAGACTCCTGTGGGGACAGGTGGTAGAGGGGGAAGTACAGAAGTGTAATGTAGTATCTCATTTACACTGGGTTAAAAAAAAACAACAACCAAACCAAAACAAAAAAAACCCTCTGTATGTATTGCACAAAGCATAAAAGCTAGGTTTTCCATGTTGTCTGTTGCCAAGTGATAGCCTTTATATCATCTGTCTGGATATTGTCTGATCCCTTTATCTTTTTACAGCACAATCAAGACATACTTGGCACGTTTAAGGCTATACATTACCATACAGAGAAACTTTCTGTATTAACGTTATTCACTTTTGACTTAAATTAGCATCTCTAATACTGTGCTTTTTTTTCTAATGATACAGATATATCTTCTGCAGTCTTATTTGTGTCTGGATTAGCAGTTCCTCTTGGCCTAAGCTCAGCTGTGGCTTTGGTATAAGACACTTTTTTTGAATAGAGGATTTATTATTTACCCTAAGCAACTCTATATATGGAAAATAAATAGACCAGTCTTACGGAAAGCAACTGAACTTCCAAGTCTGTATATTACTAGACATCTTGGGCCACTTGAGTTGCCTTTTTAATAATCACTTAATGTAGCAAAGGGATTGAAAAAAAAAATTCCTAAAATATATTACGTTACTAGCACTGTGCTTTTAGGAGGGATCTGCATGCGTTTCCTTTATATTCTGATAATTCCTGAACTTGTTGATGGCCTAGGTATAAGATTTGTTTTGGCTTGTGTGTCAGAGAATAGAAGGTGATTGCAAGGTACAGGCTGACAACACAGAGGGAAGAAAATATGCTGTAGTTGAATCAGGCAGTAACTGCTGGCATCTTTCTTCCATTCTTAGGCCTCTTTGCACCTCCACGTGCCTTCAGTGCAATCAGACGAGCTACTCCACAGTAAACACTCCCATCCACTTGATTCTAATCAAACTTCTGATGTGCTCAGGTATTTATGATTGATCACTTGCAAAAATATTGTGCATTTCATTTTTAATACTGCTGCAGTGAAGCTACATATTTGTTTGTTTTTCTTTGTGCTGCTGATATCCTTAGTATATCACAGAGACAATATAAATTGCTGTGCTTTGAGTGATTAAAAGATGGCTTTATCACACAACAGTGAATTAAAAACAAACATCTCTAAGCCCTTCTTTAACTAATCAGTGTTGATTACAACTGAAAATATTTGAAAGACAATGAATTCGTCAAGCCAGAAGGGAGTTTGAGGTGTAACACAGAAGATGGTGCATAAAGCAGTGGAAGATAGTTGCAGTTAAGCCCGAATCTTGCACAGCAGTATTGTGGAAATGCTGAAGTACAAGAGTCTAGACTCATGTAAACATAGGATACTTGTTGACAAAAAGTCAGATTTTTTTTTTCTTCGTGGTGTGTTTGGGTTTTTTTGTTTGTTTGTTTTGTTTTGTTTTTTAATATGTGAACCTCTTCACATGACTTAAGCATAGCCAATTAAAATGACAGTTTTCCTCTGAAAAAGTTTAGCTTTGAACTGCTAGTAATAATTCTGGAGGCCTGTTATTTCAGAATGTTGGCAAACCTATTTATGTTTTTAATGCCAAAGAAACTGGATTATAGTAAATTAGGACTGTAAAATACTGGTGAGAAAATCTGTTGGCTTGATGGAAGCTTGTTTGCTTTTCAGGTTTGTTCTGGAACAGTACAATGCACTCTCCTGGCTAACCTGTGATCCTGCAACCCAGGACAGACGGTCATGTCTCCCAATTCATTTTGTGGTGCTGAATCAGTTGTATAACTTTATCATGAATATGCTGTGATCTTCACCTGAATTTTGCAAGACAAAAATGAGGAAAAGGGATATTTCACTGCAGGACTAAGTTATAATTCTTCTCAGTGCAAGTTGTTTGTGATGGGGTATGAATCTTGTTACTTCCAGCAAATATTGTTTTGACTTGTGAGAGGGGCACCTATCGCCCTACTGTCTTTGAGTCATTGACTATGGGGGACGCTTTAGAATGATGATCAGAAAGTGTATCATAACATTTTTAGTAGCAAAATTAACCATTTTTCCCCAGCCACAGTATTTGTGAAGAGTAATGAGCCATAGTACCCGGTCATGGTTAATGAATATTAAAAGCATGGAGATGAGAAGAAACATGAGGAACAATAAGTTTCAACCTATGGCTTCAGAACATCAAGATGTTCTTGTATTGGATTATAGTATCTAGTATTCAAAAATGCCTGCATCTCTTATTTATTGTAAGTTTTTAAATGTATAAATTGTCTTATATTTCTTAACCTCTTTTATAAAAATTTTCCTAGAAGGTTTATACTGCCTTCTTGCTTTAAAGCAATTGGTCTAAAATATATGTAATCGTCTTAATTAAAAGTTGCAGTAGGTTGCTTTTAGAGTATTATTTTTTTGTAAGGGGTGGGTGGGGACAGTAAATTTGTATTGTCTTGATGTACAGTTTAATGGGGATAGAGGGGTTAATGTCCATACCATTGTGTGTGGGGGATTTACAGCTAAGCTGTAGTTGCAGAGTACATGTACAGTAATGAAGTTCACTGTGTTTATATAAATTGAAAAGGTACCGGGTCTTACAGCATTTTATATCACACCTTTACAGAGTAACAATGGCAATATATAAGTGATATTGTAGGTGGTTTAACTTGTAGTGAGAATAAAATGAATAAACTCTTCAACTGAAGTTTGTGTTATGGTTCAGGGCTGTGGCTAGATTCTCAGATCTATTTCCAGTATACAAGTTTTAATACTACAAGAATATCTATTGTGCATTGTTGTTTACCTAGATATTCTTGGCACTGTGGTGACTGCATTATTTTCTTCCACATTTGCGATAAAACGTGAATCTGAGGCGGAACACACAGAAAACTCTGATCTTATCCAAAGTCTCCTGTAAGGCTGAAATTTAGCCCAGCTCTAGCCATTTTACAAATGCAAAAATAGTCAATCTTGACTTTAAGATTGGTGTGTGTTTAACTAAAATGTGGTGTATATAGATTCTCAGTGAATTCTGGTATTCAGATTTTATTCCACTAGTAAAAAAACAGCACGAAACCCTGAACATTTTCCTTTTTCATGTATTTTTGGCACTGTGGTGAAGGTCCCAAGTATCAGTGTATGGCCTTCCCCGTATCCCTTTTTCAGGCTCTGGCTGGGGCATGTGCCAAGGAGGCTTAGCCCTCCCTAAGGAAGGGACTGACAAATCACAAGGCTTTCGTAATCGTCTCCCTCTATCTACAGTCACCATTTTTTCTTAGTAGTTTCCTTCCTTTATCCTAGCACATGCCAAATGTCTGATGATGCTCTAAAATAGCCCCTAGGGGTGCTGAAGAGCAACTGTATATGCTTTTTTCTGGGTTCCTCATCTGACTGCCAGATTAAAAACTTAACTCCTGCAGTGCTCACGTGAGCCTGTTGTGATAACCCATGTCCTGGGTCTTAATACTGTCCGTCTCACTGTTTTAAACCTTTAAAGGAGCAAGTTTTAAGATCCATTTGTGCACCCGCTCTTAATCCTCTACAAGGAAGAATTCGCTTGCATTTACAAAACTTACTGTGTTAATGAAAATCATGTCTTGTAAATGCAAAATACCTGCCTGAGATAATTTTTCATATAGAAAGTCTCCTTGAATCATGTATATACAATATTAGCAACTTTTTTGGTTTTGTATAAAGAAGCTGTACAATTGGTGATGAAAATTTTCAGTCATTTCTTCAAAATAACATAAGTGCAATCAGAAGTTAGCATATTTTGATAAATAGAGTTAAAAACTGGGTCTGCCCATTACTTTGTCTTGATAACGGTAATGCACTGCAGATTAAACAGCACATTATTGTCTTATGGAAGGTTTTTTCTCATTTGGCTGAGATTTTTTTGAAGTGGAAAAGTGCTCCTAAAACTGGAATTTTCAAAGCATATGTCCTATCTTTTCTTTCTTTTTTTTTTTTTTTTTTAAAAGCTTTTTTGCTAAGTGGTCATTTTTAACCCTGGCTCAGCTAGCCAAGTTCCAGGGGCTGGGTTTTGGTGTGGCTTTCTTTGTGTTAAATCTGACTTGTATGCTATAAAGGTAAGTGAATCGGCTGCCTGAATGTTGGTGTAACTGTATTCTGTTACCTGGACCACAGCCTTCCCTGTGAAACTCTCCAACTGTGAAAGCTGCCAGTTTCCCACTGCCTCCCCAAATGCAGTTAAAGTAAATTATAATATTGTAACCACTAGAAAAGATTAGGAAGGCCATTTCTGGAGCGATAGTCACAGCCGGCAACGTACATATCAAACTTGCCAGCACCATGGAGCCAACTACTACATTGGGCATACTTTCTTGTTAGCTACTTTCATTTAACTATTTTAAGTGCACATAATAGGTGGTTTATAAATGAAATTGTCACAATCCAGTACCTTGGGTTCTTTAGCAAGTACAAGCTTAAATATTTGAAAATTTCAGCTATAGCTTTTCAAAATGGTCTTGAAAGAAAATACTCTTCCTGGCAGAAAATACTCTGTTTAGTAGCTGTGGAGGTTTACCTCCTCTTGAGTATCCAATGAAAGAAGAATCTGAGATCCTTCCATTCCGATTAAAAATACGTATTTTAACATAGCCACTGCTGTATTTAAGCCATTTAGTCACCTTTGACTTGCTACTGTTGGAATCAGATTTCTGAAAACCCTGTTGCTAGATCAGCAGGCCACCAGTTGTACTTGCAAACAACCCTTACACTTTCAAGTAGCTGTAACACTTAGATCTTTCTAATGTTTCCTGAAATAACTAAATGAATTTATATTTAAATCCTCAGCTATGTTCTTACTTAGCTGTCAGTTATGGCGCAGATTATTGTATTTCTATATTTACCTCTGATGGTAATTTTAACTTCATGTGTTGCTATGAAGACTTGCAGATGTCTTTAATCAAGCACTATTTGTTAATACTGTAATATCAAAATATTATGTTGCATTATTTTAAAGCTTTCAAAAATAGGAGTAAAATGTCTTAAAAAATGCTATTGCACCATATAATTTGCTGCACAACAGTATGGCACAGCATATCAGTCTGTTTTGATAGTAATGCTGCATAAACAATGGTTTGATCTGGGTTTCTTTTGAGAATTCGTTAACTAGGTGACATTGTATGACATTACTATCTCGACAACCTCCAGCTGGGAAGGTTTTGGTTTTGTTTTTAGTAAAGGACCCAGGACTATGCTTCATACTTAAAAGTTTTTTGGTTTTTGGTTGTTTGTTTTTTTTTTTTTTTAATTACTGTTTGTGGGTGTACTTTTTTATTTTCAGTGGAGTAAAGCTTAATTTACAGTAAAACTGGATTTGGGACCTACCACAATCCTCAGGGTCACTTTTTCAGGACGTTACTAATCTAGCTTTAGGTTTTTCCGAGTCAACTGGACGTGAGGACCTGGCCGAGTGCTTGGGTCGGGACGACACACACGCAGCCTGCGGCCTCGTCGCTGGACATGTCACCTTCCCCGCCCCTCCCGGCACGGCTGGCTCACTCCGAGGGAGCTGTTCGACCTTCTCACACAGCCGCCACACGCCATGGGCCAAGTCGTCGTATTTATCATGACAAAAAAAAAAAAAAAAAAAAAAAAAAAAAAAAAAAAGGAGGGAAAAAAAAGCGATTAAGGAACAAACACTATTGCTGCCGAATGCCATAAACACTGAGTTGTACAAATTGTGATTGAGGAAATGAAAAAGGTTTATACTTTTTAAAAAAATTTCAAATGGAATAAATTATTCATGAAGCCTTGATTGTGGTGTCTCCTTATTTACGGCGGGGGCGGGGCTGCGGCCTGCCGGCTCCTCTCAGCCTTTCCCGCCGGCCGCGCCGCGCGGCGATGACCTCACTTCCCGCCGTGACGCGCTCGGCCCGCGCCGGAAGAGGACGGCGACGGTCGGTGGCGGGGGGGGGGAGAGCCGGGGCCGCCATGGCGGAATGCTCCGGCCTCCAGTTCGTCAGCCCTTACGCCTTCGAGGCGATGCAGAAGGTGGACGTGGTGCGCCTGGCCGCGCTGAGCGACCCCGAGCTGCGGCTGCTGCTGCCCTGCCTGGTGCGCATGGCCCTCTGCGCCCCCGCCGACCAGAGCCAGAGCTGGGCGCAGGACAAGAAGCTCATCCTGCGGCTCCTCTCAGGCGTGGAGGCCGTCAACTCCATCGTGGCCTTGCTGTCCGTGGACTTCCACGCCCTGGAGCAGGACGCCAGCAAAGAGCAGCAGCTGCGGTAAGGCGGAGAAGGGCGTTTTCTGTGGGGGAAGCCGCCGCGGGGCTTTTCGGGCTGTTTTGTTTGTTGCTGCTCTCGGAGTGCCGGGCTGACCCCGCCGTTCCCGTTCCCGTTCCCGTCCCTTGGTAGTCTCTTAGGAAAACCCCGAGTTTTGGCGGAGCAACGGGCAGGGAGCGGGGTTTCAGCGTCCGTCTCGGGCATCTTTTCCTCCCCGGTGGCTGGGGGAGCTGCCCGGTCTGCGAGCGGGGAGGAAGGCGGCTGGGACGCCTTTGTGAGGCGAAGAGACAGACCAGGCGGGTGCACTTTGTCGGCTGTCGTTGTCCGTGCTACCGGGGAATAGCGGGCCCTTGAAACCTTGATAATCCACTGAATTAGATTTCGCGACGTACTACAGTTACAACAGTCTTTTACGGTCGTTGGCCGGATAGAAGAAATCCCTACGGGATTGCCGTTTTCCGTTAACTGATAAAATGTCCGTGTTTGCGGAAACATTTAATAGTTGTTGCTTTTAATCGTCTGTTAGGCACAAGCTAGGAGGAGGTAGCGGAGAAAGCATCTTGGTGTCACAGCTTCAGCATGGGCTGACGCTGGAATTTGAACACAGCGATTCACCTCGTCGGCTTCGTCTCGTACTTAGCGAATTATTGGCAATTATGAATAAGGTAAAGTTCTCCGTATCTGGATGCTTGCAAATTTTATGTCAGTGAAAACGCACTCTGGATGGGTCAATACGCTCTCTGGTTCTGTTTCTGGTGCTACTGTTTGTGAGTACTCTTCTCCAATTCTTACCTGCTTCACGAAGACTTAAGGTCTCAGTCTGATTGAACAGTGGCTTGTGATTAAACTTCTTATGAACCAGCTTCCCCGAGGAAGGCTTTCTTCCTCACAACATGAGGGTGATCTTTTCTAACGTGACGTGGATTTTATATATTCTGTAATATGCTGGCTGTCCTCAAACATAATGTGATTTTATGATGTATCAGTGCAGAAATCATATTTGAAAACAAAATTATGACTTTTCTCCATCCACTACTTTACTCCTATTGCAGTATGATATTAGCCACCGTATTTCTCTTACCCCACGCTCCTGCCCGCCCCCCAGCATTTTATTTTCCTTCTGTAAACTTACAGAGTTTTTAGAATTGTCAGTAAGCTATTTCTCTTTTTTCTGGAAAGAAGCAATGATACCAGCTGTATCGAACTATTTCCGCTAGTAAATATTTCTTACTCTAAACACTCTCCTTGCCTGTTCTGTGTTTATAGCTGTACATTTTTGACAATTTTTAATGTATTCAATCTGCTGAATTGAAAGCCACGAAAGAATGATTAGACAAATTGCTTCATAAAACCTGTTCAGTGATGATGAATAATGTCTTGTAGGTGTCAGAATCAAACGGTGAGTTTTTTCTCAAATCTTCAGAGCTCTTCGAGAGTCCTGTTTATCTGGAAGAGGCAGCAGATGTTCTCTGCATTTTGCAAGCAGGTGTAGTATTCTGTATTTATAGTGTTTTTCTAACCTCTTACAAATGTAACAAAATAACTTTTGGAGCCCCTGTGACTGATTTAAGGTTAACCAAGGCTGTCTAGCTCTTTGAAAGAGAAATACAGATCATAGATTGATTTTTCCATTCATTGATTTGAGCATGTTATTTCAACGCAACTTAAAAGCAAGGTTTTACTGGTTTCACAGCGAAACACTGTGACTTTTTAAACCCTCTTTTTATCCAGAGCTCCCATCACTGTTGCCGATAGTTGATGTGGCTGAAGCTCTGTTGCACGTTAAAAATGGAGCCTGGTTCCTCTGCCTTCTGGTGGCCAATGTTCCTGATAGCTTTAATGAGGGTGAGTTACAGTTTCTTGTCCAGCTTAGTTTTTCTAAAGGTTCAAAATGATTTCTAGCAATGTAGTTAATTCTGGGCTAAACTGTGTGTCATAAATATTTGAATGGGAGAGTGTTTGGCTTATGAAATATAATTTGAATGCATTTATACCTAGAGATGCTGATGGGCTCCTGTTCTCATCAGGTTGATTCCCCTTTTTTGCAGTCTACTTGTAGACTTATTGTGTGTGTGTGTTGCAGCTTTTCATCTGTAGGTTACCGTTATAAAGGCTGACTCGGGCAGTGAACGACTGGGACTACGAACCTGGTCTAGCCTTGCTAATAGTTCATGTCCCTTTGAATAAGCCATATTGCGAGGTGAAAAATTTGTATTGACGGTGCCTGTTTAGCATCCCGTACCTCGCAGTAAGATTTCAGTTTCCAGGGCTGCCAGATGCACAGGTTACATTAGATAGAGTATGAGTAGTAACTGGATGTTGTGTAATGACCGTGTAATTTCTCTGAGGAGAAAGACCATTTTCTTGTTCTGCTTATATAGCGTAGATCATGAGTCCTTGCCCGGGCAAGGTTTGTGCAGCCTAGCTAATAAATCTAGTGAGCTGAGCAAAATGCCTTGGCTTTGTCTGTTTACGTTTATGTGGCTTTCTGTTGGAAAGGCCAGATTTTCTTACACCTCCTGTTGGGTATTTAGTCTGTAGAGGTTTGATTAAGAATGGTGAACGGCAGGATGAAGAAAGCGTTGGAGGCCGCCGGAGAACAGAAGCACTTCGCCACCTGTGTAAAATGAACCCTTCCCAAGCTCTAAGGGTCCGAGGCATGGTGGTAAGTCTGTCATTAGTCTGTCACAAGAATCATAATTATAATGCTTATTGGAGCTTTAAAAACAACGAAGATGATTGAGCCTGAGCATTTTATCTAGGTGGAAGAGTGTCATCTACCAGGTCTTGGTGTGGCTTTGACCTTGGATCACACAAAAAATGAATCTCCAGATGATGGAGTGAGTGACCTGGTGTGTTTTGTGAGTGGTTTGCTACTTGGAACAAATGCAAAGGTTCGAACTTGGTTTGGAACTTTTATCCGAAATGGCCAACAGGTATGAAAATCTTACAGCTTGCTGTAACTCTTCTGGATGTGGGCACCTATAGTTGTCTGAATGCATACAAATTGTGTTGCATGTCTTGGAGCATCCGTTACAAAGCAACCTCCTCCTGTTGGACCATCAGGTCTATAAATAGTGTCCCTGAAGGCAGCTATTTGGTTGTTCCTCTGAGAGATTTTTAGGCATGGAAATCAGGGAATTGTAAGCTCATAATGTTTCCCTGATAAATATGTTCATCCTCAGTGTTCACAGTAGGAAGTTGCATCTTGACTTGCTTAGTGAGTTGAATTAGTTAAAGCTTGTGTTTTGATGTAATGAGCTGTTGTAATAGGATCACGTGTTGCCTATTGCCCTGGTAATGAAACTTGTATTTAAAAAAAATTCCTCTCCCCACCCCCTTCTTTTTTTTTTTTCCTTGACTTCATCATTATGGAAGCTCTTAGGTAATACATTGTTTGATGGGATGAATTTTACATTGTTGTTCTCATCTTTTAACCTCTTACACAGAGAAAAAGAGATAATATCAGTTCTGTGCTTTGGCAAATGAGGAGGCAGCTGCTCTTGGAGCTCATGGGAATCCTTCCCACGGTTCGCAGCACACACATTGTTGAAGAAGCAGATGTTGATATGGAGCCAAACGTGTCTGTGTATTCAGGACTGAAGGAAGAGCACGTCGTGAAAGCCAGCGCATTGTTACGTCTCTATTGCGCTTTGATGGGAATCGCTGGGCTGAAGTAATGAATGTTTTAATGCTCTGTGTTTTTTATTCACTGTCTGTCCATTTAAACAGAGGTTGAGAACTTTGGGCACTTTTAACGTGAGCTGTCTCTTAATGCCATTGTGTCCTTGAAACAGTCTTGGCAGGACTCGCCAATTTTAGTACTAGGGGTGGCCCTTCTCACGTGCTGAGGGCTGGAGTTGCCAGTTGATGGAAGTTTCTTTATAGTGCAGAGAACAAATATTAGGTAATGGTAGGGTCTGTGGAGACATGTATGGTTTTTATTTTCCAGTAGTATTCTCAACAGAAAAGTTCTTTTCATTCTAATGCTGAAGATCCATTTATCAGCTTTGCTGATTTTTTTTTAATCTGAAATCATGCAAGAAACGTGGTGCTCTCGTTAATGCTGCTAAGTCAGTTCTACTGGCTTGTTAAAAGAAGTCTAGGCCTATGTGGTTGGAGCAGTGTGTAGAAGAGAAAGCAGCTGAAAACTCTAGCAACATAGACTACGTGAATTTAGAATTTCTATTCCTCTGCTTTTACTTTTTAGAGAGTGCTAATGAGCATCTTCATGCATTGTTAGTTTTAATTTAGGTATTTTGTACCAATAGGCAAGATTATATCATGAGGAAGTTTTCTCACTGTTATTATCTCTTTGCAGAGATTTTTATGTCTTTAAGTTCAAAGATAATTGCCAGTTAATCTTGATGCTCATTTATCGATGGCAACTTGATAAACAGATTAAGTAACAGAGAAAATTTAATCTTTAACCATTGTGATGAGATTGGAAATCTCTTCCCTTTTAATTCAGCAGTGTGGGTTTTGTTCTTTTTCTGTCCTATTCAGGCCAACTGACGAAGAAGCTGAGCAGCTACTGCAGCTGATGACCAGCCGGCCTCCTGCGACTCCAGCTGGTGTTCGTTTTGTATCTCTTTCCTTTTGTATGCTTCTGGCCTTCTCCACACTCGTCAGGTACCTCTCAATAAAGGAGGAGCTTTGTAAAGATGTTACTCTTTCAGCACTGTTAAGGCAATGACCTCCCCAGAGCTGCACAGCTTTTCTCTCCCAGTTCTTTGTACAAATCTCCATATGTTGGTTGAAGGGATTTGTCTCACACTATGGTGAGCAAATTGATATTCCACTCTGCTCTGCCTCTTGTTTATAGCAAATCTTTTGAGAGGAGAGCATTGGCATTAGCTTAGTTTGGCATGGTTTTTGAAGGCTAAAGTAGGCCTTACTAGTTCAGTTTTCCATTGAACAAGTTTATGGCTAAATTCTTCAGAGACCCTGTTCAAAAGAGTAGCAATATAGGTATTTAATGGATGTAGCTTTCTGCTCTCTGCATTCAAGACAGGAAATTGTCTGACAATTGGACTGAAGGTTGTGCTAAATATCAGTGCTTATCAGCTGCTTGATGCTAAAGTGAAAGTGACAAAAAGTCTTCTGGTGTAAGATTCCTTAAATACTGGCTTTTCTGCTAGTAATTTTAGTAAAACTAGGGGTAGTTCCTGGGAAAAGGATCTTTTATGGATTTTTTTTTTTTTTTTTTTTTTTTTTTTTTTTTTTTTTTTTTTTTTGTGCAGCACCCCGGAACAGGAGCAACTCATGGTAATGTGGCTTAGTTGGATGATAAAGGAAGAAGCTTACTTTGAAAGGTGAGAGCAAGCTTCTTTTGCATTTAGTGATAGCAGTAATCTCACATTTACTTACGTCCTTTTGGAAATTAACTCTTCCTCTTTGTTATCATTAGCATTTCTGGAGTGTCTGCTTCTTTTGGAGAGATGCTTCTCTTGGTAGCCATGTATTTCCATAGTAATCAGCTCAGTGCTATCATTGATTTGGTCTGCTCCACACTGGGAATGAAGGTAAATCCTAAACTGTTTCTAGCGCATACATTTTTCTGTTAAAATTAACTTTTTACTGTGTATTTATACTCTTGTATTTACTTTAGTTTTGATATAAAGAACTTTGGTTTTGCTAATATACTTAAAGCAAGTGCAAAGTAAAAAAAATGGGTAACTAAATCAGTTCCTCTAGAAAAACTTTAAACTATGCATACCTCTTGATACAGAGGAATGTTATGATAGAAGTATCTTCAGAAAATGCTGACTTGTTGAAATCATTACTTGCAAGAAAGGAACTTTTTTAGAAGACTAATTGAAGCAGTGTCCAAACTGAGGTGCAAACAGCTATTTTAAATAGTTTCAAGAAATACCTATATATGTAATAATTAATTTGTGAAAATTACCAAGCGAGACTTGCCTTCAATTTACTATCGTCAAACAGTGTTTCATCAAATGTAAAAGCTAGGTAGGTAGTTTTTAGGATAAGGAAGACGTGGAGTGATGAACTTGTGACAGTTGAAAATAATTTTGGTTTACATTTGAAGTATAGGTGTGAATGTTTTCCTGGTATCCCAATGAAGACAAGTTTAAAAAGGTTTAAAGTTAACAGTTTATAAGTTAAATTTGCAGTACTTTTTAATAAGAAAGCTAGAACTTAAAATTACAGTTCTTTGTTTCAGATTGTTATTAAACCCAGCTCACTCAGCAGAATGAAGACAATCTTCACACAGGAGATTTTCACTGAACAGGTATTTTAAGCCTAGGTCTTTTTCTTTTTCTTTCTTTGTTTCTTTCTTTTTTTCTTTCTTCTGTAATCGCTTCAGTTTGACCTACATGAAGAATCCAAGCCCTGCTGGTGCTGAAGAGCCTTGGCTCTTTCTTTTTGTACTCTGACCTGATTATGCTTTTTGAACAATTGGCTTTTTTAAATAATGGGGAAGCAAAGGAGAAAAATTGTCCACTATGACATTTGTTGCAGTAGCAGGAAATCGTTCACAAATGTAGTATGTGTGCTACAGTTTTACACATACTGTATTAAACTACACAAAAGCGTTCTTCAGCTTTCAAACAACCAAAAATAAGTAAATGTCAGAAAGAATGTAGCTGTGCGACTTTGACACCTTGTGCTTATACATTGTGGTAAGTTGAATATTTGCGGTATTTTTCTTGTTAATTATAACTTTCCTTTAGGTTGTTACAGCCCATGCAGTTCGCGTGCCTGTTACAGGCAATCTCAGTGCCAACATTACTGGGTTTTTACCTATTCACTGCATTTACCAGCTTTTAAAAAGTCGATCGTTCACCAAGCACAAAGTATCCATTAAGGTATGGCCTTCATTTTATTTCTGTTCATAATTTTGAATGCTGACTAGGTTTTGCAGGCTGGTTTTTTGGTTGAATTATAGGAACAGAATTCTTGATGAATCTTACAGCCTATTACCATGTGATTTAAGAAGGAACTGTGTATTAAGTTAGGATACCCAGTTTTAGCTCTGTAATCCAGAGACCACAACTTAGTGAAGTTAAAAATAATAAAGTTATCTCTCTCCCCCCTGTCTGCGCTTAATAAAATTGTAGTCAGAATGGTATTTCCAGCCAGGAGTAGTTTCATTGGTGGGTCTGCACAGAGCAGGGTCCAGGATACACAGTTTATGACCAGACCCAACTCAGAACTGGTATTACACTTTCCAAAGTTAAAGCCAGTTACATTTTTTTGTAACTAGTTGAAAGGGGATGTACTTGCAGACAAAAAAAAAAACGCCCTCCAGCTTTGAAACTGAACATGTAATGGCATGGTTTTTTCTAGGACTGGATCTATCGGCAGCTCTGTGAAACCACCACTCCACTCCATCCTCAGTTGCTTCCTCTTATTGATGTCTACATTAACTCTATTCTTACTCCTGCATCTAAATCCAACCCAGAGGCCACAAATCAGCCTGTCACAGAACAGGAGATACTGAATGTTTTTCAAGGACTCTCTGGGGTAAATGGTTTGTTTGCCTCTTTCGTGTACTTTAATATGAACATGCAGTTCAGTATTTTGTATATATGCTTGATGCAGATCCTGTAAGTTGCCTCACTTTTTGTCTTTAATGCCTGTATAGTAAACTGCCTCCTACTACAGTGATGGTCAAGTGTTTTGAAGTGAATCTTGTTAGTTCTACTCAACTTTTTAGGATGATTGCTATTTGTCCCTATTTTTTCCTTTTCCTTGGGAACTCACCAACTCATGCTGTTAAAAATGCAAAGAAAAGCACTTCAGGGATTGAGAAGTGGGGGTCCTTATGTAGGATTTGTATAATTTTTGTACCAACTTGATCTTGTTAGCTAAAAATACTATTTAACTGAAGCACTGCAGCTGTTTTTGAAAGAAGCGTTTTCATTTTGGTAGAATTATGAGAATGGTCACTTGGGACACGTGTAGAATGAGTGGCAAGCATTGACCTGCGTTGGAATCCTGGGATTACTCCTTATTAGTGTCCCAAGATATCAAAAATACTTTTTATGTTTGAAGCTCATTTAAAAAAAAATTAGGAAAAAAAAAAGTTCCCTGCAACTTTCAGCTTGAACCTCATATGGCTTGATATTTTTGTAGAAGGCTTATTGCCTTATCTTTCTTCATATTTGCAGGTAAATCCAAATTTTTGTTCTCAAGAATCAGGAATGCAACATGACCTTTGTATGTGGTTTTATGTACAGGGAGAAAATACTCGTCTTACTCAACGATACAGCATCACAACACAATTGCTTGTCCTCTACTATGTCCTGTCGTACGAAGAAGCGCTTCTGGCAAACACAAAGATACTAGGTATACGTGAGTGCACCAGTGGAAAACAGATTAACTGAAAATTAGATGCAAAGAGAGGAATTCTTACAGTAACCAAAATTCATGTTGCTGTCAGATTGAAGCACAGGATAAAAAGTTTAGATTCTTGTAATAAATACAGCATTGCTGTAGAAATTCAGGAGATAAAGTTTCTGCTAAAACTCTGTAGTTGAGTAACTTGTTTTCCAGATTAAAAAAGGTCCAAGCTGGCCAAAAAGTTACCAGACATGTTTGTGACCAACAAATTATAAAAAGACATATAAATGTTTATTATTCTAATAAATACAGCAACAGTTAACAGACTTCTTAATTACTTCAGATCTCCGTTTATTCATGTGTTATCAAACTTCTGCACACATTTCTTTGGGTTGGCAATGCTGAATGATCCCTTTTTACCTTTGAAATTGAGACTTTAAATTGGTTCGAAAAGAATGTTGTGTAGTTTGTTGACAGAGTTTGATTTCAGTGAAAACATAGTATTTACAACTACCGTTTTTAGGGGGCAAAACTTCCAGCATTCATTGTTGCTATTTTCTTCATGCTATTCAAGAAAGACTGAAATACTATAAAATCAATTACAGTTCTTCCTGCGTTTGTAGCTTCTACCTCACTACAGGGTGTTGTGTGTGCCAACAGTTTGAATTCCATGTACCAACTGATAACTGTTTTTGTTAAGAATAAAAAACCTTGAATAAAGAAAGTGCAGATTTGAGCTATCGTCTCAAAATCAGCTGGACTTGGTCAAAGATAGTATGGGGATTTTGTGAACAAATCTGAATGCCAGGGAAATCTTGGAATGGAAATGTTCACAGAAATGGTTTCCTGAAGAGCTTAATTTAATACTTTAACAGGAATGAGGTGTGTTATTCAGGATTTTCTTTAGTTTACCTGGATAATACAGAGACAAGTGTTTTACATTTTCTGTATTGATTTACTTGGGGAAATAATTTTTTCCAACTGTAACTGTTGTATGTGTTATCTTGTCCTGTTCCTTTATAGCTGCCATGCAGAAAAAACCCAAGTCTTACTCTTCAGCATTAATGGATCAGATTCCAATCAAGTACCTCATCCGGCAGGCACAGGGACTGCAGCAGGAACTGGGAGGTATATCTGTGTGTGGATGTCTAATGTGTGTGAAGAAGGAAGGCTAAGCGTGTTTCCAGCTCTGTGGCTATTGTCTGTTTCATAGTGTGCCTTCCTTTCTCTTTCTTTTAAAATCTGTCAGTAGTTAACTAACGAGATTACAGATATGTTTGAAGAGTAATAGTGAAAGTTTGAGGAAGGCAGTTCTTTTTAGAGTAGGTCTTACCTGTGTAGGGTAGGTTTTAGAGTAGGAATTGCCTGAGAATTTTTTATTATTCCAGACTGAGTTTAAGAGTTGCTGCTCCTCCCACCTTTCCAAAAGGTAACTTTTCCTTTCTGTTGGAATTAGAATATCAGGCTATAAACATGCAAGCTCACTGTCCTTCTTGACAGTGATTCAGTTAAGGTCTGTTGTTGAAATGATAGATGCAAATATGTTCAGGTGAAAGATGTAGCTACTCAAATCTAAGATATATACTTTCTTAATACCCGTAAAGGCTTGCATTCTGCACTGTTACGCCTTCTTGCAACTAACTATCCACACCTCTGCATTGTGGAAGACTGGATCTGTGAGGAGCAGATTACAGGCACCGATGTCTTATTGAGGAGGATGCTTCTTACAAACATTGCGAAGAATCACTCTCCCAAACAGCTCCAGGAAGGTAAATAACTTCATTTGAAGTAAGCAGTGTTCTTTCCAAATTGGTTGGAATATAGTGGATTTGGAAGTGTGTAGCCATTTAGTTCATTTGATCATACTACATTTGTATAATGAAAATGTTCTGCTGCCAAGTTAGAAAAAAATGTTAGAAGTCTAGTTTTACCAAGATCCCATTGTCTTTATTTTTTAGCATTTTCTATGCTGCCTGGAAATCATACCCAGCTGATGCAGATCTTAGAACATTTGACACTTCTCTCAGCTGGTGAATTGATCCCATATGCAGAAGTATTGACATCAAATATGAATCGCTTGCTGAATGCTGGCGTCCCTCGGAGGATTCTTCAGACTGTCAATAAACTTTGGATGGTTCTTAACACTGTGATGCCAAGAAGGTAGGCTCGAAATACTGTTTAGTTTGTTGTTGCAGATAGATGGAACGCCACTTTCTGTTTCAAAAATAATGACACAATGCCGTTGTCTGGGAAATTGGAGGTTGTGACTGAACAGAATGTGTTGGAGTTGCATTTCTTTTTGCTTTGTTGAAATTTGTAACCTTTGCATTTGAAAGGACGGTACTTCTTGTTCTCAGGGGAAAGGAAGTCATCAGTTTGCTTAAAATATAGAAGTACAGTTTTATAACATACATTGTTTATGATGAATTACTGATGAAACATGAACTCGCTCTGGTAAGAACATGCCTTTTCTGAGGAAGTGCATGCTCAATTGCAGTGAAAAGTTTGGTTGCTGTAATTCCAGTGAATGTAAGTTAACTTCAAGGGCTGCAAATGAAGAATGGGGTTTTTGCTCCTTGGTAGGCCCAGAAAAATACAGCTCACTGAGATAAGTGAGTGTCCAGGTGCTTATGTGCTCCCTTTTCTCATACGGATTATCTATTAAAAAATCATAAAAATCATCTCATTTTAGGTTGTGGGTGATGACTGTTAACGCTCTGCAGCCTTCAGTAAAAATAGTCCGACAGCAGAAATACACTCAGAATGATCTGATGATTGATCCTTTGATTGTTCTAAGATGCGATCAGAGAGTTCATAGGTAAGCATCTCCCTCCTTTAGCTTTTTATGTTCTGTGGTACTTACATTGATACTTAGTGAATGCTAAACATAAAGGTGTCTCACAGAAAACTTCTAAAAGCTTTCAGTACTTCAAAACATATTTTCAAACTAATCATATGAGCTTGTAAGTTCCATCTTTTTTGTATTAAGCTTGTTGGTCTGAGGACTGAGCGAGCTGTGCATGCTGATTCAGCATGCCATCCTGTCCAGCTGAGTGTCTTGTTGGACAACCTTACACTCGGTTCTATTTTGGGAACTTTGGGATTTATACATAGGTCATCCATTTTAGATTTGTGAGTGTGAATTTGTTCTAAATAGACCTTGCAGCATGCTTAAAATGGCTGCTGCCACATGGTGGTGGTGGTGGTTGAGGTTGTAGCTGTAACATCCTTCTGCTGCACACTGTCTTTTGCCATCCCTTGTGGGCCGGTAGGTATTCCATCTTTTTGGGTAACAGCTTCTGCCAGTGGGTGCTTGATGGATATGACAAAGGTAGATTTGCTTAATTTCCCAAGAAAGTCTTTTAGTAGTACTTAGAAATTAGTTCCTCTAGATGTCAGTGATGATAGAGGAGGATGTGTAATGCTGCTTTATGGCTCTGATGCAGAAGAGTAAGCTGAGAATTTAAGTAGTGAAAATGATCATAATCGATAGCAATGGACCAGCTTTTAAGGAGACTATGAAATGGTGGAAACAATAAGTCAGAATTTGTAAATTATAACTTTGCTTTTTCACAGTAATGAAGAAAATTGCATCCGTTATTCTAAAAAGATACAGTTAATAATTTTAAATGTACTTTAACCCCTAGCTTTATTCCTTGTGTATTCTTTTTCATGTTTTCTGTCGGTTGTGGTTTATTTTTCCCCTTTTTTATTATCCTTTTGTTCATAATAAATGGCTAATAGTCAACTTGATTTGTTCTTCGTGTTCTTTTTTGTATGCATCTGTCCCCCCTTGCCTTTTAGCAATTGAGCCATGAATCCAGTTTTCATTTGAGTTGCTACAACTCTGCTAGACTTCAAGTTTCTGTTGATGACATCTTTAATCCCCAACCCGTAGGTGAAATATTTAAATGTATGTCCCTTCAGCTCTGGATGCAAATGGAAAATCCTACATTTCTAAAACTGTTAGGGAGATTTATAATGCAATGTGATTTGAAAACTACCATCTTGGTGTTGTGGAAGCAGATCAGAGCTTGTCTGCCTTATTTTTCCCCATCATTCAGATAAATATTTTCCCTTACTTCACATACAGCCAACACTTTTTGGGTTTCCTTCGTTCATCAGAAATAAGTCTCTTCAACAGTTCCTTGTTTTTGTGTTATGTACGCATACACTCATGTAGAAGGGATTGTGACCTTTAGTGTTTTGCTGTGTTAGGGAAATGACCTTTAGTATAAACCAGACTACAACCCAATAAGCCTTTGAGTGCTTTTAGTTTGTTCATATTATTACTGTCTTATTGTTCTGCCTACTGAAATGCCTTTATTTTATCATGTGTTCCCATATCAGGAGTCCTCCTCTGATGGATATAACTTTGCACATGTTGAACGGATATCTTCTTGCCCCTCAAAAGCTTACCTCAATTCTCACCTAAAAGAAACAGCAGAACAGGACATTAGGCCATCCCAAAACAATGCAATGGGTCCAGAGGCCCCAGAAGTTACAAGGGAAGAATTAAAAAATGCATTGCTTGCTGCTCAGGTAAGGGGGAAGAAATGGATATTAAATGATGTGAGGAAAGACAATCATAAAACAGAAATACAGAAACAGGAAATTAGAAAAGGAGACCTTTTCACTTCTTTTTTTTACTGACTTCTGTTACTGTGAAAAAGAAAACTGCCTCTGTATTCAGATTGTTAAATATTTTTGGTTTTCTGTTTTCTAGTCTGAAGCATTGTGTTGGTTAACTGCTTTGATGGTATTCTTTTTTGTTAGTTAGAACAGTAAAGTTCTGCTTACTAACCTTTTTTGTTTTGTTGCTTGTGTTATCCAGAGGCTCTTTCTGTACTTAGAATTTGGAGCAGTAAAACATGAATAAATGTGACAGACCTATGCATGATCATTTGAACTATGTTATTTAAGAGAAGCAGCCAGCATTGTAAAGTTTGAAGAAGCTGAAGAGTGGTTCACTTACTTAGCTTGACATTATGGGAATTCTTGAGTAATCCCGTTTCACAGTCTCTTCTTGCCTCTGTATGGAAGAATGTCACATATATAGTCCCTATTAGCAGATGATTTTTGAGTTAATAGGAAGTTTTATTTTTGAATGAGTAGGGTAGTCTCACCTGAATGCTGTGAATTACCTGGCCATGTACATATTGTGTCTGATCTGGATGCTTTAAGGGACCATTGGATATTTTATTTTGAAACAAAACGAGGTTCCGTTGAATTTACTCTTTTGATCTATGATTTATGATTATCTGTTGGATTTAAACTTTTTTTCTTTGAGTCTTGATTCAGACAAAGCGTTGGGTTTTCCTTAATGCTCTACAGGATTTGTGATTCTTGAACTGAGTTGTTTTTATTCTCTATAAAAATAATCTCTACCTAGAAATTCTAGCCACCTGACAGTCTTCCATTTCTTAAATTGTCCTTACTTCATATTTGATTTCATCAGGTTTTTTTATGCATGTTCTGTTGCTTATTTTCTTCACAGGACAGTGCTGCTGTGCAGATTCTTCTAGAGATCTGCTTACCTACAGAAGAAGAGAAAGCCCAGAGCAGTAATACCCACAGTTTGCTAAAGAGTGTTCATAGTACCACAGGCCCTAAGAGTCCTGAACTAGAAGAAGAAGATAGCTTGCTGTGTAATCTTCGAGAGGTCCAGTGTCTGATCTGCTGTCTGCTGCATCAGATGTATATAGCTGATCCCAACATAGTCAAACTAGTTCATTTCCAGGTCTGCTTTGCACTATTTTAGTTCTTTCATGGTTTCTCTGGTTAAGAAAGGGCCAAACGAAGTGGTCAAAGGATGTTGAATGCTGTTGTTGTGTTCCTCAGAAATTATAATGGCCCACTTTTCTGCCTCCCTTCTCACCAAATTTGTAGTACCTACATTTCCTCCATATTTCAGTGCTTGGACTCTGTCTTGTAGCCGAGAAGGGAGCACCTAAACTATGCCTGTTCCTCATCATTAAACACATGCTTTGTTTGTGCCTCTGCCCCTTTTTATACCAAAATAGTTTTTCCATTCTAGGCCAAGGAAAACTGGCCTAATCATCTTATAATTACTTGTTCCGCATCTTTTGTGGGTTACTTTTTTTCTCATCGTGTTTTTAAATTAGTATGCCCATTATTCAAAACTGTAATTTGGCTTCAAATGTAAACATCGTATGTTTCTTTTTTGTTAGGGCACAGTTTCTCTCTTTAGAGTGGAAGGAGAAAGGTTGCCCCTGCCAAAGCAGCTGTACGCCTTCAAAAAAAGAAGGGGGAAAGATTAGCAAATTCTTTAATATAAGTGCGGTTTTAGTGTGTGTTAAATTGCTCATTGCCAGATGGCAGTCTCTTTAAAAGGAGTTAATTTGCCTTGACCTGGAACTGATTAAGTGACTGAAAAAGTCTTAATGGTGCAGTTGTGAAATAAGCAAGTCGGGGCCTATGGTGAAGTTTGGAACACAGGGGAAAGACACAGAAGGAAAGGGTCACTGCAGCTTGGTTTAGTTTGGAGAGTGGAGGGAGAGTTTCTGTGCAAATAATACATTGAGTATTGAGGATAAAGAACTGATTCAGACCCTGGGTTTGTCACCCAGCCTGCCTCTTGTTGCCTTGGAGTACAGGCCTGTTGCTTATAATTCTGAACAAAAGAGATTTACAAGTATATTAGTTTTGAAACAAGCATTAACGCAGATCTGATTTAAAATCTTAATTGAAGCAGAATTTGTAAAACATATTTGACGCATTGACACGTCTGTTTTCTTAATCACACAGGGTTATCCATGTGAACTTCTGGCGCTGACAGTGGCGGGGATTCCATCGATGCATATCTGTCTGGATTTCATACCGGAGCTCATTGCCCAGCCTGAACTTGAAAAACAGGTAGTGTACAGTCATCTAGCTGGAGAATGAGTGTAAGTAGTTAACCCTGATGAATTATTGGTTAAGGGGAGAAAATAAAAGGATCACTAAAAAAGTCCTGTTCTAACTTGCCTGAGATATTAAGGTAATATCTGTCGCACTTTTACCTTAAATTAAAGGCCCAGACTTTAAATCCCCTTCAAATCAGGGATTGTGACAACTCCTCTAACATACCTCTGTACACTTATTCAGGAAATACTCATGAATTTCAATATTACCTTCAAGAACATGAATGAAAGCACTTTTCAATAATGACTTTCATTCATTCTTTACATTGAGTATAAATCAGTTGGCAAAAGTTTTGCCTACTTAGTTTTCATCTGACACTTTATAGCTACAGGAACTTCTATGAAGATTTAAATTCTGAAAACCTGTTTTGCAAAGATATTCTGTAGAACATATGAAGCAGCCTTAAGATCAGAATTGTATTCATTGAATGAAACATTCATTCAAGTTTGACTGCTAAGTCTTTTTTCAGGGAATACTACTACTGTTTCTTGAAGCAAGCTTGGGACAAGATGATAGGTGTAATTTCTAAGTCAGTTTAAATTTCTCCTTTGCCAGTTGTCTTACCAGTTTGTTCCCTGGTCTAACTGCAGGAACAAAGCCTGCTAGAATGACGTGTGGCTTTTCTCAAAGTTATGCTATTTGAATCTGAAGAGTGGTAGTTTTTTCTCACTACAAGCTCAGGAAAGGGGGAGTCAAGAATTTGATTTTGAAATGTTTCACCAATATTTTTGAAGGTCTTCTCATGATGATTGTGAAAAACAATGGAAAATAGTTGTTTATTATTACTCTCTAAAGCAATATGTAGACCCTGATTTAGTATACTGTGACAAGGGGAGATGACATATTTGGCTAGTTGTAGGTAACTGGAGTTTGTTGGGCTAAGGATTCCTCTGTTTTCTATATCCAGCTAACTTCATAGTTTCTCTTATGTATCCCTTCTCAACTATTAAGTTACTGCTGATGAAAGGACACTCAACTAAAGTTAAAACTCTAACACATCGGACCTTAAACAGCTTTTACAAGGGTTATGTTGTAAATTGTGTGTTGCTTTGTTGCTCATTGTTAATGTCAGAACATTGTGTCTGTGGGGGACACTGGTACTTCGATTAATGTTAAATATGTGTGGGTTTTTTTCTTAACGTTAGCAGAAAAAATTCAGAATAGGTATTATTAAGGTTTCTCTAGCTTTAATTTCCTCATTGGTAAAATAGAGAATATTTGTTAACTCATAAATTATGTGAAGAGCTTTGGATAGGAAGTGCAAAGCAATCTGTAACTTTATTGCTTATTTCTCTTTTGCCTTTCACCTACTTAACAGATATTTGCCATCCAGTTACTTTCATTTTTGTGTATCCAGTATGCACTACCTAAATCTCTCAGTGTGGCTCGTTTAGCTATCAATGTGATGGGAACCCTACTCACAGGTAAGTGCTCTGGCAACCCCTAAATACATTGTTGTGTAAATTAGAATTATTTGTCTTGGTTGAATGCAGTTTGTCTAAATGCCACTGTGTTAATTACGATTGTAAAAGTAAGAATAATTCTTGACTGGATTTTTATAATAATTTCTCTTACTTAACCATTTCCTTTTCCTTGATAGTTTTAACCCAGTCAAAGCGCTATGCTTTTTTTATGCCGACCCTGCCTTGTTTGGTGTCATTCTGTCAAGCCTTTCCTCCTTTGTACGAGGATATTATGTCTCTGCTGATACAAATAGGACAAGTTTGTGCCTCTGATGTCGCTACACAGACAAGAGACTTCGACCCAATTATTACACGTAAGTAAAGTACCTTGTATTTCAAAAGTAATGTCATGGTCTCAGGGAGAAAATTATGTTAATGTTTCAAAAGTTTGAGCATAGTTGGAATGCAGTATGAAATTTACTACTGTTGTCTTGTAAATATAGAAGGAATAGGGATAGGTGGCTTTACTGGACTGGAGGAGTTTAGAGGCTAAAGGGGCTGAAAGTACCCCTTGTATTCAACTTTGTATTGCCTTCCATTTTATTTCCCTGCTTGTGTCATTTCAAGACGTATCCCTGCCTGCACGTGTTGTGCGTAGAATTTGCCATTGTAGTCTAAGGATGAAAGACATGAGCAAAGGCCATTGGCTTTCGAGGACACAAGGGCATTTCAACCCCTCAGCTGAGGTGTAATGGCTATATAAATCTTCCTAATCTGTTGGAAATGCAAAGTCAAATGAGCTACCTGAAGCCTTACACATGACATAGCATGGTTGGATAAACGTATAGTGATGGTGTGAACACGGATTAACTGTTTATCAGTTGATCTTGAGCATGTTTTTGTGTCTTTTTTTGTCTAAAGTCAAATGCTCTGTTCATGTGATACAAGGTTCCCTGATGCTATCTATGCTAAAATATTTATGTTAAAGGAAGTAAGAGGGAATATAAAAAACCCCAAAGGAGTCCGACATAGGTAAATGAAAAAGAAGTGTGGTAGCCTCTCTAGAAATAACCTGTGGAATTAAGCCTGGTGCATGAAACAGTAATAGCTCAGATTTGCAGTTTCATACCATACATGTTTGTGTTATGGGTGTAATTAACAATTTTTAAAAAATTATTTATTTAGATGTGCTTTGCTTCTTTTACTTAATTTTCTAGGTCTCCAGCAATTAAAGGAGAAACCACTCGAAGTGTCAGGACTTTGTAAAGATTCATCTAACAAAAGCTTTTCAAGGGACATTGCAAGCATGGACCCTGACGTCCGGTTATGCCAGTGTGTTGAAAATACTATCATTGAAATAATTAACATGAGCGTAAGTGGAGTTTAGAAAGAACGCAAATGAAGTTGTACTGTAGCTAGTCCCACAGTCTATGGTGCTTAAATTTGGAGAAAGCTGTGAAAGTGCATTGAGGAACTGGAGCACAAGAAGTTCGTATTTTTCATTCATTCGATTCAGTTATGGCTGAAAAGAAAAGAATTCTTTAAAGAGGCTTGTGTTGCTTCCAGTGAACACTTTGGAGGCTGATGGGGTCAGTAGACAATTTCCAGTGAAACCAAGTGTGATTTTTCAGGCTTGCTTGGTTTCTGAAGTGATACAGCAACACACCCGAAAGGGTTTTATAACACTCCGGAAAGTGAATACTTAATTTGTTGAGCAAACAGCAAAATGATGGGTAAGAAAAATTTGAGATTGAAGCGTTTTGCTTAAGTTAGATGAACTACTGTCCAGAGCCTTGCAGAGCAAGATGAAATAAAATACTCCAAGGAAGACTTGAAAAAGTGGTGTAAGTAACTTGCATCATCACATTGAGCACTAAGAAAATGCTTTAACTTTTTTTTATTTGTGTTTCAAACCATTGGTCTAAGTTTCAGTTCATGAGATCAGGAACTTCATTTAAAGGATCAGCCAGCCTTCATTAAAAGTTTGAAACTGGTCTAAAAGTTTCTTTAAAAAAAAAGTACTACTGTAAAATGAGCTGTATAAATGTGATTTTTAAAGCTTATGTATTTTTAATGCAGCTCAGATGGTTTAGTATTTTTTAACATCACTTGATTTAAAAGAGATGAGAAAGATTTCAAGAAATAAGTGCAAAGGTATCTTAAGTTCTCATCAGGATAAGATTAAAAAAGATAAATTAGTGTTGAGGGTGACTGTGATAGAAGCTAAATTTCCCTATAATGAAAGGAATGACAGATTTCAGCCGTACCAAAGTGGTTACGTGCAGCTCGGTGGACAAGAAGGCTGAATCTTTTGTGCTTCATGCATGAAGTTGGTTGTTCTTTCATATACAAAAGCTCCAGGATTTAGCCTCGACAGATGTGTTCTGTGACATTGCAGAAGGGTGTGTGTGATGCAATATTTGGGAGTTTCTTGAAGGTTGCACAAGCTCTTACGTGAGGCAGGACACGCTTTTGTGTCAGAGAAAGAAAATTAAGGTTTGGCTGTTGTGCCAGAAGTGACTGTAGTACTTCGAGACACTTGATTTGCTAAACTTGTCAATCCAGCACTTACTCTTTTCCTAAATGACAGCGTCCAGGGTCCTTAAGTAAGTTAAAATATTTTTCAGTTAAAGACAGTTTATATTCCAGAAATGAATGGTCTGATTCTTTAGTGTGGCCTTGGGAAAATCTTGCATAGCTTGTCTCCTGCCCGTGTTGGACAGTGATTTGGGAATAATACTGAATTGCCAAACACACTTGGGTTTGCTTTCCAGGACTACCAGCCTGCTGTAACCATCTGATAACACCATCTGGCTACCAAGTATATTTTTGTCATCTTGATGTAAAGTATGTAAATAATCTAAATGTATGTATTCCCCCCCCTCTCTGTTCTAAGTGTAATTTTTTTATGCTGTAGTGGTATTTAAATAAAAAAAAAAAACAAACCTAGCGTATGATTTGGATCCAGTCATAGGTGTTGATACTTGTAATTTCAGAGGGAGTTGCCTGTACTGATTTTTAAGTTTGGTACACGGGGGCCTTCTCCTGCCAGGGCTTTCCTCCATGGCAGTATTGAAAAGCCACTGCCGTTACTAAAAACGATCACTCATTCCCAACACAGTGTTTTCAGCGCGCTATGCTCAAAACAAGGTAAGTAATACAAAGTATTAAAGCATTTTGCAACGCAATTCCCCCACGGTAAACGCGTGGTTGCCCAGCAACGAGTGCAACCCGGAAGCCAGCAAGGCCCTCCCTGATTGGTTCTAATAGCGCAGAGGTGGGAGGCGGGAGTGGCTCAGTCTGCCATTTCACGATTGGTGGCTCGGCGCCCTTTCCTGTCAGCTGATTGGCGCCGGGGCGGAGGCGGGAAGGACGGACGCCGGAGAGGGCCGCCGTCGCCTGAGGTGAGCGGCCGCTCGCCGCCTCCCGCGGAGCGCGGCTGTGAGGGGACCGGGTTCGCGCGGGGAAGGAGGGAGGGAAGCGGCTTTCTGGGGGTCCCTGCCTCGTAAAGGAGGTAAAGGAAAAGCCCGGGTGCCTCTCTGCAGGCTGGGGGGGGGGCGACACGCACAGGAGAATGACAGCAGGTTCCTCGGCGCTCCCTGCCCTCGGCCGCAGAGAGGCGGAAAAACTCTCCCCGGGGCTGGAGCTAGAGGAGGGCCGAGGTGGCGTCGGGGTGTCCCTGGGGAGCGGCCCCGGTCCTCCCAGAGGCGGAGCGGAGCAGACCGGGGCGAAGGGTGTCCCTCCCCGTTCCCGGTGTCCCGCACCGTTGCCGCCTCCTGCCCGCGTTCATGTTGAATCCTTCCCGCTGCCCCGACGGGGGCTTGCTTTTTTCTTGGGCAAAGCGCAATTCGAAGTTGTGCTCGTTTAAGCGAACCCCCGCCCCGCATGTGTTAGGGAAAAGCCTTCAAGGGATGCGGTTACATTTTTGGAAGGGGGAGTGGGACGTAAACTCACGTTAGCGTTCTCTTTTCGCTAGGATTTCTTTTTCCTGTTGAGAAAGTTGATGATGAAGCTGAATCATGCCATACATTGGTGGTTTTTTGATGTATACGTTTACTCGTTAAAACGCAGATGAGGACACAGGTTAGTGAGTTTATCATAGGGAATCTGCCAATTTAAAATTGCTCTTTTATTTTGTAGATGCTGAAAACCTGTAAGAAAAAAATTCTGTCGTTTAAAAAAATGTGCTTTTTTTTGAGCCATCTATGCCTCTTCAGTATTTTTAATTCAATAATTCCAATATTTTAGCATGATAGGGAAACTGACTTTCTCTTATTATGCAGAGCGAGAGAAATGCAAGATAATACTCACAGAATAGTAAAGTGAATGACATCTCCTTTTCTCCTGAATAATTACTGTATTACTAGTGGAAGAAAAATGTTAGTTTAAAACATCTCATTTCTAAAGTCAGTGTCCAGTTTTATTTTCTCATTGTCATAAAATGAACAGTATAAGGTACTGTTGTCTGCTGTATCTTTGTAGTTTGCAATGTCTTGGAGTTCAAGCTAACGGACCTGCAGAATTGAAAAACTGGCTATTTTTAGTTATTAAACATCATAACATACTTTTCCCAAGGATTTGGGTTCTTATCCCAACAATATTCAGTCTGAGAAATAGAATCTGAAATGATGTGCGTAGTTCATTCGTACTTTTATTTAAATTGCTTAAATTGCTGATGCTGCTCATGGCAACTTGCTCTCATTTGTAACAAGGACTGAGTCTGAACTGATGGTGTGTAATATAAATTCCTATATGCCAGTTCTGGTAATATCCCGAACCGCTTAGCCCCCTTATCAGGTTAGCACTTTCTGCTTGTTTTTGTCTGGTGCCATATGTTGTTTCAGGCTTTGCCTGCTTGTTAGTGTTGACTTGTTAATACTGTTTTTTACTGCAGTTATAAACCTGAAGTAAACGGGAGGAAAAAGTGGCAATGTCTTCTGATGTGTCAGAATATACTATTGGGGGAGTGAAGATTATATTCCCTTGCAAGGCTTACCCTTCACAGCTTGCTATGATGAATGCTGTAAGTAGAATTTGTGTTAACATTTGCTAAACTAATAGCTTATGTTTTCAGAGCCTCCAATATCTTAAGAATTTCAATTGTAACTTAACTTACTGTTCTCAGTGCTGTACGGTGATACCTGGCCCATGACTAGGGAGTGCTGAAGTACGTTTGGATTTGTGAACATTTATGCTAAGAAAGAAGTTATGTCTTCTGTAATATATATGATTATTTAACTAGATATACTGTAACAGAAATTTTACTTAACTTTGCAAGTTTGTAAGGAGGGAATGATTTAATAAAACATCTATATTTTAAACAGAATGCAATATTTCAGGAAGTTTTCACTTTTTGGAGAGGTTTTTAAAAATGAATTATTACAGTTTACATTTAAACATTTTTAAACAGTTGTAACCATTTTTAAACACTTTTTCTCTGTGGGACAAATGGTTTGGTTGTCTGACAGATGTTTTCAACGTTTTGTAAGACTAAAGAAAGCAAGCTAGCCCCATCAGGTATTGCTGTTAGCAGGTAAGTGTAAGTGAACCCCTGAGCATTGCTAATGAGGCACGTTCCTCCTGAGAGAAATACAGCTAAGGCTTGTTGGCCTGTTGTTATTATTAAAGGGAGGTGGGGGGTTGTTTGATTGATTGGTTGTTTTGTTTGTTTGTTCGTTTGTTTTACAAGACAGCAGGTGTCCTGATCTATTTTTAGAAGTTATTTCTAGCTTAGTTGAAGACATCCTCTTTGGTTTTTTTTCTATTAATTCTGTTTTTGTTCTTGTTATTCTCCTTAAAGATTGTTAAGGGTTTAAATAACAGGCAACACTGTTTGTTGGAGAGCCCTACAGGAAGTGGCAAAAGCTTGGCATTACTTTGTTCTGCATTATCATGGCAGCAGTCTCTGTATGGTAAGTTGTCTTAGTGTCTGTTTGCCCAGTTTTTATTACCAAAATATATTATAATGAACTGTTGTTGTTTATCAGCCTTTAAACATTTGGTTTCAGGAATCTAACCAGGTCTTTGTCCACCATTATACATATTGCCTTACTGGCATCGTAAAACAGTAACGGCCAGTAATACTAAGCTGGATTTAGATATCTGTTACCATAAGGGAATTGTATGGCTGTTGGAACTTTGAAAGAAAATACTTCTGGATTGTAGTCATGCAGATTGAATTGAAAAAGAGGGGTATTTTTCATTTCTGCGAGTTGTTGCAGTTCTTTGCACTGCAGTTTTTCAAAGGGTGATGGTAGCTTGTTCAGACTTGGTAGAGGCACAAGGTTTATAGCCAGTACCTAAACAAAAGCTTTCATCTTAACTGTTTTGAAGGTCTATTTCTCATGTACAGTCTTGAGTAGTTTTTAATGGGAGACAAATGACTGTGTCCTTTAGAGAAATCACTGCTTACATCATCATGTGAAAAGGAAGACAGAAAGCCAGAGACCTCACCACCATGTCACTGCACGTGTCATTCCCAATCTAAGAGCAACGAGGCTGCAACAAGTGTGAATCATGGTGCTTCTTCTAGTTCTTTTAATAATTATGAAACAGGAAGTTCTGTAAAACCTGGAAGCCCGCTAACAAACACAGGTAACTTCATACATAGGCAGCTAAAAATCTGTCCTGGAAGTAAAATATGTAGGGAGTGATGTCAATTTTTTTGCTTTCAAGTCGGGGACTTTTTTTATGATCATAATAGCAGAGTACTACATGATTCTGCCCTGCATGGAAATGGTGGTTAATGGGTCTAAAAACGTGTGTATTTGTAGTAAATTCTATTTTTAAAATGTGGCCCTTATTTAATGCATTCCTAGTAGTGGACATACCTTTTATTTTATTTTTAATTACAGAATGTAAGGAAAATGAAACGCTAGCTTCGAAATTGTCTGCCAAAAAAAGATTATCTCTGTATGCCAATGAGAATGATGATTTTCAAGTAGACAGGAAAAGGATTCGTCCTTTAGAAACTGAGCAGCAGGTGAGCAAAGATTATTGGCCGTAAAATAATCCAGGCGTAGCTCAACAAAGCTGTCAAACACCAATCAACATGTCAGAGAAGGACACGGAGAATAGTTGAATCATGTCACGGTCATAGTTAAGATTGACAGGTTTTTGTTTGTTTTTATTGTTGCTTGTTACAAAGGAGTCCATTGTTGCACTAAACTGTTCATAATAACATGTCCTAAATTATATCTTGCATATTTAAATACCTAATATCCCCCAAATATATTTACCCCCAGTTGATCTGTAATATTAAGTCAAAGTATGAGATTCTAGAGTTGAAAGGGCTCTTCCAAATATGTATTAGAAATACAAATAATACTGTGAATGTATGAGAGTTCTGTTTTATGTCCTGTCAAGTGTAGTTATCTCTGGCCTAATATGTGGAGTACAATATTCCTGTAATGTTTGCATCTGTGTCGGTATTGGTATCACGTAACTTAGTACTTGTATTCAGATGTGCACTGCAAATAGCTTTTACATTGCTTTAGAGGATTGCTCAAATGGTTACTTTTGTTTAAGTTTTTAGATCAATATGGCTTGAATTTATTTCTTGTTTTAGTTATGGAAGTTTTCTGCTTGTATCTATACAGTATTGTAATGTCTATCAGTTTTGTAACAGTGGGAAATTAAAGAAGAAAAGCTCAGCAGTAATTACAGATTTTTTTTTGTTCTTGTTACTGAATTTTGTAATTAAAACTTTATAGCTTTTCCCAAATGATTTTTTGTGTGGCTTGGATTTGGTTAAACTGTTAACGAATATTAGTGATGCACTGTGTTACTGAAACACACTCACTGGAAAACAGTTGAAACAAAATCACTGACTGCTAGTGTAAGCACATACTTCCGTCCAGCGTATTTGAACACGGTACGTTTTTTTTCCCCCGGCAGGTTAGAAAACGTCATTGTTTTGCAAAAGGAGTGCAGCTAGTTGATGCTTTAGAAGTTTATCATCAGAGAAAAAATGGAGAGCTGATGGTTCACTCTGAAAAAAGTGTGAAAACCACTACTTTTTGTCCCAAAACAGTAAGTAATATAGTAATATCTTTTACATCAAGACTGTTAGTTTGAAAGCAATTAAAAAAAAAATTACTGTAAAGAAATTATGCATTAAATGCAGCTTGTTAATATAGTTTCAGAAAACACTGTACCTTCGACTGCATTACAGTCTAATGTAAAGGTTCCCAAGTATGTAAGTTGCTTTGAAGTAATACATTGTCACTATCAATAGCGAGAACTGCAGTGGCTTTTCCTCCTAATAGTGCTAACCAATGTGGTTTGCAAAGTGTAAATTATTTCTGTGAAGGGTGCTCTTCATGGCTCCCCCGTAGCGCAGAATCTGGCGCAGCAATTCAGCCTGTAAACTTTCAATATGTGACAGCAATTGTACAGCAGATATAAATCTGTGTTATATTCCAGTTTATAGTAGATTTGTGACTTTATGGAGGAACTTGAAAGTAGGACCATAGAAATTAAGTGACATCACCGTTTGTAGATTTTGTTCAACTTGCCATTCATTGTTTTGTGGCATATGTAGTAAATGAAAGACAGCATTTAATATTAACATGTGTGCCTTTTAGACCTTAAAAAAGTAGTATGGAGAAAGTTGGAGCTGATCATTACAATATACTATAACAAAAAATGAGTAATAAATATTGCACATGATTAAGAAGAAAAATCCTATGTGTTACTGTGATAGATTTACCTTTTGGGTTGGTTGGTTCGGGTTTTTTTTAAATTACCACTTTCCATAGCAGAAATACAACATGAGAAGTTGAGATACAAATATGCAGCTGTTTCTGCAGCTTTCTGCTAGGCATTTTCTGCATGTCTTGGTGTTTGAATCTTACTGATTTTTACATAAAAGTTTGTTGAAGCAAAACCAGTAGAAGAAGAAATCTGAGGCAGTAGAGGTGAATGTCAGATGCCAAATTACATTAGTGCTGTAGTTCCCATGAATGCTTATCAAAGGCTGTGACAGACTAGTTCTTGTCAATACTAAAATATAGGAGCACTCCATGAAATCATAAAATTGTATGTTTGAGACAAATATAAGAAAGGAAGGAGGTCTGACCTTTATTTCTTTCTTCAGTACAGATATCTACTTTCTTTTTTCAAAAGGCAAAGAACATCCTCCCATTCCAATATATATTTTTTTTAATGTTCTATGGTAATACCCATCTTGTAGGTAACTCAGCTTCTACGTACAGAGTTTTTATGTATGTTTGGAAATATGCTTGGTTTCAACAAGCATTTCAATTCTCTTTCCACCTCTTTCAACAGCACTTGGCTCTTTGTATGTCCTAAATTAGCTTCTATTTTAATCAGTGCATGTTTTAACTTCAGGAGCTGTTTTCCAGTATACTGTGCCTTTGTAAACACAAAAGAAGCCAAAAGCTTTGGTATTGCTTTAAGACTCTGGGAGCTAAATCTTTCTTGACAAAAGTGAATCTGTGTTCTAGGTCATTTGATGGGAAATAATTTTTATTAGTTTTGGAGAGCTCCGTAGATTTTTGAGGAGGATTTGAAATGCTTTGTGCTACTGAACTTCAATTGGTAGTTTGAAATACACAGGCCAGCAGAGTGTGCTGTTGATTTTCAAATAAAAATACCTTTCTTCCTTCCTTGATTGTAAAGTTTGCTTTGGTACTTTGGGTATCTGAAAAACTTGATTTACAGCTTCTGGAAATTTCACGTAGCAAAGAAAACTGAAAATTTTTAGTATAGATCAACTAACTGTTAAAATACTGAATCATACTCACTGATTTTTTTAAGAAAACTCTTCATTTTTGTAACAGTAGTTGAGCTGTACATCTGTGTGTTATAATGTGCTATCCATGGGTCTGATTTTGCAGACAGGCAGTACAGAATACTACTCAAGGTTTCACCACTATACTGTTTACTACTTCTTTAGAAAGAAGCAACCTACAAGGAAATAAAAGTGTTTATTTCTGTTAAAGTTTCTTTTTAAGAATGAAAGCAGTGTTTATTTCTTTGTAAAAAAAGTTTCTTTTTAAGAATGAAAGAATAAGGTGTTATTTTCCTGTGATGAACTTTTACTTGAGCAGACTGAGAACTTCTCTGGTATCAAGAAACAATTGCAGAAAGTAAGGCCTTAGTTCTGTGGCTTAACTACATTAAGTTTAAGATGTGAAGAGCATCACAGCCTAGGCTGTTAGGTATAAAAATGCTGTTCTAGTGTAGCTTATGAAATAAAGTCAGCTGAGGTTGTGTTCAAAACTTACCATAATGGACTATGTATTTAGTATGATACAATAATGCAATAAAAATATTTTCTTAATCAATGAGACAAACCTGCCTTTGTATAACTTGTGTTTTACTGTAGTCAATCCTGTGCTTAAAGCAAACTTAGTTTCTTGTCAAGTCCTTTTTATAGCCCAAGAGAGAGAATGGGTTGGTTGTTGTAAGAGCATGAGAAGTGCTGCCCAGCGTTGCTGCACGAGAACAACACCGGTAGATCCTGTGGGTGAGGATCTTCTGCCCAAGGTGACTGCCTGTTCTTAGCTGCTTTCAGTCCAGAGCCTGGGAATCCATTTCTGTCCTTCTGCTGTTAATTCTTGCAAAAGAGGGCAGTTCTAGTGTGAGTTTAGATGAGAAATTATACCCTTGTGGTACTCTCTTGATTACTTCTGTCAAAGCATACGGTCTGAGAAACTGGGGCAGCTGGGTTAAGGAATCCCCATTTATACTAGGTAAAAAAAGTAAACAGTAAATGGAGAGTAGTGTAACAAACACTTGGGGTATCAAAAAACAACTGTGAAAAGAATCTGTCTTAATGTGCTAGCCCATTGCAGTTTAACATATTGCTTACAACCTTCACAATGGAGTTTGAGTGACTTCTGTTACACATTCCAGGAGACTGGCAGCCTGTTACAATCAGGGTCTGGACTCCAGAATAGGCTAATTTACCACGATGGGATGAAGAAAGTTGTGGATTTGTATTACACGCTCTCACCTGACACCGTATCTGATCCTTTTCCTGCTGATTGACATTTTGAATGAGCTCTTTGAAGCAAGTTCCAGCTTAATTAAAACGTTTGCTTGGTTAGCAGTGATCTGTGAAAGCCTGTGATAAATATTGAACTGGGTTCACCTGCTGGTTACTGTGAGAGGATAAACAGCTGCTTTGTGTACTTTAATCAAGAGGCTGCAGCAGCAGCAGAATACTGTGCTTTTTGAGAGCTTATAAAGGAATAGTTGAAAAGCTCTGGTAATGTCACTGCTGATATCTCACAAGATTGTGCTTGTGTGATATTTCACACAAGAGGTATTCACTGCTGTATCATTTAGATGGCTTTGTAACCAGGAAATGTAGATGAAGATATGAAGAACTCCTCTTACCTCTTTGTGTTTCAAAGATCATAGCCTCAGTGTTTGTTTAGCTGTATTTTACACGTAGGACAGGTTGGTGGACTTGATTATTCCTTTTTTAATCGGACTTCCACTTTTTGCTATATAAATATTGATGTGATAGGCTGTTTTATCTACCCCTTGACAGAAGTAAAAACAAGCTGGATTAGCCTAAGGTCCATATAGTCTGGTATCTGATCTCTAACAGCATCTGTTACTGGATGTTTCTGATTAAATACTGCAGAAAGTAGAGGAGTATCTTCCCCCCACCCCCAAATGAAAATCTCTATCCCAGATTCAAACTGCTGAAAACAGTTTTAGTTCTGAAGCCAGAGGGTATCATGAAATAGTTGTCTAATAAATAAATTGAAACATTTTCTAATTTTATTATCGTTTAACCAGTATCTCTGTGTTATGAGTCTAAAAATTTGTACTTGGAGGCAACATGGCTATGGAAACTGCCATATTGGTGTTATCGCTTTGTTCAGCAGGAGAGTATTATCTTTCTTTTTGCTGTAGTAATGGGAGATTAACATCATGTTAGATTTTGCTATGTGATATCAACAGTAAATTCTTTTTATAGAAATATAGAATTAAAATAGCTTGTTTTTAATAAAATCTAAAGATGGCCAAACTATTTTCTAAAGGATAACAAAGAATTCAAGTGCAAATTGACATGCTTGAATAATGTGCAAATAACATGAAGAACTCAACTTTTAAACTATGTTTTAACCATTTTCTTAAAGTTTCTCTTCATTATAAAGGACCTTCTATAAAGGTTTTTTTTTATTTATATATGTATTTTGGGCTAATGGTGTCTGTGGCTTTCAGAAATGTTATAACTACTGCAGGCAGTTTTATGCTCTTACTAGTTACTCTAAAATCAGTCTGACTTTACAACTTTCTCAATGTTGATTTTTTTTTTTTAAACTTTTTTCGAAGTTAAACGTAACATTTTAAAACTGGCTAAAGTGCTTCTTAAAGCCAGTATTATACCAATTTCAAACCTTTTAAGAAAAACTTTTAAGGCTACCTGTAAAATACTGTAATTTATAAGCCTTACACATAAGAACACTTTCTATTCTTTTCATAAAAAAGAAATATATCTGGGTTTTTTAAAACCCATCATAGAAGAGCCTTCTGTTCACATTTTATGTATATATTTATTTGACCTGTATTTTCCTGTTGTTTTAACAACTTTTGCAAAATAGCTGCCCCATCGGTCCTAATATTTTTCTGTTACTTTTATTTGGCAAACTAAATGTGAGGCTTAGCATTAGCAGTGAAGTATTAGTGGTATGTTATCATCTTTGAATTCTGTGTATTCTTTTTACCTCTGAAAGCTCAAACTGACATGAATTAAAAGATAAACATGTTCTTAAAGGCCCTATACAGTAACTGCTTCAGTTATATTAATTGTTAGCATGGTAATGTGGTTTTCATTATTTCAAAGAGCAAAATAGATGATAGAAATATCAAGGTATAATTTGCATTGCAGTTTTCTGTGTGAGTACAAATGGAGTTGAGTATTGCTACATATGTAACATATACCATATGTCAGCTGTTTCCTGCTTTGCTGTTGACAAGAGCCCCATTCATAACTCTTCTTTTTATCCTTTCAGTGAATAAGTAATTATTCAATATAGAAGGCAGGATATTTGGAACTGGCTATTTAATGTGGCAGCACACCGTAATGAAATCTGCTGTTACTGGCAACCTGAGAGGGGAATGTAACAATTCCAGCATGGGTGTAACTTTATCTGCTTTGAGGGCCTGTTTATTTGGCACATCAGCGAACCTTTTATCCCAGTGAGTGACAGCTCCAGAAGGGTTACATTTACATGCATTCTATCATGTATTGTAATATTTAATGGCGGACAAGGCTGAGTGGGACTAAGGGTAATGCGAACTTGCTTTTCCTCAGAGTGGAGGCTAAAAGACAGCTTGATCCCCAGAATTGTGGTGTAACACACGGCATGACTTAGCATTTGTTTATAATGGATAATCTTACTGATTACAATTAGAAGGGGAGGGAGGAGTATTTGAGCAGGCAGCTACATGTTGTTACTTGCACTATCACTTGAAAACCAAATACAAACTCATTTACACTAGAAGAATCCATTATTTTTTATGGGAGGTGTGTGTGGATGTGGTTACTCACAAGTTATTTGTTTTCTGTGTGTCTTTTCACACCAGTTATTACAATTTCATGACAGTTGTTCCAGTAGTTTTTATTATGAAACATGATGCTTCTCAGGAAGAAAAAAAATTGGCTTTTAACAAATAGGATTAGGTTCTGTTTAGAATTATTCCCTATGTGTCTTTTATTCTCATAGTTACTAGATGGCCTTTGACATAATGGCATGGCAAACATGTTTCTAATGGAGAGTGTATGATGTAGTCTGTTTTATCTGCAAACAGATTTCATTAAACCATCTAGATTTCTTCTGCTTCCTTTAAGGAAAAATGTTGTCAGTATTTTAATTTGGGTGTCTGGTCCCAAGGTTTTATTCATCGAAGTAGCTGGACACTTCTTGTTCTGTAACGGCAGTGTTCTTAGGCTGAAGCTTAAATGTGAGAAGTTTATTTGCATTATTCAGATGTGTAAATAATCCACTGGAATAATAATTCTTTCTATGATTGGGTTGTGGTAAAGTTGTATCTAGTGATTGCTAGAAGTTTTTCAAGATTTTCAGGCTTGAGGACATGGTGTGTATGCTTTAACATTTTTAAACTTTCTGCAGTTTGATAGGCCAACCTGGCGATTTAACAGGCTATCTTGAACTACCCTAGCGGGCATTTTCTAAATAGACCATAAGCAGATTTAGCATGTTCATCTTATAGTGGGATTTTGTTAATCTTTTTTTTGTCTTGGGTTGCAGTCTTCTGGCCCTTGCACTGAGTGTTCCTGTTCTTCTGGAAAAGAAACTGATAAAGACACTAGAAACACAAAGAAGAAAGAAAATGGAGATCGGTCATTTGTTCCCAAAATATTTTTTGGAACACGAACACACAAGCAAATATCCCAGATTACCAGAGAGTTGAAGAGAACAGCGTATTCCAGTGTCCCTATGACAATTCTTTCTAGCCGGGATTATACCTGTATTCATCCAGTGGTGTCTAGCAGTGGTAGTAACAGGAACGAAATGTGTGTGGAATTGCTGGAAGGAAAACATGTAAGTAATTTTGTTTCAGAAAATGAGCATTCATTTAAACATATTAAAATGAAAGGTAGTTGAACAGTTGGAATGAGTAACATTTTTTACTCCTTTGTACTATGTTGGTTAAATGCCTCCTGGTAATTTGGTTTAAACTAAATATTAATTGTTAGAAAATGTTGATACATGGTATCAATACTGAAAAAATTTATGATGATAGGAATAATATTTATAACTGCTAGGTTAACGTTCTCAGTAATACTTAAATTGTTTTTGGTTTTATAGAAGAAGAAAGAAGTGTTTTTTGTTGCTATACATTTTACGAACATGGATTTGCCTGTTTTCTTTCTGATATGATGTGTTTTTCATTATTGTCTGACATAAAAAGTAGCTGTTAGAAATGTTTCCAGGAAATAAAGCCAAATGCACGTAACAACTTGGAGGTTTTAAGCTTACTTGGTTTTCATTATTTTATGTAACCGCTATCTGCACTTATTTGCTTTTAGGGCAAGTCCTGTCTTTACTATCACGGTGTTCATAAACTCAGTGAACACCATGCTCTACAGTCTGCACATAGGATGTATCAGGCTTGGGACATTGAAGATTTAGTGAGCCTGGGGAAGAAGCTTCGTGCCTGTGCATATTTTGCAGCCAGAGAACTCATGGTGGGCGCAGATATTGTATTTTGTCCTTACAATTATCTCCTTGACCCACAGATACGGGAGAGCGTAAGTATATTTGGAAGAAAGAGATTGCAATAACTGAAGTTAAATGGAAGTTAAAAAAGAACATAATGTTCAGTGGCCGTGGTCAACTGAAATCCTATTTATATCCAAAATATTATCTACAAAGTAATTCCTGGGTTAAAGAATTTTTTTCTCTCTGCCCTCCCCCCACCCCGCATTTCTGTATTCCAGGTAATGCTTCCACTGGTCTCATACTCTAGCTGATCAGTCACATGTTTTTTTCAATCAGTGGAAAAGAAACCCTTGCAAACTTCACAGTTGTTTGGTTTATGGAAAGCATAGTAGGTTCAGATTATAGTCATCCAGGCTGAGATAAGGCTTTCCCGCTCTCCCACCCCCATGTTATTTTCTGGGTTACTGAAATTGGATCAAAAAGCTGAAAACTTTCTGTTGCTTGCATTGTGATGCAGAACATGCACTTTTTTTAACAGTATCCTGTTAGTTGCTGCTTCTTGTTAATGTCTTTCACTCTGTTTTACTAGATAATAATTTTCTTTTTTAGATGGAAATTAACCTAAAAGGCCAAGTAGTCATTTTAGACGAAGCCCATAATATTGAGGACTGTGCTCGGGAGTCAGTGAGCTACAGTGTTACAGAAAGTCAACTAAGAGTCGCTCGAGAAGAGCTTGATTTCATGGTCAATAACAACATCAGACAGAAGGATCATGAGCCCCTACGGGCTGTGTGCTGCTCTTTGACCAAGTAAGGCAACTCTTTTTAATTCCATTATATCAATTAGTATTTTTAAAATTTACATTTAGATTCGTTTCACTGATGCAATTTACTGGTTACAACGTTGTGCCAGATAAAATGCAATAGAGGTATACTTCAAACTATGCAGTCACCTGATTTGTGTTCATTTGAGGAATGCAGAGGGTTTTGAGCTATTTAAAAAAATTACTCGTCTTGAAGCATTGAAATTCTGTTTTGAAAAGTATGTTATGCTCTTGAATGATGTGCTGTATGAAGCTCTGTATGAAAATTTTACCAAAGATAAATCGTTCTTATCTTTCACATGCTTCTGTTTGCGTATTTGACAAATATTAATAGCAGTATTTTGTCAGAGCATGAATTAGTTGACATTTATAAAATGCTTTCAGAGCCTTGGACGGGAAGTGTTGGGAACAGGTTGGAATCAGATTGGAATCTGATTGGAATCTATTTGGAACAGATTCTTCATAGTTGGAAGTGACTTTATCAGTCATGCCCTTTGTTTTCCCTGTGAAACAACTCAAACTTGAGCAAAGAGATAAGGGTCTGAAAAATTGGGGTACATGCAAATTCTCAGAAGAGACTTGTTGAAGTCTTTAGAGAATTCAGGTAGCAAACTCTTTGCACAGAGCATGCACTATCCTCTTTGAATTTCTGATTATTCTCAGGCAAAAGATGTCCAAACACCTAATTATTGATCATTCTTTCTCCCTGGACTATGTCAGTAGAATGTGGTTTTGATTATTTGCTTTTGTACTGAAATTGAAATCAAGGATGTGCTAAATCTCTTAGTATCTGCCTTGTTGGAACACAAGCATTGTGGAGTTCAGTGGATAGAGAAATATGGATGATTGAGGGAGTGGTTTTGAAAGCAAGAGTTGATCAGTAAGGCAGAAAGAAGCTGAAAAAATACAAAATGTTCTGCTCTTCTCTGCTGCTTTCTGCCCGCATACCCATAAAGGAAAAGGAAGTAGGAGCTAAAAAGGAGGTATAACCCAGAAACTATGGAGACAGAGTTGGAAGGGGAGGACCTGAGCAGAAGTTAAAAATCATGAGAAGGGATGGAACAGAAGCAAATGGGCTGGGGGCAGAAGCTCAGGAAGGAGGGAAACAAACAAGGGGTCAAGGGCCAAGAGTGTTTTGGGTGGAGTGGGAACATGAGAAAGTTGAAACAACATCAGAAGAGTCTGTCACCACTAGAGAATTTGGAATTCAGCTCTGTAGCTCTTAATTTTTGAACCTTTCTTTTGAGGGATCCAGGAACTGAAAGAGTTCAGTAACGCACTGCTAATGAAACCTTGAACAACTAAGTCAGCAGAGTAAAAGTGAATAATGATACAAGTGGCTTTGAAGTTAACTGAACTCTGATTCAGTGCATGTCAGATCATCATTTTGTTGCATTAGTGGTTGGTGAAATAGACTTCAGGGTACACTACAGGAAGTAGTTCACCATTTTTCCTGTCTTTTCTGTATTCGAGAGTTAATGTTTATGTGTCACAGAGACAAGTGACTTCTGTTTTTCTTTTCTGCAGAAGTTAATTCTCCTACCTGGGATATTTCAAATGTTAAATTTTAGTAAAAGATGAGAACAGCATGGCTGGAGATTTGATTGCCTTGAGCTTTTTAACCTTATCAGAAAAACTAAGGTTGATTGTCTTGGCAAATCTGCCAACAGCATGAAAACCAGTTGTTGGAAAGCAGAAGACTGGGTGTAAATGGCCAGTAATTGGTAAAATGCTGTTGCATAGTGACATGGCTTTGCCAAATGCATGGGTAATTAGAAAAAATCTTATTTCAGTTATAAAGATTCTGGGCCCTCATTCCAGAAAGCACTTAAACATGGGCTTAGTGCCACAGAGGTGCTAAAATGACCTTTCTGAGGAATTTGAAGATACACCGATAGAGGTATAGTGGCAAGCTTTTCTGTTGAGATGCAGATTAACCAGGACAAATTACTTTGTTCAATGGAGTAAGCTGTATCAACAAGGGGATTTTCTGGTAGGGAGGGAAGGAGCAAATATACTTCCTTGAATTGGAGACATGTTTCTAACATTCGTTAAATCTTTTCCTGAAAATATTGCATACACCAATTTTCACTTCAAAACCATAGATATCTTTTTGGGAATCAAGCTAATTTTATTTATGCTTACTGCTTTACTCTAAAAATAAATTAACAGGTATTTCAAGTAAATGCTTTAATGTTAGATTTAATTGGATGGAGTTTATTCTAGAATTTGTTTTTTTTGTGATGTTTTAATATTAGGAAGGTTGTTGTGTTAAGTTTGTATTTGCATTCATAGCATGATCGTGAAGGTGTTTGAAGTTCATAACAGGGAAACAGAAGTGTTACATTTTCTGAAATGTTTTATCTGTTGTAAATCTGTTTCATTTCTGTCGTAGTGGCCTCTTCCTAATTTTAGCTCCAGGTCTTTTTGATGTTACGTTTGAGGAAATGGGGCAGAGTACTACACTGGTGAAGTTGTGCCTGTGTTAGTGATCATCATTCCTCAATAAGATAAAGCAAATTATAGCCGAAGAAGTGATTGTCATGGTGGTATTTGTGGGTTTTTGTTTGCATTTAACCTGGCAAAAGGAAAGGTTTTTAAATTGTTCCATTGATCAGATTATTTGCAGTGACAGGACAGGAAACCTGGAACTGAAACAGTCACTAAACCTTGTTGCTTTAGTCGATAGTGATTAACTGATTTTACAGATAAATATTTTGAACTGTTGTAGAAATGACAGCTGTCTTTCCGATGCTTCCTGCTGGTTGATGAAACAGACAGCTTCGGCATTTTCTGATAGGAGGAAGCCTGCCTACTTTTCTAGATGGAGGGAAGGTCTTGTAATACTGTAGGGATGATGAAGGACATATTCAGTTAGAGAAAATTTTAGCTCTGCCACAAATGAGATAATCTGCATGTTTAGATCATGTTTTTAGGAAGTCCTATCACATTTTGTCTTGTCAGTACAATTTATAATTCTGCTTAATTTTCAAGTTGTAGCAGAGTTACAAATACCTGTAGGTAGGCTAAGGTATGTGCTTTTTATTGCCCTACCTTTTCTTACTGTGTATAAATAAGTACTCATTTCTGTATAAATATTATAAGTACTCATTTCATGCCTCAAGATTTGTTCTTAATAGGAAAGCCTGCAATTGACAGGGGTGATAAGCCAACTTGCATCAGTTAGAGTAATAATGAGTGGCTTTAAAAGTACAGCAGAAATCTTTCTTAAATGAGCCTGATGTTATATCATAAGAACAGATTATATTTTGATCCTTTTTCTTTATTGTAAAGATATATGATGATAAAATAGAAACGTATAGGGACAAGTTTTTCTCTGACTTCAGTGAGCTGCATCAAGAGCAGTTCCGTAGAAGTTGGTTCAACAGTGAAAAACTGGCATAAGGAAAAGCAGATTCTCTCTACTCAGATGTAGTAAAATATTTATCATTGTCATAGAAGTCTGGTACAATTTTTGATGTTTGGTTTGGTTTGTACCTGCAAAGTATTTCGAATTCTCTAAAATTAATGCTGAAATTATTTCTGATTTTTCCCTTTTTACAGCTGGTTACAGGAGAGCTATAGTCAACTAGTAGAAAGAGGGTATGAAACTTCCTGTAAGGTTTGGAGCGGAAAAGAAATGCTCACCATTTTGTACAAAATGGGAATAACTGGTATTACTTTTCCCATTTTACAGGTAATGTTGTATGCTATATAAATGAGTGCCAGAGTGCATAATATTGATGATGTTAAGCATCTTAAAATGTACATAAGTTAAATACTAACAGATCTTTTAATTTACTGCAATACTGAAAAGCTGTCTGAAAATGATACATGATGAAAACCAGGAGTAATCCACTTGAGCTACTGGAATTTGTAAGAGAATCAATGTTTTAAAGGATATAATTGATCATGTACAATTATTTAAATTGAACCACTGAGAGTCAGTGATAATTTTGTCTGTTCTGTCCATCTGCATTTTTATTGACTGTTGAATTGTATTTACCCTATTTTCAAGTTTCTCTCTCCTTTCTGCGTAGTCTGTATGTTAAATACATTGTTACTTTTCCTTTCCAATTCTGTCTTCAGTCTGACTTTATAGCTATCTTAGGTGAACTTTTAAACCAGTGTGCTGATAGTGGTGTATCTGTATTAGTTTTGGTTTTGAGAAGATACTTAGAATGTTGTTGATGTGGAATTTGTTTTCTTCTCATAGAAACATCTTGCTACTGTCCTGGAAAAAGAAGAAAAAATATCAGTGCTCGGTAAAGAGGAACTTATTGAGATACCAGTTGTGAGCCCTGCCACTCAGATTGTGCTGAAAGGGTTATTCATGGTTCTTTTATGTCTTTTTAAAGATAATGGCAGGTCAGTGTAAATACATAGCCCAAGCTGTTTGGTGGTATTTAATTGAGCTGCTCTGCCAAACTGCCTCTTTCATTAGTGAACACCTCAGGTATGGTGTCTGGCTTCTGAGCAAAACTAATGTTTCGGAAAGCTTTGGAAAATCTATTTATGTGGAAAGAATTTAAATACTACCAAATTATTTTTTCATTCATAAATGAATTCAAATATTGAAGAAACTTATTTGAAGGTTAGGTGTAAATTTTCTTGATGTGTTGCCAAGTTAAATATGCATGGGTTTTGATTTTCTACATAGCACTTATTGTTTGACTGCCTTGATATCTTGACTACTAATGCCAGCCAGCAGTTACTAAAAATTTCTGATTTAAACCTCATTTTTAAGTATTAATTATTGTAAAGTTTCACTGTTTTTTCAGAAAGTATAAAATTATTTTTTATACTTAAATTTTAAATGAATTGTAGCAACACTGTCTTTGCTTTGTATGAGCTTAATGCTTACAGTTTGGTTGCTTAAATGTAGTTTTTATTGATATTTCTATATCTCTATATAGGTATGCAGATGACTACAGAGTTGCCCTACAACAAACTTATGCTTGGATGAATGAAAACCAACTTGATGTTTCAGATACAAGTGCCTTCTTTACACGGCCCAAGCATAAAAGGAGTTTGCGGCAGAAAACTGTAGTCCGCATGCTTAATTTTTGGTGCTTGAATCCTGCTGTGGTAAGCTGAGTGTGAAGTAGGTGGCCTTAAGTAATTTGAGTGATAACAAATACATACAAGACCTTAAAGTGATTGTACTGATTTTTCTGAATTCCTTCTTTTCTTTCTTCAACCTAGGCTTTTTCAGACTTAAGTGATGTTAGAACAATTGTTCTCACATCTGGGACACTCTCTCCAATGGATTCGTTTTCTTCAGAGCTTGGTGTGAAGTTTTCTATTCAGTTGGAGGCAAATCACATTATTCGGAAGTCACAGGTAAACTTTTGCATCATTGTTCCCTCTCCTGAGGTGTAATTCTGGCCATTGTAAAAGAAACAATAACTTGCAAATAAAAATGATGACAAACCCATTCCGTAAGTAAAAAGAAATGTACAGAACAGACTACTACTTGGATTAATGCAATTGTAAAGTAAATTTTCAAATTAAAAAAAGGGCAATTTTTAGACACGTACTCCTCTGGAAAAGTTGAAGTCATGCTATTTTGGTAGTAGCCATCTTGTACATCAGTTATTGCGCTTTCTGTTTTTAAGTACTGGAATTAATTTGTTTAGAAATATTTCAATATTTTCCTTCACACTTAAAATTTCATTATTGAATCTAATGTGATTTAGTACAGTTTGTGCCACGTATTTTAGAATTAACTTTTATAATACGAATTACACCAGGTTTGGGTTGGCACCATTGGAGCAGGCCCTAATGGTCGGAAGTTGTGTGCCACATTCCAGCATACAGAGACCTTTGAGTTCCAAGATGAGGTGGGAGCACTTCTGCTTTCAGTGTGTCAAACAGTTGGCCAAGGAATTTTGTGCTTTTTGCCATCCTATAAGGTAAGGAAATCTTAATTCATGTTCTTCCTCTGAAACCACACACACTCTATTTGAAAACATCCTGTGTAATCTTTTGCTTTATGCGTCAACATATATAAATGCTTATAAAATAAATATATTGTAATAATACATTGTGATTATATTGTATTGTAATTTCTAGGATCTCGTATTGGCTGGCATATGAGTTTGTTTTCATGAAAAAACATGTTCATGTTTGGGTTCAACAGATGTCTGTATCTTAGAGCACAATTGTTTCGATTAGTTTTACAAAAAAAAAGCCAGACTGATCTGCAGTTTTTTCTTAAATTCTTTCCTTGAATGTTTTGAAATTATTTTTGAAAAATCTCCTCCATATAAGCACACATTATGAAAGGAAACTTTATGTGTATAATTCAGCAGCAAAAATGCCTTTGTATGTTCTTTGTATGCTATTTGAATGCAGTATTCATCCAGTTAATGTCTTCTTTCCTTGTTTCTTGTTCCATTTCACTGCATTGGAGACTCTAGTATATTTTTCCTGAGTCCGGGGAATTGCTCACTGGCATTGGCTGAAAGGAATCAAATTTCTCAATTTCAAACTATGTAATATCTAATGTCACTGACAACAGATATCTAATTATGGTTAATCTGTACCTCACAGTAGTTCTGCTTTCTTCTCTATTAGTTCTTACTGTTATTTTTGGTCAGCTCTGAGGAACAGGAATATAAACCTGCAATTCTGTAATTCATGCCCATTTTTCTTGTAATGCTTGCAAGAGTGTGATTTTTTTTTTTTTTCATTTTAAATGATCATTTATGATTTAAAAAAATCCTCTCAACAAACAAAACAAAAACCTCTCAAAAAACCAAAACCCCCAAAATCCTACCAAATGGAACAAAAAACCCAGGATATGGAAATAAAGGTTTCAGACCATTTCCCTTATCTCTAAAGTTCCTTAATAGAGAATATTTTAAAAAATGAAATAGAAACGATTTCTTCATTTTTACAAACCTTCATGTTAACTTTACTATTTAACTGAAGAGGCTACAAAGCAAGGGTTTTTTCCTCCCTGGATGTCTATAAAGAATTGCAGTCATCAGTGCAATTACTGACAGTAACCATTAGGTGACCACATTAGACCAGGTAATGTACAGTCACTGAAAAAAGCAGATTACTGGCTATAAATTTATTTAATGTAGCTCACAAAACTGTTCACTTATATGCAAAGTTAATGATCTGAAAACAGATTTTTGCATTCAATGTATTTAAGAATTTAAATGGGAGCATATTTCAGTTTTCAGTATCATCACTTTTCTTTTACTAAAGTGTATAATGTTGAACTGTATGTGATAGTTGATCTTATATATACAGACCTGACAAATATTTATGTAAGTTTTTGAGAATAGTAATCTGAATTGAAAGTATAAAGAGACTTTGTAATGACATTTAATAAAGAAGGAAAGAGGTTGCTGGACAGCTCTGGTACCCTTCCCCCTCTCACTGCCCTTATGTTTTACTGAAAGGTCATCTAGCTAAACGCGTTGAGTGTTTTGGTTTTTTTTTTCCTTTGTGGGAACACTTCCATGATCCTAGCGAAAATATTGATAAATATAAATTGCAGACAATTGAAGGATGATATTTTAAAATGACATTGCCAATATTTTTCTACAGATGCCCTTTCTCATTCCACTTCTTTTATTCTGGATTGAGTTGCCTTTAATTCTGAGATTAATATGTTGAAAACATAGAATAATGTAAGCATAAGCATATTAGTACAGGGAAAACAAGGTATTTTTCTTTCATCATCATACAGAATAATGCTTACCTGCACATTTGCATTTCAAAACTGTTTTTCAGAGATTTTCATGGGGAAATTGCTATGTCTCTTTAAAATACAGCAGCCTCTAAAGAAACTGTTCAAGGCTATCAAGATCTGATTAATATACACGGTTGTGTACCTCACTAAATTAACTCTTATGAGTTAAGCAGGTTTTTTGAGGGCTCAACCTGTTTTATGAGTTGGAGTTTCAACTTTGGAATAAGTGAAAAATAAAGTCTTTTTAAATGTCTGGAAGGCTGAGGGCAATGCTCTGAATTTTGAGTACCATCTATCCAGGTAATTTGATGGAGCTTGAATTTAGGCTTGTACATTGGATTTCAGTTTGGTTGCACTTACAGATGCATTTTTCAGTGCAACATTCTCTTTCAGTTTTAAGAATTTGTGGCTCAGCAATTATGTCCTTTGCTCTGCACCTCTGACAGAAGCCTGAAGCCCTGCTTCTTGGATGGCTCTGTCTGTTTCAGTACCTTGCTTTCAGCACTCATGCTGCACATTTTTACCTGTTTGCCCAAAACCTCTTTGACAATTATAGCTAATTATTTTGCTTTGTAAATAAAGTTAATTTTATTTTTCTGGAAAGCCCAGAATTTAGTTTAACTCACGTAGTAAACCGTATGTTACTTTCCATGTTTATATATAAGGAGAATGCTTAGAGAGAGAAATAACATCTTACTGCACTTTCATTCATTTCCATTCACTTTGAATTTCATAGACTTTTGTTCACTTTAATAAAATATAGGTATATGTTCTTTTTTGTTGTAAGAATGGTAAATGAATGCTTTTTGACCTCAGTTTATGGGAACAGAAAGAATGGAAGGTCTAACGCCTGCCACAGGAAGCAGAAGCTGAGAACCCTGCCTGACACAGTTCATGGTGAACAATGTTGGGACCCTAGAGCTAGCACCCAAGCAGTGTTCTCTTACTGCTTGTCCTGTTACTCAGAACTTCATTACATGATGTTGGAAATAAAATAAATTTATGGCAGAAATAGAATGAATAATACCATTTGAACTTCCCATTGTGGAATTTAAGGGGCCTTTATGAGTACTATTTATTTCTCTATATTTTGTCTGGAATTTCAGGTTGCTTTGTATACATTAAAGAAGTAATCTGCCAATACTTGGTGAAAATGATGACCCCTGTATTCATGTTAGAGGTGGAAAAAACAAACTGGCAGAAATGTAGTGATTTGTTTCAGACTTCTGAAGTGTTTAATAGAAAATATATCTCGTACTCACCTAGAAGATATCAACCTACTAGAAAGTTTCCATGTGCAAATAAATAGAGGGCAAGTAAAACTTCTAAATGTCACCACATTAACCTAATCATAAAATGAGAAAACTGGATGCTGCTTATAGAATGTCTGAGATAAATGTTATGTCAGCAGAGTATGTTGCATAGGAGCTATCATTTTAGTCACATACTCCTTCCAGTGCTAATGCGTTCAAAAAGCATCCATTAATGGCTTGCATTTTTCTCTATTAGCGTTTCTTCAGGTAGATTATTTCCTGGGAGATTCTAGATTTCTTTGAAGAAGCTGTCTACTGCCAGGAAGAGGTAGTAGTCACTTGTCTATATTTTGTTCTGGAGTGCCCCTTACAACAATATGTTTATAATCTGTAGAATGTTATTCAACTGTTTTATAAAGAATTTAAAGTCCACAACACTTTAAGCCTGCATCCTTTCCTAACGATAAGTTTAAGAAAATACTTTGTCACGCTGAGAAGGTACTTTCCAAAGACCTTTTTGCCTAATATATGAACTACTGCAAAAAAATTATGAATTAGAAATAAGTCACCTGTTATCTTCCTCTGTGCCCTTCCATCCCCTGTTTTGTTTGTTTTGTTTTTTGGGGTTTTTTTTCAATCAAAGCAGCTGTAGCAGAAGAGCTCAGTGCGGTTTTGTGGGAAAAGTCTGCCACCCTGTTATCTCTGTGTAATTTGGAATTACTACATCCAATATGAATACGAAAAAAGCAATAGTAGAGAAACTTCCCTTTATCTTAATCAGGTATTTGAATAAACATATTTTTCATTGAAGAGTGACTGTTTAAAATATACATATAGCAAATATTTGAGGTTAATAATGCAATGGAGGAAAATATATGGATGAGAAGAAAACAATGCATCAGATATACATCTCCACATTTGATAGGTGTCTTTTTATGTTATGAACAGCTGTGATGCCATGTTTCATGACTGGGATAATCTACAATAACATACAAATTTTTATTGTCATTATCAGAGTTCTGGCACGTTGACTTTTTTTAAAAATAATCTGAATCTTAACATTTACTAAATTGCAAACCTAATGATTTTTAGGGCTACTAAAACTGGTGATACTATGCAACAAAAATGCATTTATGTGAAAATCAGTAGCAACTCCAGCAAAAACACTCTATAAAAAAGAATATCAGAAGGTGAAAAGATTACTCAGAAATCTAAGATGCTTTTAAACAAGATTAAGATAAGGACCATTAGGGTTCATGTTGCCGACCTGTCTGCATTAAGATATATCTTGCCTGGTGCCTGCATCTTAGATGATTCATTCAATATGTGTCATATCAAAGTCAAGGTATCCAGCAGGGAGAAAAATGCTAATGCTTATAAATTTTAGTGGTAATCCATCATGATGAATTAACTGACCTTTCTCTAGTAGCTTTTTTTACAAAATAAGCTTTGGACAATAATGTTAATGTTGGTGTTTTGGTTGGGTTTGGGTTTGGTGTTTTGTTTTTTTTGTTTTTTGGGGTTTTTTTTCTGTGAGGCATTGTTGGTTAATTTGTATCTGCTAATTGTTGAGCTGTAACTTGGAAGTAAAATTTTTAAAATAACATAGTTGTTCAAAAGGGTTTGAATGACTGTTTTCAACAGTAAAACTTATGAACTGGTAAGTATTCTTTGCTTGAAAGTCCAAGTTTGTTTACTACTTTTTTCTTTCTCCTGCATCTTCAAGATGTAGTGTTCTCCATTGATTGAGATTAATCATATTTCTTTTGTATCTGCTTTCCTTTACAAAGCTTTAACTTTTGAGGTCAAATATCAGTATTACTCAGTAGTTGCACAGTGTTGCTGTGTATTTTGCATTATACTGTATCAAATAGTTTTGTAGAGGGAAATGTCTTGGAAAAATGAAGATAATTTCAAGAAATACTAGCCTTAAAAGATAGAAACAATAACTGCTTTATTGTCTGTCTTGTGAACCTCTTAGAAGTGGCTGAATGATCTAAATCTACATTTTAAAAATTATTTGCTATACTCTCTGTGAAGTATTTGTTTCCAAATGTCTGTAAAATAGATGCGCCATTTTTTTTTTTTCATACCAGTTGTGTTACTGTTTTAAAATGCAGGTGACCATTGTTTGAGGTTTACAGCTATGGTGCTATATGAATTTAACCTCTAAGGAGTAGTTAGTTACAAAAGTAGTGAAGATAATAGAAAAGGAAAAGAAAACGAATGCAGAATTTTTAAGTGTTTCTTATATTGCATTAACATTTATTCTTTTTGTAGGTATAACTTCCAGCAAATTAATGTTTTTAGGAGAAATTAGTGGAGAATAATGAAAAAGTAGCAAGACTTTCTTACAACTAAACAGTAACTGCTGGAAAATTGTTGAACTGTCTAGAGCTTTTGCTGTGTACTACAATGGTTCCAAGGGCTATGGAAGAGTAACTAACAAATACTGCGTTGGAGCAAAGTGTTCTAAGGCATTTGTTTCCTAGAGCGCTTTTCTTGTGGATGACCTTTTTTTCAGACTGACTTATTTCTAGTAAAGTTAGTTGGTATATCCTAAAGAACATTCTCATACATCCTATATTAAGGGGTGGTTTTGAGTTTTGTTCCTGTTCACCAGCTCTTCACTGTGGAGCTGGAATTGAGGTAGAGAACAACAGAACAGACAAGGTAAAAAAGGAAACAGGAATTACAAGGCTAATTGAAAGCACTGTTCCATTATTGAAGTAGCACTTTGGTAACTAAGGGTATAATTTAAAAGCAACCAAAACCACAAGAAAATCTTTTTTAGGTCACTTTAGCACAGATGCTATTGAACTTGAGGTTTAAATATAAGGGTAAATATTTGCAATACAGTCAGCTCTAACAACAGTTAGTTGTTACTTTTCCATGCAAGTATGTCATGAGTTTTATGTACAATAAATCTGAGACCAAGCTATTCAATATCCAATCTTGAATACATCTGGCAGTCTCAATCCTACTGCTAATGAACAAATACCCTTCATCATAAGTTGGCATTGCTGTGTGCTATGTTAGTTAGGAAGGCGGAACTATTAACAGGTAGGTACAGACCAATTAATGCTGCATTTGCTGTTTTCCTTGAGACTTTTGGGGTAAGGTTATAATGATACATACATAGTAACTTTTGTCACTTGCAAAAAATAAATGCTGAATTTCACATTCGAGTTTCCATGTATCTCATAATTTTAAGAGCTGCTAGTTCAGAGTTTAAGTTCTGTCAATCTCATCCCATTTTCCTGTTCTCTTGGCTGATCATGTTTTCTTCAGTGAGAACAGACAGGATTGGGTGACAGCAAATCCATTTGGACTGGAACACCTCTGTTTATTGTCTTGGCTCCCTTTCCATGTTTAAGGTATCAACCAGAGCTGTAGTGAAGTTGCAGACAAGCGCTGTTTACCATTCTGTTGACAAACTGTTCTTGGCAGTATTACACAACTTTAGGCAAGCAGGCCTTAACAATATTAATTAACTCTGTGAGCAGTGTGGAGCATGGCAATAGGTCTAACTTGTGCTGTTTTCAGACAGACTCAGAATCTTCAGGTTCAGTCTAGGTAGTTATTTGGAATAAACAGGAGGGACCTCACGTTAACCTCTGACTATGGCACTCTTCTGCCATTGCACAGCAATGTGTCTGCATTGGATGTGAGCCTGAGTCCTTGAATACACTGTCTCCTGGCCTGGACATAAATGTGCCACCCCTATATATGACAGGCTGAGGGAGGGATACAGTTTCAGTATTAGTTCTGAATGTCTGGCTCTTCTTAGTTGAAGACAGACCCCTTTTCTTAGTGAGATTTGTGTGAGGTTGGTAGAAATTATTTTTTTTTTAAGAAGTCTATGTCAGAGTGGCAGAAAACTAATTGGTCATAACACTGAAAAAAGAACAGAATGTTTTTATTTCTAAAACTTTCCTGAAACAGTTTTGTAAATAAATTGTAAGAAACCCATTTTTTTCTACCATCAATAAAAAAAACCAACACTGCCTTCAGACAACTTTTACTTATTTAATAAATTACTTCAATAAATTTACAAAAGATGGTAGTCTGTTTAGCCAGGCCTATTAAAAGCATTAAGATTCAAGCACTGGCTGTTAAAATGAGTAAATGGCAATATCACTAAGTTAAACAAATGCCAAAAAACATTTTCCAGAGTACTGGGATTGTAACAATACCATTAATGAGGGCAAAGAGGTTTTAATGCAATTTGCACATTCTAAAGTTTCAAAAAGAGGTTTTGAGTTAGTGCATTATTAATGTTCTGAACATCTGGAACTATGTAAGAGCCATAGACATTGAGCAAGTGCAGGGTTTCCCCACTAGGTCTGATGCTGACTGATTTCCTCCCTAGCGAAAAGCTTGTTTTAAGAAGTTTGAGACAGTAAAATGACAATATCCAGATAAGAGATAAACATTCCACAGTGTCTTTTTGCTTGTAATGTATATGGAGGAAAAATTGGAAGCCATTAGGTTTGTGCAGTTAAAAGGTGTATTTGAAATTAAATAGGAAAATAGTTATTTGCACCACAGATGGTTGCTCTGTGGTGCAGTCGCACTGATTGCAGAGTCCTTATGTGAGGGATTGCCTAGTAACATCGGGTGGGTTCCGTAAGTTTGCTTAAATGTTTTCTGTTAGGTGTGTTTAGGTATAATATGCAGGTATAAATGCTTTATCAAGAGTAATATCCTCCTCGATATTCCCGTTGGCAGCTGTAGGAGTATTTTGAGGAAGAGATTTACTCCTATGTGTAAATATTTGCAGGATGTAGGGATCTGTTCACACCAAGCACGTTTTATGACACAAATTTGTTCTTTGAAGTTACATACACATTAACTTTCTGCATAATTTTAATGTTAGAGAATGTAATTTACACTGTTACAGCTTTAAAATGATACAGGAAACAGAAGGTTTCAATGTGTCATCTAGTTTTAGATGCTTTAACTATAGCTAATATCCAACATCATGTTCATTGGGATGAAAAGAAAGGAGGCCTTTAAACAGGCTGTGGCATATCAGGGGTAAGTTATGAAATAATTGTAAATTAATAATGATACTCACTTTCTGCACAGCATTTGCTTTCTGCTCTCAAGGGAAAGGCATTCTCTTACTCCAGAAGCCTTATTTGTTTGAGTCAAACAGCTGCAACAGTGCTATTACAGTGTGTAAGAAACCCTAAAAACAAGAAAAGACTTTAGGGAATAGAATTCTGTCATCCTTGCTGTCTCAAATTATGTGCAAGTACCTAACAATAAAAGTAGAGCAAAATGATGGAAGAGTAATTAAACAACACGTGAGAAGCACTCTGTGTCTCTTTCCTGGCACTAACGACTCTGTGCAATGCCCCCTGGAAGTCACTGGAGATTTTTTAGTGACTGCAGAGGGCTGAGGTAGGGCTCATGACACTGAAGTGACCCTTTGGGGTTTTTTTTGTTTTTCTTTGAATAGAAAGGCTTATTGCCAGATTCTAAAGCTGTGTCTTTTGCCTTACTCTGCTGAAAATCTTAGTAAAGTGATTTCTGTCTGTTGAGGCATAATTTTGGGAAAGTGTCATCTAAAAAAGCCAAATTCTAATGACTCAAAAACTATGCATTTCAGCATTTGTACCTAATAATTGTAAATGGAATTTTGTTTTACTTGTTGTCCACTATTGTTTCTTCATTGATTGTTTTTCACTCTTACGCTGCACTGGTAGTTTTCTTTCTGAACTTTATCTCAGCTTCTTCATGTTTTATGGGTTTTTTTGCTCCCATTAATCGTATACAATATCTACCTTCTATTTTTTCATCATTTAAACATTTAAATGTCTGTAATATAAACTGTCTAGCTATTGGGGCCCTCACATTCATCCAAAAGAACAATTTTCAGGCTTGGTGTACATTATCTGAGGTGTCTTCTGAGAGCTCCAATGGCTCCTGTAAATCTTAATGTGATTTCTGAAGTCTACCATTTCGGTTTTTTCCCATTGACTTGGGGATAGCGAAGACATGCATGTAAAAATCACTGTGTGTGATGGAAGATTTCAACCATTCCATCACGATGCTCTCTTCTTTGCCTCAGGCAGTGAAGACTGTTGTGGTGGTATTGGTTCAAATAGAGAAGAACAGTAGCAGAAGGAATAGTGAAGTTCGTACAAAAAGAATTAGAAGGTTTTCTATAAACAGGTATATAATCTTTATCCTCAAATTATGCTGGCAAGCTTCCTTCTTTCATGCCATCAGTTCAATCAAGTTATTCTGCCAAACTAAATTTGAAGATGGGGCTGGCAGTTCACACCCTGGCAAGATCATTTCTTGTGTAATGATAGAGGCTACAGCAAACATTTTTCCTTGAAATAAGAAAGCCAGAATAGTGCTGAATTATGCTCCAAAGGAATAATTGAAGTGCTGTATAGTTGAAGTTCTCCTAAACTTTTAAAGCTAATGCTTGTTTTATTACAAAGATTTATTAGAATGTTTTCACTTAAATTTTTTAACTTCTTGAGTTGTTTGGGTTTTGGCATTTTTGGTGGTTGTTTTTTTTTTGCCACTGCTTGGTTACTGATGGCTTATTTCAGTTTTGACCATCCACATGTGTTACACACAAAGCAGGCCAAGTAAAACGTTGGGCTACGTAAAAGATAAAATTTTATCTTTGGGGGGTGATAACTGACAATTCGAATAGGTGCACAATACATGTTTTCTTTCTTAAATAGTATGACAGGATCCTGGATATATGCACTGGTTATAGAGTAATTTTCCTGGTTTCTGGGAAATAAGAGACAATCCAAACATTAGATATGCTTAGAGAAGTTAGAGAAGATGATCCAGCAGCTTGCTGCTGAACGACGAGGTTCTTCCCCCTTTCCTTGTGATCGTTCTTGTGCTACTCTGAATTTTGTGTCAACTGATTCAGATCAGAACAAAGGAAAAATTGTTTGTTCCGCCCCCCCGCCACGCCGGTTGGTTTTCTGCTGGCCTCATGAACTGAGTTGGCTCATCAGGAGGTCAGAGAAGTGTCAGAGATAGTTCAAGGGAAGAGATAATATTGCACACTCGAGGAGGGGAGCATGATCATCCCTTTTACTGCTAGAGCTCAGTCTCAGGGATGAAACATTACTGTGCTTTTTTAAAAACATGTTTCTCGGTGCTTGACCTTAATATAAGCATCTGTAAAGATACTCATTTGGAAATGCTAATCTTTTTATGAAATATGATTTATGTTATGAAGTTGTTAGTATGAAATTGCACCATTGATAACTGAGTCTGTCTTTACCACATATTAACCAAATAAACTGGAGAGTTACTCAGGTGAATGTTCTGGGTGAATGGAAATTTGGGTGAGGTGATACGAAAGGAATGAGCTGTTCTGACTTGTTCTGTGGAAACCCGCAGAAACTGTGGGAATGGAGGAGCTGTTTGCTGTTCGTATGTACTACTTACTGCAATCAGACATTTTACACACGGCCGCTCCTCCAGTACACAATGGCTGTTGTGGTTGAGTGTTCTAGCAGTTCAGTGCTGTTGGCTCAGGGGAAATTTCTAGGTCCCACCTTATCTTTTTGAATTACTGGCTGCAAAGAATGAACAAATATACTTTCTGTGGCTTACAGAACTGCTATGGTGACCAGCAAGGGACTTGCAATTATTCAAGTGCCCTGTGGCACTTGCTTTTTACATAGAGCAGATACACTTTCTGGTAGCATCTGTACATCATATAAAGTAGAATCCATAGCGACAGTCTGTGGCAGATTATTGGGTATTATGTCTAAAAAAATTATATGCCATACTGGTAGATGAGTGTTTTGCTTGTGAATTTCACACCCTGAGAGCTGTGCAGTTTAATATTTTATTATGCTGTTAGTTTAAATACCCTGAGCATACAGCATCAGGAAAATAAACGAAAAATCTATTATTGTTTCTCACTTCTAAGCTCTGACTTGTAAAAGTGCTACAAGCTGAATTGTTGTATCTAGTTAACACATGCTCCAGTTTCCATTGTAATTAACACTTTCTGCTTGCATATTTTTCCTCTCATTTAAGTAGTAACTGCATTGAAAATGGGTTTTCACAGTCATGAAGTTTGCACTCTGTGAATGTTAGAGTCCAAATAGTAAATAACAATTACAGTCAACATATCTTTTTCCTCAAGAGCTTTTAATGAAGGGGAGAGAAAGTGGGATAGAAAACAGTAGTTATTAATAGGGAACAATATACAGAAGCAACATTATTTTTAAGAAGGTGTATCTTGCATGGGTTACTTTGACGTTCCTGTTGTTCTGAACCTGCAGAGCTCCTGAGAGGTTTCTGAGAGGTTCACTGCCTTATGTGGTAGAGATGTGACTTCTTCATGTGTGAAAAACACTATATATGAGCTAAAACATACTTGAAAGCTTATATTTAGGTAGCATGTTCTGTATCAGCAATGTAACAGCATATAAAAGAATTTGAATATTAAATATGTTGAAAGGGATACTTGCGCTATTTTAAATTCAGAAAAATTCTAATTCATTGGAAAGTCAGGAAGCCTACCAAATCGTGTCTTAGAAAATCATGCCTTAGACTTAGTTGCTAATTGGGTAAGCAAGCTTCTTGGTGATAAAACTTAATTGGTGAGCTGGTGTATTCAAAAGAGTATTCATTGCATTTTGATTCAGTTCACAGCTCATTAATGGATTATTTTTAGCAAAAATGTTTTGAAACAACTTGCACAAAACATAAAGCTTCTGATTTTGGCTTACAAATGAGCCACTTGGCTTGTTGATAGCCAAATTGCAGTGTGTTACATTTAAAACTTTGTTTTCAGCTTTTTTGTCCTATTTTTGATCATGAGGTGAGAAATTATTTTCCTAAGAATCAGATATTCTGAGAAGTCTGCTGTTCTGTCTTCCCACATATTTTTGTGGGGGAGAACGGAAGGAGGGAGAGGGGATAGAGTTGTCTACTTTGAAGAAATACTTACACTAGCTTTTTTTTTTTTTGATTGTGTGGTATATATGGTGAAGGTATATCAAGCATTTACTCTTAGGGAAAAAAGATGGTCCAAATTGCGTAAGGTCAGATAATTCTTTTTCACGTGGGAAGGAAGGGTACTTAATTAAAAAAAATAAAATCCAAACACCACCCCAAACCAGAAAATCATCTCCTTACTTAGTATGGCTTCGCACAGTTCCAATGAGGTCAGTGCATTTATGGTAAAGTTTGTGTTTAGGAATCCTGCTTTCAGGTTTTCCTCCCCAGCATCAGATTCTTTTTGTGGGATAGATAACAGGTTATGATTCATTCTTTGTATTCATGCTCTTTTATCTACAGAACCCCGTCTTATCTCTTGTTTGTTCTAGAAATGTTATATACTTAACTTTGGCAGATTGCTGTAAAATTTTCATTCAGTAAAGTCATTGAATAGCTTCTTGCTGTGTGAGATTAATTGCTTATTGTTCCCTCCTTAATTGCTGCTGACTGAAGTACATGTTTCTAATAATGGTGACATCGGTGAGGGTCATCATTTGCATTGTCACGATTGCGGAAAGTTTTATCGCTTTGCATTTCTCTATTTTAGCATTGGATTCATTCTTTGACTTAGGTCTGGAATTGTACTGATTTTTCTGTTTAGTGGTCCTGCTTCCCAAATGAGAGGTTTTAGATGTCTCCAGGAATCAGAGCTGATACCGTTCCCTGTTATGATAATTTACCATTATGTAATTACCTATTTAGTGCTAAACATTGTGCATAAAATACATGGTTATTGCTGAGAAATTGTCTTCGTTCTCTTATGTGCACTGATTTGCTGTATAACAAGGGAAAAATGACTAACCTTTCCGAGAAAGTAAACAGAATATTAATCTTTATTGAAGTGATATAATAACTACATGTGTAAAATGCCTTCTATAAATGTAAAAATGTTTTCTCTGTTAGTGTTAATAGAAGACTAAAAGCTAAAACCTGATACTCTTCCACTCCTGAAGTCAGTTCCCCATGACAGGCATCTGCCTGCCCCCATTTACTGTGTGAGCATTCGTGGACTTGGTCAGCCTCATGCCTAGGACTACACAGCATGTCTGTTTCAATCAGTTTTCCCAGGTGGTACTGTGTTCACTGCTGATGTGCCACTAAGACAACCTTGTCTTTTTTTTCCTCTTTATTCTGGAAAAAAAAGAGGTCAAAGATGACTGAGCTTGGGTTTTGACTGGTGAAGAATAGGACAGCAGTGTAGGATGTTGACTTCATTCATGAACAGTTAATAATTTTGGTTTTGATTCCGGACCAGGATCTAAACAATCCTTTTAAAAATAATTTTTTCTGGAGAGCTTTCTTTGCGTGAAGGATTGCTCTCTCACTGGAACGTGAAAGTGTAATGATAGCCTAGGGTTCAGTGTACAAGCAGTTCTTGTAACACAGAAAGCTGTTGTCCTGGTTAATTTTAAAACCACAAAAGAAACCCTGTTTTGAACCAGGTTGTTTAGAAACAGCTGCGACGGAGCTCAAAGACTGAATACTTCAAAGGCTATCCAGATTGTTTTGTGGTAAAACACGTTGGTTTTGGGGGGTAAAGACTTTATATAAAAAAGCTTCTTTAACTGTAGAAGCAACATATTAACCGTGTTATTCTAGAGTCTTTGGTGTGCAAAACATTTCATTTTTCATTACTGTTGTCGCCGTTCACATATTCCATTATTTAAGGAGGTTATTGAAAAATTGATGGTATGTTGGTACCAGAGAGACATCCTGTAGGCTGCAGTGTTGATTTATGGCACATGGAACACAGTTCAGTGCTTCAGTTTCCTGCTGGTGAGCGGCACTTTGTCATTGTCCCTAAAGAAAAATCATACCAGTGAAATCCCCTGTGTTTCCTCCAAGTTGAGTGATGCATACTTTTTCTTTGAAAATGATTATGAATTATTCACCTTTTATTGTGCTGGAGTGTGCACATGGTGATCAGAATCTTGTTCATAATACAGAGTTTTTCACCATGTTCAGGGTTTAGTTTAATTATGTAGTTGAGTTGCACAGTAGCTTTATTTTATTTTTTTTTCCCCATAGTGTGTCTGCCAAGGCTGTGTGGGCTAGCACAGATTTTACCCCGCATTTCCTAGAATATGTAGGTATCTCGACAGGAGTCTTGGCCATAAATGTTTGTTTTTCTTTCATGTTTGTTTAAAATTTTCCTTGAGAAAGTAAGTACAGTACTTCTAAACTTAAAAAGACACTTTTCCCACACAAGTTCTTGAAAACCAGACACTTACATGGTTTTAAAGTTTTATTCTTCAAGCTCATTTTCTGTTGCAAAGAAATGGTAAGAGACATCTAAGTGAAAAATCTCTTGAAATAGCACAAGTAGTAGTGATATAGATTTCCAATTGAGGGCAGCTTTCTCCCGGGAGATGGGTTGCGGAGAGACTCCATGATATAGACCACCTGTTAGGAAAATTAAAAGGCTGTATGATCTTTCTTCATAACTCTGGAAGAAATGCAAAATGTCAGAATAAATGTGTGACTTGGGTCGAGGTCCCTTCACAGCTTCCTGGGTTCTGTCTCTGGAGTGTTGAAATCTTTCCAATAAAATGTAACTTTTCTTATAGAATAACCTGCTGAGCATTCATCAACTTCAGCAATTTTGTTTTAATTTTGGAATCATGGCTATCTGTGCAAGCTTAAGTTTTTAAAATTGCTTTACTTTTAACTACTTTTGCTTTAAATATATGCGCTCTTATTTTATGCACTTGATTTGGTTTTTGCTGTAACAGATGGTAAGGGTTAGCAGTTAAATACACATTAGAAAATCTTTCTCATCAGCTGAAAAAGAGAGGTTCTGAAAAAAGTGAGGAATGTGTGTTTTCCTCTGGAAGTTGTACTTAGATGAGCATACGTTCTAGTTTCATTCCTTCACAATGTCTACTTTTATTTCAGGACTTTTCTAAGGTCTTTCCACATTAAAATTCCTCTCTGTGTTGCCTAGTCTTCATATTCCTTAAAACAAAGAAATCAAAGTCTCTGAACATATTATGTTCCCTGTATTCTTTAATTATTGGTTTTACAATAGAATGCTTGCTTTCTCCTGATGGCAGAAAAAATGTTTAATTTTTTTTAAAATATTTTCTGTTTTGCAATTATGAAGCATTTCATTACAGAGGCTCTGTGACACTTTGGGAAAGGAAATCAGACAGAAATTGATCTTGAGTTAGTACTCTGCAAACCAAGTCTGGTTGAAAAGAACACTTCTTTGCATTGCTGGTTGTAGCCCCACGATGATAATAAATAGTTGGGGAGGTGTGCAGTAGAAAGGAGGCGTAGCCTCTCCTCGATAAGAATAGCATCTTTGTGTGGCCTGTTTCCATTTAAATGCTGCATTAAATCAGTTTATTTTTGGCACATAAAGAAAAGATTACCTGTGCATATGTATTTATATGGGCATTTGGTATTTTTCTCCAGTTTCCCATTAACAGTGGGAAATTAATGTTCTATTTTGAAAGTAGCTTTTACTTCACAAGTGAAATATTTTGGGCACAGATATTTTCGTGTTCTCTTTTAATGAAATCTGTTAGAATTAGAAATGGAGAAAATTCAGTTTGAAGCTTAAAATAATTCTTTTTGTGAATAGATAAAAAATATTAACGTATCAGCTTAGTCATTCAAAAGAATGAATTTTAAATACCTCCTTGTATTGTTAGATACCTCCCATAAACATGAAGAGGTTTCTGTGCATCAGTATTGCTTAACCTTTCATGAAAATCTAATTGAGTGCGAACAACTGCTTAAATAATTCAATGGACTAAGTTATTCTTGGCTGGTATAGTCCCAGCGTAGTGCAGTGCAAATGTCTGGGTGTCAAGCAAAATCGAGGTTTTTTTCTTTTTTGGTGAGGAATGTGATTAAGAATAAAATCACCATTGAAAAAGTGTACAGGTTGATTTAGAAGGAAAAAAGATTAAATATAAATTAGCTCTGCCAATTTGGTAAATGACTTGTGGCTAAAAAGTGCATATTCTTTCAGTCCTTTTGAAAGCATGTAATATTTTTGGTGATGTTGATAAATGTTATTGGGTTTCATTGCCTTCTTTTCATACATGTGACCTTTTATTCTTGTTAAGGGACACTGCACTTTTTATAGTACTATTTTTAATAGTTCTAGAGTACTATTCCAAATTTATTTTAAAGATTTGGATAATGGATATTAGATTTTATTGGTTAGTTGGCCCAAGTATTTTCCCTCCTGTTTTTGGAAGGAAACTCAGCTTTTTCCTTTCACACGAATCCTTCCAGGCAGTTATCTCTTGTCCCTTCAATCTTGTATTCCCATTTCATTACTTGTTTACTTTATTCCTTCTACTGTTTCCTTTGTGTTCACTTTTAACCTCAAAGGACTTTTTGTTGTTGTTGTTGGGTTTTGGTTTTAACTAAAGGTGGAAATGGATTTAATTACTGATCCCATGCTGCCCCATTTTTTTGTAAAGTGTTGTTTCCCCCAAATTGAAGAGTTCCAATAGTCCTGGAGGTCAGTTACCTATAGGGTTCTGGGTCATTTAGTACAGATGCTTGGCAACCCTGTTAGTTCAGAGAACTGTCAAATAACTTTTGCTAATTCTGTACTTTTCCAAAACATGTTAGTTCTTGAAGAAGTTAGTTTAATATGAGCCTGTGCTACCAGTATGTAACTGATGTGAAAAAGTGGGTGGAGTCTGGCCATATACATTCTCCAGGGTTACTTTGAAATAACATGAATTTAAGGCCACTAATGTTTAAGCGGTGTACTAAATGCATTTATTTAATGACTGAATATATTCTGGGATTATCACAAATATAGAGACTGTTTCATTCTTTCATAGTGTTAGAACATTCAACCAGGTAATTGACTATCATGCTGAACACACTAGAGCTTGGAGACCAGTGGGAGAGTGATTTGAACAAAAAGTTACAGCTGTAGCTAACCAGCTGACTCAGCAAACTGCATCATCCTGGAAGCTTATTAAAGGTAATGCAATACCTGTGGAATTAGATGCATTATAAAAACATCTGTGCCTTGAGATCATCAGAGGATTACTTTAGTGGAAAATATTATGTCCTCCATCCTAATAGCTTAAATTTGCAGAAGGATCTGTCAGAGTGTACAGATTTTTTATTCCCCCCCCCCCCCCCCCGAAAGGAAGAGAGGAGGCAGCTGATGCAGAGGCAAGTTGAGTTGCCCTGTGATATATAAAACAACCTGTACTTTCTTTTTTTTTTTTTTTTTTGCAGACAGTCCAAATGGTGGGAAACATTTTGCAGAAAGACAAGAAAACTACATTTCTTCTTGACATTCTCTCTGACTGTAAGGGTTTTCAGTAGATGCAGAGGAAAAAAAAAAAGCCTCTTATTTGTTTGGTTTTGACACCTGTTATTTTCTGTCAAGATACAAGCACTTCATTGAAGCAAAAACATTTGATAAAACTCTATGTATAAATTTGGTATATGCCTCCTCTACTTCACTGCCACCTCCTGTTGTTTAGATAAGATAAAAGCACTCACTGAAGGACTGAGTTCCTCAATGTCTTGAAGCAAAACAGATTTTATGAAATCAGTGGAAGGAGAGGAAAGATACAGAAATTAATGTCTTCTGTTATTGAAGAAGGTATAACTTATATTTACATCTAGTATAAAATTTAAAGGTATTTAAAATGTTAGGCACACTGCTGGTGAAGTCTGTCTTGAATAGTATGTTTTTAAAAAACTTTGATTCATGCATATTCTTAATGATAGATGAAAACCTTTGAAAGATTTTACAAAGAGCAAAAATTATTTAATACTATTAAGTTTTAATTGTTAGATATTTGGATTACGATCTCTAGTTTATTTAGCTTTTTTTGGTTACTGAATCACAATATGTATCAGTTGCAGATTTGCATCTCCGATGGTCTATTTTGTGATGTATTTGTTCTCTTTTATAATGCGTTATTGAAATTGAAATACTGGTAGGATGTCAAGTGTTGCATTCTTTGGAAAGGTATAAGACCTTATTAATACATGTTTAAAATATGCGGGGATACCTGTTTCATTTCTGTACATTTAAGTATGACTCAGATGAGAGTGGAAGAAGCACTGGTTTTAAAATTAGAGCACTATGTGTTGGAAAAAGTTTTACTGAGTTATTTAAATGAGTAGGTTTTAGTTTTGTTCCCTCATCCTAGCTAGATTTCTATGCAGTTGGAATTGCCTTTGGATACATTTTCCTGACTTTGTGGTTGATTTTGTGTACATGAGGAATTTACAGCCTTTTTCACAATGTAAGATGTGAAAGGAGTAGCAGAGCACAATTCAATTTGACAGGTTCTCTTGTCTCTCTCTGAATCTAATTATGGTTGCTGAAATAGTTGTTCATCCTGTATGTGGAGAGGCGCAGCTGGAAGCGGGTACATACATCTGCAGCTTCTTAAAATGTTTTTGGTATTGCAAACTTAAAGAATAAATCTGTAAGACAGTTCCATAGTTATGTAGAAAAAGAAAACTGTTTAATGAGATAATCTGTAATTTCCCTAGTCTGTGTACTAGGAAAATAACATGATGTGTTTCAGTTTTGTAGGTGTAAAAGTATATTCTTCTCCATCTGCTAAAGCTTTGGGGGATCCCTTTATTCCATGTTTGAAGTCCCTAATCTACATGTCTGTATTGTTGCAGTTTAGGCTAGATTCCCTTTGGAAATACTTTCTATAATCTGTTGTAGGTATTCAGCAGAGAATGGCCCAGGCCAGTCTCTTCCATTTGGTGTTTCTCAAGAAACTTCAGGTTTTACAAACCATAGCTGGAAATGATGTTAAGATGCATATATCTATATTACATTTTTTTTAAAAAGCCATACTACCACATAAGTCAGCCTTGAAATTAAAGGGAAAATGTTTGTATTATGAGATTTTAGCTGCTTCTAAAACTGACACCACCTCTTCCTCACTCCATTTCATGTAAATGTAGAATTTTGGTGTCTGTATATAGAATGTGTGTTAATGGACTGATAGTAAAAGATGATGTAAGAGTACATCATTATAGCAGCACCGTACGTCTTTGTGTGTCACTTTTACATGTTGGTGGACTGGATGATAACCCTGTTTTCTGCAAGTGACTGCCCTTTTAGTCCCAAGTGTAGCATAGCCCTCTTAGTTCTACCAAAACAAAGTCTAGTGAAGTAAGTCCTGTTGCTCAGCCTCCAGCTTGGCCATAGATGTCTGTTTCCCATTTCTGAAGTTTTGTGCTGACTGCATGTAGAACTTCTATTTGACCCTTCAAACACGTTTCCAGCCCACTGGAGACAGGCTTTGATTTGAAGCAGTGCTTATTCAAAAAGAAAATTCTGGTAGCAAACACATGAAGAGCTGTGCTTGGGAAGAGGCTTTTAGATCAATGTTAGTCCCTCGGGAATCTCTGACTTTTTGCACTAACAGTGGTGCCAATACTGTGATTTTTATTAAGAAAAACTTAATGGCTGTTTCCTTTCTACCCCCAGCTACCCTTCATATCTGAATAACAATGAAAAGGGGAACTTCATCTAATTTAAAAAAATATTACATAGAAACAAGATGAAAAAAATACCAAAGTTTGGAGAAGTGGGGTTTTTTACTGTATAATGGCAGACTTTTAAGAGGGTTACAAGGTATTTGTGTAAATTTTGTGTACCTTGAAATACCTTTTGTTCAGTTACCATTATATAAATGTATGGGTAACGAGACAGCATATAGTTTTAAAGGTGCACAAGAACATACAATACAATTGTAACTGATAGTTATTATTAAATAGTTAGTAGTTGTTAAGCTAGCCAATGAAGCCAGAGTTACTTTACTCTGCTGTCAGGTATTGCTTAGGTCATTATCCTTTTTGTCCTGCACTGCTCTTGAACATCCTTTTGTAGTTTAACTGTTCCATTGCTTTCCCAAGCACTTTTTGATGGAGGGATTATTTCTGTGATGCCTTTTTACTCTGCTGGCAAGGTGCAATCCATTCATTATGTGAATCAATGCTAAAATATTTAAGGAATATTTGATGTAAAGAAATTTGGTAGCAGGTGCTTGTAGCAGGACAAGAGCTAGGGAACTGTAAACCAGAATAAGTAACTCATCACGCTACAGTGTTTTCTGTTAGACCCTCTCTCACGTCAGGTATTTGCGACTTCAAAAATCACTGTCAGGAGGTAATGAATACTGCAGACGAAGTGCATCCCCAGCAACTTGATTGTTGCAAGTTAACTTCTCAACTTCGTTAAGATGCTGGAAATTAGAATGAACTTGCCTTAGGGTAAAATACATTAAACAAATCTTTGGTCTTGCTTCATGACATGGGAAACCCCTAATGCAATTTTTGGCACTGTATAAAACAAAACAGCAAATGGAAAGGGGCAAAGCTTTTCCTTCGTGGGCACACGATGAGAGGATTTTGCCTAGGAGTGCAACATAATGGCAAGAGATGTTGAGAAAACAGTTACCCCCATTCCCAAACGTCAAGAGTGCTTCAAAAGCTGCCTAAAAAGGGGGGATGCTGACAATGACGAATGGTGAATCTAAATACTAAGCTTGTAGTTTCTATAGCTTACAGGTGTCTTTAAATTGTAGAAAAGAAAAAAAAGAAAAAGCTATGAAAGTAAACATCCTTCAGTGCATGGGAAGATGACAGATTCTTTCTAACAAGATTTTCTGCTCTCCTGGAGGAAGACCATTTGTTAATAAACCATTTGAGAATCCATTTTTAAGGGATTTAATAAAATATACACAGACTGCCTTCCACTGCAGAAACTATTATTCCCCTGGGTAGAAAAAATGACTGACTGTGGGCATTAATGGTCGCTTCCTGTGATTCCTGGCATTATACCTTGCTCCCATTTGCACTTTTTCAACCCAAAGTGAAATAATTTTTTATGAGAAACCTGCACTTGATTCCTAGCTCTTGTGAGGCATATATGTGTTCTATATTTTATTTATTTGTATTCAGTCATGTCCATAATTCTTGTTGTCTTAGTGTCTGTAGCGTGGGTATTGTGCGTGTTTGTGCATGCTTTCCTCTGTACAAGAAAGTTTCTGTACATAGCAAACTCCATTAAATGGAAGAGGTAACAGCTTTTGTGTGAATTAAATGAATTGTTCCATTCTTGCCAAAGATGTTCATGAATAATTCACACATTTCCATAAAAAAAAGTAGATTTTCTATTGTGATGGTTGCTGTCAATTAAACAAGAAACCTGAACTTATTGTAGTCTAATAGATACTTGGAGGGGCTGGGTAACCCACAAAAGAGAAAATATGTTTTCTTAAGAATTTGGAGGAAGGTTTTCTACTGCCATCTTTCCAACTATGAATATAGGTTATACTTCTTTCAAATATGAGAGAAATACAGTGGAATTGAGAGATTAATTAATTTTTGTAAGGAATGTTGCCCTTTCTGAGGCTATTAACAGACTTTGGTTCTCTTAAATTAAGAAACAATTTTTCTGCTAAGAAAGCTTCATAAGGGTGTGTTTGTGAAAAATTCCAGTTGATTTCAGTAGCTGAGATAATAAAAGGAGGAGAAAGTCAGGGGCAAGTGACTCTTAGAAGTCAAAGCATGGATAGTTTACATGAATATGTAAATGTCAAATTCAGTTATACCCAAATATATCCTGTCTGTATTCTCTTACTGGCCTCCTTTTGTCATGTATGGTGAACAGCAGGCAGTGCTAGAAGTGAGTTCAGCATAGATTGCTAAGTGAATGCCCAGGCAGACATTAGTTTCACAGAAGGAAGAATGAAATCTGGAAAGTTAATAATATTACAGTCACTGGCAGCTCTAACAGATCCCAAATGGATGTACTTAGAGGTATAATTTGTTTGACTCTTTTCTTTACCAGAATTATCTCCATATCATATCCAAGAACTGAAGGCGTAGTGGCAGGCTGTGGATGGCAAGATGGACAGTCATTGCTCAGTCATAGTATTACGACCTTTTATATAAAAA